>NW_026136714.1:4766100-4986100 GCF_905237075.1 Dicentrarchus labrax | reverse complement strand
ACCTACAAGCACCTCTAAAACTAACAGGTAACTTGCTTGTTTTATCTGTAGTATGTGAAGTTACTGTGCTTGGCAAGGTCCTGTTTTTACTCTTTTGCTTTTTGTACGGATTAAACAAACAAGATAAAACATGTTAATTTCTGAGCTTTAGAGGCACTGGTAGGTGGATTTTGTTATAACGTCAAACAGAAAAGGGCAAGCTGTTTCCCCCTGTTTCCAGTTATATTCCTAACTAAGCTAATTGGCTGCTGGCTGAACATGATATTGAACAGACAGATATGATCTATCTCTCAACAAAAAATTTAATAAGCTTATTTCTCAAAATGAGTCCTCTCAGAGAAACAAAACTTTGTCTCTCTCTTCTCACATGAAGTGGCTCAATCATATCAAGTTATGTAATCTCTGTTTTGATTGTCATACTGGAGCTTGAATTAAGTCTTCGATGTGTTGCCAGATGTGTCCTGGTGAGCAACAGCTGAACAGTATGAGACCTACAGATATAGCTGGGTGGACGAGTGACCAATGAAGTTCCTCTGGAGGTGGAAGGATTGACCAATGAGAGAGCAGGACTGATTGGAGGTGATTTACGTTCCTGACATCTTTAACCAAATTACCCGGCATCCCTTGCGGTGTGATTACTGTGATGCACAGTCTTGATGCCTGTGTGTGTGTGTGTGTGTGTGTGTGTGTGTGTGTGTGTGTGTGTGTGTGTGTGTGTGTGTGTGTGTGTGTGTGTGGGCGTGTTATTTCTCTTCTCCCAAGGCAACAGCTCACACAGAACTGGAAGACAGATTTGGACACAACAAGTGAGATTTTAAAACTCCAAGACACGAAAAAAACATCCGTTTTTTTTTTCAGATTTTGTGTGATAGTCTGCTATCTCTGGCGGTTATCACAGTTACCATGCCCACTGACCTGCAGGCGAGGCTTATAGAGTAATCTCATTGATCGCAAGCCAAGACTGTTGTAAGGAAGAAGATTTTCCCAGCATTTGTTTGAATTTGTGAGAATCTAACAGGCTTGTGTTTATATTTTCTCCCAGTTCAAAACAATTTAACTCAAAATACCTTGCTTTCAGCAATCTGAAGTCTAATACATATTGATCTACGCTGGCTGTAATAGGAAAATACAATAAAACTGTCTGTGCTGACATGCATTTGATTAGCTGACTCCCTAGTGTCATTTTCCCGAAGACTAAACCAGTGGCCTAAAGATTTTGAAATGAGACGAGGGAAGCCTTGCTTAGCAGTCAGACATATGTCATCCAAAGCATTCCTTTGAAAATAATATGCAACCAAAGCACATCAAAATATCATCTGACCAATTCAATTAAAAACAAAATATAGCAGGTACAATATGTAGTCATTTTTGTGGTTTACTGAGAGATGTCACTCTACTGAGACCAGCACAGTTTCTATTAGAGTTAACAGGCTCATCTGACTGGAAGCCTGCATGATCCATCAGTTCATTTCAGCCACTCTGCTCTCTCAGCCCTGCTCTTAAAGACAGATAGTGGAAGACTGTCTCATTTCACGCTTGCAGGAGTTAATGCTATTAAACTAGACACACAGATACACTCAAATGTGCTCACATTCAAACACACACATACACATGACACACAAGATGTAGCTGCTATCTGATGGCCTGAACTACGGCAACCTTGCCAGATAAAGAGCAGCTTTCCTGTTCCAGAGATACACTGCCATGTTCAGCCTCTAGATGATATGTGTGCAAGTGTGTGTGTGTGTGTGTGGGTGGTTGTACCTTTGTGTGTGACTACATATTTACACCTGCACTGTGACTGATGCAGGACCAATCCCTCAGTGATCCCATTACAAGAATTTGACAAGTGAGGGGTGTGTGTGTGTGTGTGTGTGTGTGTGTGTGTGTGATGGAGAGGATCATCTAAGGACTGCTGTTAGTTAGCAGCATTCTCTATCACTGTGGCATGTTATTATCTGGCCAGGCCCTATGCTACATCACTCATACTTACACACACACACGTACATGCGCACACACACACACACACACACACACACACAAAACACAGATTTGTCTTGATATTTTTGCGAGGACACTCCATTGAGCAGACCCATTCCTTATTCCTCATCACCGCATAAACCCGGAGGAATAGTTCAACATTTTGGGAAATACTCTTATTTGAAAACAGCTACCTTGGCTCTGGTGAAAGGTTAAAAAAAACTGCCTTCCAACAACTCTGAAGCTCACTAACATGTTGTGTCTGGTTTGTTTAATCTGTATAAAAACAGAAATGTAAAAACAGCAATTTGTGGTTTTAGGAGGACTTACATGCTAACTATTTCTTAGCCAAGCTCAGTGATTTCCTGGAGTCTTCACTGGTTGTTCGGCAACCTCAATGTGATGACAACACTCCAAGAAGTCACTGCACAAAATGGTTCCAGCACATAACTCCCCGTAACACCGCAAATTGCTTAATCTTAAACATAAACTCATGCAAAACCCTAAACCCAAGTCTTAACCAAGCCACTGAAAGATGTGAGAACAAGCCAAAATTTGCTCTGAGGTTCAACAATGTGAGTGCAAGAAGAACAAGCTGACTTACACACTTCCCCCCTACCTAATGACATTATAACCTCAGCCAAAAAAAAAAATCATGATTACTAACACTTTGGGGGGTTGGACATGTGCCACTGAAGCTAAAAGGGAAGTCCAGCTAGCTGGTCATGCACACACAGATCCCTACAGACATCATGTATCTTTGATATAAGCAGACCATACAATGCATTTATAAATAACAAATGCACCCATTTTTAAAACAGTAAAATGCGATCATATAGGAATTGCACTGGACGTGGCACTGTGCACACACTGTACTCCCAACAAGTCTTTATCTCTATGCAAACCTGCCCTCCCAGTACCTTGTTATTCCTGTGCAGTGCCAACCTGCCTGCCCGGCAGTGGAGCACAATTCAGCCAGTCTAGTTAACTCAGACTGGGAGACAGTGAAATGATACACTTACTGTATACTTATACACACACACACACACACACACACACACACACAGACATAGGAATCCACATGAATTTCAAGTTTAAACCATAGACTGTATAATTAAAGAGGTTCAAACACATATATACAAACAGAATGATAAATATTCAATAAACCATGAGGCTGTATAAACTGATCTGTGTCCAAACATTTTATCACTGCATACATTTGTGTGTAAACTCTGTCTGTCTTTATATCTTATATGTGAATAGCCAAAAGTGCACATTACACATACAGTTTGTGCCAAAATATTCTCTTTAAAATGTAGCTGCAAGAGCTGGAAGCTGTAAAATTCACTGTATTTATGATGTGTCTGGACCTCATTGTGTAGCAGTGGTGACCACGGCTTTTTCCATACCCGCACTGCAACATATATAAAAGCTAAAACTTCAGAAAGAGAAAACTATTTGGCTAATTGGGGAATTAGTCTTGTGTGTGTACCTGTCTCTCAAGCTGTATCAGCTGGGCTTGGAACAGGTTATGGCTTCCCTCCTCATATTTCTCCTCAGGCCCCTCGTTTACTCGCTCCTTGTACAAGCACCTGAGAGCAGATTATTGTTTAGGAGACTTGCAGCAGAACAGGCAGAGTAAGTAGATCTCCTCTCCTCTGCTCTAATCTAATCAAATTTGATGTTTCCAAACACACAGCAGCTGGCTAAAGGAACAGCGATGATACCCTAGGAACAAAGCCCACGCTTGTTGTTGGAGACTTACCTAAGCTTCTCCAATTCCTGCCTCAATTTAGCATTCTCTCCCTGAAGCTTAAGGCTGGAAAACAACAAGAAAGCAATTTAACGGCATGACACTGTGAGTGTGTGTTTAGGTGTGTATTACCCTCAAAATGTTCTGTTTGTGGAGCAGAGATCCTCTGTGCACTGATGGGGGCAAGTCTCCCATGGTCCCAACGCTCGCTCTGAAACAACACATAAAAGGAAATTCAAACACCAAGAGACGGCACTGACACAAAGAACCTTTTAAAAATATCTTGGCCCTCAGTCTTTTTTACAAACATGTACAGAAGTAAACAATATAGTAACAGCGTGGCTACTACCTTTATGTTTGCTGTTCAGAGGTTGATTGAGTTTTCTCAGTTGCCCAAATTTGTATGATCATCCTGTAAAATACATTTTATAAACATGTGTTTGTAAAATAGCTACATAGATGTTGGGGGTCAGTGTATGATTGGGTGGTGGTAGGTATGCTACCACTTTTAAGCTTTCATGCATTATTAAAACATCATAATTTCTTGCTTCACGTGAATGGAATAATAGGGGGAAGGGCTGATAGCTTTGATACACTATGTGTACATCAAATGTAGAAATCTACTTTACTTCAATCAGTACTGCAAAGGTCCTTTCATCACTTTGACCTATCAGCTCTCACTTCCATCTTACACTAACAAGGGGCTCATTAATTTCTAATCAAAGGATCCCGATTTACTGCAGGTCCATTGAGGATATTCTGCCCTCTATGCACAGAAAGTGGATGGGGTCATCACATTTTAAACAATACATGGGTGCTCACATAAACACACATGGTGAAGGGGTATCTGTTTCAGAACATTTTGGCCACTTTTTAATCAGACGTATTCAATCCTACACCGCCGAGACTAGGGTAAAGAAAAAAGCAGATGAGGGAGAAAACATTTTTATGGTATGAAGCCTGAAAAGAGAGCTGCTTTGTGTTGAAGCATGGCAAAAAGGTCCCTCACACACATCTGGAAAGAAGACACTATCTCACTGTGTGTTAGTGAGTGTGTGTATGTGTGTGTGCTTATGTGCACGCGCATGCAGGAATGGCCGTTCCGCCACGTTCCAGATAATTCCACACACAGGCGAGTCCACACTCTCCCTCTATACTCCCGGCCTAGCTCGACTAACACACCATCGGTCACTCTGGTCTGTGCTTGTGTGTAACTGTCCAGACTCAGTGAAACAGACGACTGCGCCTGTCTGTCATAGGCTGTTTAACAAGAAATTCTGCCTCGAGACTCTCAATCTGCAGCTGCTGAGAGCCAGTGGAGCAAACCACAGGTTTTATCAGTAAAAAACACATTCAGCCTATCAGTCGAATCAATCCCATCTCTACAGATTTCTACCTAGACTCCAAACCATTAAAACATTATATAAAAGTAGTCATGCTATTGTAGCAGCAGAATTTCAAAAGAATTCCTATGAGAAATTGAGTTACAGGATGATATGATAATCTAATCAAAATCAGAGCTGGTATGTTATTACTAGTATCCAATTAAGGTAGAGTGTTATCATGTGCTCCCATTTGCCTTCAGCATGAAAAAAAAAAGATGAGGTGAACATGAAAATATGTGCATGGTTAAAACACATAGACATTCATGTCCTCACAGAAGCCAGAACAATAACTTTCATGACAAGTAGCTTATTAAGAATCAACATAACTTTGATAAAAATCTGCAAAATAATAAAGTACAGTAAACTCATTGTTCATTCTTCCTCTACATTTCAGTGCTTTTAAAAGCATGACGGTCCAGGGGTGGTCTGCTGGATTGATTGCATTCATTAAAAAGATCAATTAAATGATATCCTCAACATGTATGGGAGTCAGCAGGAGAATTTCCAACCATGTTTTGCTGTCAAGTTTTCTGTCAAGACCTTCAGCTGAATAACATTTTGGACAATGTGGGACAGAGCAACATGGTTAAATAACAGCTCCAGGTGTTCAGTTAACACAGTACGGCCAACAATGTCCTGACTTTGTTAGAAACACTTATATCACAAAGACGAAACAAAAGATCAGGTGCACATACAGGAGGAAAATTATTCAGTTTCAATACTTGACTTAAACCAGAGACAACAAAGGTCTACATGAGACAAAAGACAGCAGCTTAGAGGCTACAGTAATCGAGCTGTGTCACAGTGCCATCTAGCGTTTACATTAGGAACTGCAGACATTTTATACAGTTAATTAATGACAAACACTTAACGTTTTGTTTCTAGACTGTAAAAGTGAAGTGTTTTAATTAAAATGATTCAATATGGTGACATACTGCACCTACGTTTGAGAGTAAAGAGCAGAATCACTAGGATGAATCCTGCACAGGGCAATACTGTTCTCTACTATTTTAATCTTATCCATGTTACATACACACAGCACCTACAGTCTAATACATTTGACTGCAATAGCCGTGTAATAAATACTAACTAAAGCTTCTTATGTTCAATGTTTTTAGGTTTTTTTTGTAGTTACAAACATGCTCTATCAACTCTGTGGTCATTTTAAGGCTAAAGTTTGTGGTGTTGTTGTATTATACTGCATTATATTGTAATGTGTCACTGTTATTATGTTCAACAAAGATGGATATTTTACTACCAACCTGCTGGAGCCGTTAACGCACACAGCACACTGTAGTGACACAAGTTAACAGACAGGAGAGCTGTGTGGTCTTATACACAGAAAACAACCATGACGCAGTACTGAGAGTGTGAATAAATGTTTGAAACCAACATTCATGTGACCCGCAGAGCACTTACAGACGAAGAGTGACTAATACAGAGCTCGTGTTCTCACTCTTGCTCTCTACACACACGTCAATTTGTGCCTGGTAATAAACTTACCATGTTTCGGAGTAAATTAATTCCTAATAAAGGAGCCAATTCAATTAGTTATATCACACAAAGGTCACTAAAACACCTCAGCTTATTTTATTGCACATGTTCGTTTAGCTGCACACACACACACACACACACAAACACACACACATACACAACATGCTGGCCTCTCTTTGGACACAGGCACTTGCTGAACCGCAGAATGTTAAATAAACCAATGGAGGAATTCCACTGAGTCAACACAGCCTGTGGAAGTGGAGAGCCCACTCTGTGTGTGTGTGTGTCTGTGTGTGTGTGTGTGTGTGTGTGTGTGTGTGTGTGTGTGTGTGTGTGTGTGTGTGTGTGTGTTTGGGAGCAGAACAAAGTGGTGTCTGTCACTGGGCAGTCCTGAGTAAACACACACATACACACACACACACACACACACTCTCTCTCTCTCTCTCTCTCTCTCTCTCTCTCTCTCTCTCTCTCTCACTCTGTTTAGAACCTACCTGCCCGTGGAATGCACAGACTCCAGCTGCTATAGCAACAGTAACCTGCCAGTAAATCTCTGTTTAACACCTCTCTCTCTCTCTCTCTCTCTCTCTCTCTCTCTCTCTCTCTCTCTCTCTCTCTCTCACATACACGCGCACACACACACACACACCTGACCTCCACATTTCACCGGGATGATGCCGTATTTCCTGGAGCATCACTTTAGATATAATTCTTTCATTATATGATACGTTGTGGTATACTTTATTGTCCTTGAGGGGGAAACTCACCCTGAACTCACAGCAATGCTGATCTATCATGAAAAAAGTCAATAGATCAACCAACCATCAAATAAATAATATCCAACACATTCACAATAAGTAACAATATAGGACATGTTCAAACATCCACACAACAACCTCAAATATTTTTGAGTGTGAATGCTGGAAACATTTACAACTTATGTTCTTTCAACGCACAAAATTCTTCTGTCGTGTTTTTTGGCACCTCCTTCTTCCCCATTTACAAACTTACAAACTTGCTCATTCATACCTTTCATATACTTTCTGACATATTCCTAGTTTTCATTTAAAAATTTAAATGTACATTTTTTTTAATTTTTTGAAGCTTAGTCACAATGGAAGTCAATTAGAAAACAAATCCACCCATCTTCAACCTCTCTCCTCACAGAAACTCTATTCAAACTATAAAACTTTCAGGATACTTTAGGAACTTTCTCACATTGATCCAACATTTTCATATCTTTCATACTTTCTACACAATCGCAAATAAAAATTTATGCAATTTTCATCCCTTCTAAGATGTTTGAATTAGTGTTTGTGGGCCACTTTTCTTACTTGTTCATGTGCTCATATTTTTGAAAAAATACACACAACTTTCACACAGTGTGCTCAGCAGGGTCTCCTAGTTACTGTATTTGAGGATGATGCAGGAGTATGAGCCATTAGATTCTGCATTATTCTCACTTTCTGAGCCAAGAGTTGAAATAGCACCAATAGTTACCATCACCATGGAAACCTTTGACTGGAACATACAGCTAATTGAGATGAGCTAATTAGTGCAGTTTGACTCACAGAGAACTCAGATATCTTCACACACAAGCCTTTTTTAAAGTCATATCTGCTTATTCATACTTTCAGATAGAAACTCCATTCAAATCTCTCACATTTCTGATACGTTTTTAAAAATGTTCAATCCCATCCCCTCTTATTAGACCTTTTCCCCACTTCTCCAAGTCTTCATACTCCTTCAGTTGCTTCTTCATGTATGTGTATGCGGGAGTAGGTGTTGATAAGAAGAAGGGAGATCAGGAAGGAAGGGCAGTTAGGTGCAAAGTTCAGTATGCCTCCTGAGTTGGTTGCTTCTGGCCATTTTCCTTCACATCCACATCTCGTACAGCAGATCTGGACAGGAAAAACACAATCCCCCACAGTCTGGTTAGTGCAGAGCGTTGGTGCATTGATGGTGGAGCCAACATGTTTCATAAAAGAGTTAACACAATATTTTATCTGCTATGTGTGTTTTACCACCATTGAGTCCTTAAATCCTGGTAAAACCTGTTGAAATAAAAACACTTTTTACTGTTATGTTTTAGTTCTTCTATGTTCTGTTATGTGCAGAATTATTAATTCAATCAATGAACTTTTAATACATTTTATTGAAGTATTGGACAGCTGTAAATCAGATTTTGAGTAATGACACTTTTATATGTGTGTCACGACATTTTGAACTGGAGTTTTGAAACACAAGAAAACAGCATTGGAGTAATGTATATATTATGCAAATAACAACATTTTGAGCAATACAATAATACAGTGGAGATGATGACTTACATGTTGGCTGAAAGAAGCTGATTAGGAAAGGGAAAGAGAAAAAAAATAAATGAAAGATGTTGAGTGCATAGCAGCAGAGAATATTACAGGATTTTAATTAAATGACATAATTGCCATTGAATTGTGGCGTACCAGACTTCAGCCACTTGTTTTTGTCAGCAGAGGGGGTGTGGAGGCACTTGGGGAAAGAGTGGCTTTTCATAGACATGCCCATTCTGAATGTGGTTGAAAAGAGATGTTTACTTTGACACCATTTCCTCTCCACTGGAAAAACCGGATGCTGACAAGTAGACGTGATTTCTGATGCTGTTTTACCACAATTTGACCTTCTCGCAGTGCTTCTCCCCAGAGATGGCGTCGACCTTCTTGGTGAGTGCTGAGAACAGTTTGAAAAAAACAGAAAGGTGTGTGAGAGGACACACTTTTTTTTAGATTATGTCATTATTTTTAAAAACCTTGTTAGTCTGGATGGAAGAAGAGCCAGTGTAATAGACAACGGCTGACAGGTGCCAGCGGCAATTCAGTTTAGCTCCCAGCCATTATTCATACGCCTTCAGGTGCTTTTTCATACAAATTAAAACTCGTAATTAAATCTTAAAATACTTCACATTTTTAAAGCCAGGAATGTAGTTAAGCGTCAGCCTTTCAACTTCAGAAATTGCCTTCTCTAGTTATACACTCCACAACTCTTTTACATTCATAAGCCTTTCTTTAACAGCACCAGGAACCTGAAACTCAAGCGGCTACAAGAAATTAAGGCATCATTAATTTTTTTTATTTCCACCTGTGCTTTTCCTACTATGTTTAACATGTCTGCTGTTAAAAACGTCCATTCAGCTGCGACAATAACTAAATGCTACCCCAAACTTTCCAGCCAACTATGCATAATTATCATCTACATTTCATTTACAGTAAAAATTTGTTGATTTATTCATTAAAGAAGAAAAAGGTGTTAGTTACCAAGAACCGAACCACAACAGGGGCTAATTAATATAATTCCACTGTTGATCAAAAGAATCCAAGATCCAAGAAAAGTTTTTGTTGGGCTTAAGTTGGGTGAAGCTGCAGGGAATTGCCTTATATCTCCAAAATCTATGCACTCACGTAAAACATGTACATTGCCCCACCAAACAGGTGCAACATGCAGAGATGAAGCACAGTTTGTGTATGCTATCATGGTACTGAGAAGAGATCAAATCAGGCAACAAGAGAAAACACCTGCGTGGGCGTACAATGGGTAAGGGCTTTAATATTTGACTAGAAGTGCTTTTACACTGAAGTACATTTTTTGTGTTGTTTTGTTAACACTATTGTCCCATATTTTGATGCATAAATTAAATGGAAGAGTTACTCGGAGCTCACAAACGTGTGCTAAATGAACAGACATTTGGACTTTTGACAGGAGAAAAAACGCAGGTGTACTTAACAACAGTAACAACAGTTCAGTTCCATTAAGTGTTCCAGTAACAGTGACAGTGAACCAGCATGCACGATAGCAGGACCTCCCCTAAGTGGAATGCAGCACTCATTTATACACCTGTGGGTTACCTGCTATGGCATGTTAAAATGTCTGCTTTGTTACCAGTCAATTGCTGTGGTTAAAACAACTACAGAGAGAGATTTTGGAAATTGGAAAAGAGAAAAAAAGATTACTATTATTATTGTAAGTGCTCTGGCAGTGGCATTCCTAATGCACTGTGTGTTTGCATCTGTCAGCACATGTTGCATTGTATTGTGGCCCTTTTAGTAGGCTACACAACTGTAAAGGGGGTGTATTTTTAGTATTTAGTATTTAGTAGGCTGTGGAATTAATTTCTAGAATGACACGGCATTATACAATTGACCTAGCCTTTTCCCACAGCCGAGATGTTGACTTAACAGGAAAAGCACAGGTGGAACTAATAACATTAATACAGCAATGCAGCAATGAATCATGTGATTAGTGTATGTCAAGTTAACAAAGTTAATTTCACCACTTTACCACTAGATGGTAGTAAAATGTCCCTTACTGTATTTTTTTGACATAAAAAAGTTTTTTTATTATTCCAATTTTTAAATAACTTATATAAATATATCTATATATACATTTATATATATAACTTATATATGTTATAATAACATTTTTGTCGTATTCCAGCTACCATGTATCGGTACGTCGTGGTGACGTCAGACGTAAAACTGAAGTGACGTTTTCTCCGTTCCCCGAAGCTTCCGCCTTGCACATGTGTTTACTAAAAATGTGGATAACTGCGCTTAAGAAGTAATAATAGTATTATTCTGAACACGCTGTCTGTGCACCGGGTGAATCATGGGGAAGCTGAATGTCGTGGTGTTGAGATACCTTTCTCGAGATGACTTCCGAGTCCTCACAGCGGTAAGCAGCGAGATAACGAGTAACGTTAGCAGGGTTAGCCTGTACCATACACAGTAAGTTACATACATTAACTGAGTGCTCATTAACAGCTGCAGAGGGTGAAAACAACATGTCAGTGTAGACAGGTGGGTGTTTATTAGTAAGAACTGAAGTTAAACAGCAAATCGCCGTATGTAGAATGTAACAGAGCATGTGAATATGTAACTAACAAGAGCTATAGTTCATTATGTTGCTGTATAGTCGTAATGGGGGGCGTGATGATCAAGCAAGTCAATGTTTATATCAATCAAATAAATGGAGAAAGTTTAAAAAAAGGCTACTCCACTGCCTTAATATAGCATTTCCACCATATTAGGGGACTTACAGATGTCAAAATGCTCAATATCGAAGCATTAGTAAGCATTATATACAGCATTATATTATTAATCGAGCTGACTTTCTCATAAAAGAGCCGATAAGATCTTTTCTATTGTGTCAAAGTATGTTTCTGCATCGATTTGCATGCTACTGGATACTTGAATTTCCCTCGGGATAAAAAAAAAGTGTCTATCTATCTATCTATCTATTTCATGTCAATTAATCTTTCAACTTGCAGCATTTGTAACATTTCAGCACTCTCGTGATCAGATTATGTTTATTCCTGTGAACGTTCCCTCACACAGGTTGAAATGGGGATGAAGAACCATGAGATTGTTCCAGTGAGTCTCCTGTCCTCCATCGCCAGCCTCAAACACGGCGGCTGCAACAAGATCCTCAGAGAGCTCGTCAGACACAAACTGGTGGCCTACGAACGCTCCAAGGGTAAGAAAACACACAGGAATGCTTGCTGAACCTCACTAGCCCCGGTGCATGTAGGTTATTTTACTAATGGTGCATGTGTATGCTGATTTCAGCTGTGCAGGGCTACAGGTTGAACTACGGAGGATATGACTACCTGGCTCTAAAGACCTTGTGCTCCAGAGAAGTGATCATCTCAGTTGGCAACCAGATGGGTGTGGGTAAAGAGTCAGGTAAGAAATCCCAAACATAAGACAACAGAAAGAAATACTGTTAATTTAACTGTAGTATTTGAAAAGACAGCTCAGCAGAACCCACGTGGGTAATGATTCCCTGTGTGTTAATGTAAACGACATCTATTCTCTGTCAGGTTTACAGGCTGCTTAGTCAAGGTCAGAAACTTTCATGTTATTGCAAATATATCTTTGTGCTCACCTCCTGTAGATATATATATTGTGGCGAGTCCAAACGGGGAGCAGTACGCTCTAAAGCTTCACAGATTGGGTCGCACCTCCTTCAGGAACCTGAAGAACAAGAGAGATTACCACAAACACAGGAAGAACATGTCCTGGCTCTACCTCTCTCGCCTTTCTGCCATGAAGGAGTTTGCCTACATGAAGGTAATGGAACGAGTCAGAGAAAGTATGAAAGTTACGTGGAATAGAAAGACAATGTCCCCAGTTTTGTTTGGTGCATCTTTTTCATCTCATCATTTTTTCAGGCATTGTACGATCGGGGTTTTCCCGTTCCCAAACCTGTGGACTATAACAGACATGCCGTAGTGATGGAGCTCATCAATGGATATCCACTGTATGTAAACAAGTCATTCTTCTTTCTTGCTTTGTATATTTCACGAGTAATAGTAAATTGTTCCTCCTTTCTCTTTCTTGTTTAATTTGTGTGTATGGTCTCTCTCTTTCAGGTGTCAGGTGCATGAGCTGCAGGATCCATCAGCCCTGTACAGCGAGTTCATGGAGCTCATAGTCAAACTGGCCAACAATGGCTTGATCCATGGAGACTTTAACGAGTTCAACCTTATGCTGGATGACCAGGACCACATTACTATGATTGACTTCCCTCAAATGGTTTCCACCTCACATCTTAATGCTGAATGGTTGGTCTCACTGTTATAAAATTGAAAATGACTCAACACCTGAAATTAATAAAACAAACGGCTAAGTGCGATTATGTTCACTTTTCCAAACTTTGTTTTTAGGTATTTTGACAGAGATGTCAAATGTATCAGAGATTTCTTCGCAAAACGATTCAATTATGAGAGCGAGCTCTTCCCAACCTTCAAAGATGTCAGGTAACTGCTCATTTATGTTTTGGTTGCAAAAAAATCCTAAAATACAATGAAATTCGTGTTGGTGTTCTTTTTAGACGTGTAGAGTAACTTTCCTCTCAGAGGAGCTCTCAGATTGAACAACTTAATTGTTACAACATTTAGATATATTACATTGTGTATTGTTAATTATCTTGCTTCTCTACGTGGATTAAAAAAAATTAATTTGGAGGTGAAAACTATTCTTACAAGATCTTTTGTGATCACTGTTTATTCCTACAGACGGACTCGTTCTCTAGATGTCGAAGTCTCAGCTAGCGGCTTCACCAAAGATCTGGAGAGAGATGGTGCGTTGCTATACCCCGCTGGACCTGAGGGAGAGGAAGATAGTGAGGAGGAAGGCGATGACGAAGAGGCATCAGACGAGGAAACAGAAAAAGAAGAAGAGAGCGTGGATATGGAGGAATATAAGCATGCGATGCTGGAACTGGAAGGTCTGAAAGTCAGCGACACAGAAGCAGATTTACCAAACGACGACAAAGAGGGTGAAAAAGAGGAAGAACAAAAAGAGAATGAGACAGCGCCGACTGCTAGAAGTGATGAAGAGACAGAGAAGGACTTGGAGGAAGAGTTAAATGAGGCGAAGGAAGAGTTGAATGAGGCAGAGGATGAGTGTCCAGAGCTGGCAGACCTTTCTACAGCCAACAAAGATTTCAAACCCTTCAGGTAAACACGATGAAAGTTAAGATTATTAAGTATCCAAAATGAAGCATGTTTGATGAGATGGTGCTAAATTTGAATACTTCAGCTGTGGTACATAGCCAACAAAGATTCTTAGATCTGGAAATTTGAGACATTTGACAGAAAATATAGTGTACCAGTGAATTTCTCTGCCTTTCTGTACAATGTGTCATACTAGCAGTTGATGTTTTCTGTGTGTTTTCTCCTGCAGAGACTCAGACAGTCTCCTACATATGGCAGAACACTGTAGGAGGAGGACAGACAGTGAGGCCACAATGGGTAGCATAGGGAGCTGCTCTACCATTCCACCAGTAAGTAAAAAACAGATACACACACCTGTCTACACATACTCCTATTCAGTACCATTACAAAATACAAGTGCTCTAACTTGAATGCCGAATTGGACATTACACCAGACATTGTAACAGTCCTAGTAAACAGTTTTGGTCAAAAACTAGAATGGCCTCTAGGTGCTGCTAAAGAGCTTTCACGTTGTGTTGCAGTCTGTCAGTGTGTGATGGATGACTTGTAGCAGAGACTTGTCTACATACTGTTGTGTCTGCCTTGCGGAGACTCCAGTGCGTACATTCGTCTGTAGTAACCTGCTGTGGTTGTTTTTGTGTGCCCTGCAGGAGGAAGTCCGTCAGAAGGTGCGGAGGCAGCTCACCAAACAGCAGAAGGCAGCACAGAGGAGACGTCTGCAGAAGGGAGAGGCCAACTTGGTGACCAAATCCAGGAGAGAGAACCAAAGTAACATCAAGTCTAGTATGGAGGGCGCCTCCTTCTGGGGATAAATGGGACTCTGTTCCTTTGTCTGGAGGTTGGAAAACATAGTTGATGGGAAAATTCAGAAAACAGTGCAACAACTCAACTCTTCTGTCATGCAAAATACCCAAGAGAAGAATGACGAAACTTCTAACTTCTTTTCTATTTGAACTGCTTTGAACTTTCATGTTCAGCATACAGTCTATTGTAAATATTGACTATTCATAATGAATCCCTGTAATTGATAATTAAACCATTTAAACATTACTGATGATGTGTGTTTTTCTCTGTTTATTTAAAAGGATGGTTTAACAAATAAATTGAAATAACATGTTCATAACATGATATCAAATGCACCTGTGTTAAACATGTTTGCTAGTCAGGCGAGCATATTCTTTTTAATAAATACTCTCATATCAACCTCCAAGATGGCTACAAAAGACAGAAACCCATTGAGTAACTTTTTCTATTATTGTAGTTTCAGGTTCATTCTAGGTCTGACTATACTGCTGACAGTGACTAATGTGGGTGTGGATTTGAGATTTAAACAGGATGCAAGTTCATGGAGAGCTTTTATTTATGCTAAACTGCTGTGGTTCAAAGGTCTCCAACTATTATGGTCATTTGAATAGAAAGCTACCTCCACCCTCCCAGCAACCAATCAAAAAAGTAGACACTGACTCAAGCATGTGGGAACACACATGCTCCAGAACACTCCAATACATTCAGTGTGAAAGGGTGCAGGAAATAGACACGCATACCCCTTCTCTCTGTCACAGATACAACTCAATACAGAGTGAGGCATGACATGTAAAAGATGAGAAAGCAGAGGAATTGGGGAGCTAAGAAACCACTTCTTTCTCAGAATTTGGTTCATTTATGTGTAAGGGGCTTTCAGAAGGCGGGTGAATTCAGACTTGAACAATGGCCATTCATATTGAAGTGGGTGAATGGAGCTCAGACCCTGGGCTCCGTGGCCTCAAATTAGTATGTGAAGTCAAAAGTATCACACACACCACATGTTGGGTAGGGCTGTCTTTCAGATGCTGAACACTACGGGTACAAAAAGAAGCATCCAGTATTATACCGGACTTAACACAGAACTATTCCTATTTTTCCTCTTCCTCTGTGATGATGTTGTACTGTGCTGTCTGTGGTTCAACTTGCCAACTTTGTGCAGGTCTTTAACTGCTCGACTCTGTTCAGGGATTAGCCAGCTGCACAGCCAGAAGGGGAGGGGCTCAGCATTCCAGCTCTGCACCTCTGCGTGTGTGTGTGTGTGTGTGTGTGTGTGTGTGTGTGTGTGTGTGTAGAAAGAGTGAGGGGCCCTCTGAGCTAATTGGCAGAGAGAGTGACAAAGGTGGTCCGCTTCAAAAAAGAAACCCTGGTGAGATGTTCACACAGGAGAAAAAGAAGGAGGGCAGTAAGGGAGTTTAGGAGGAGGAGAAAGGGAGTTTAGTGGTGGAGTTTAGATTTTGAGTTTATTCCTCATGATGTCCCCATCCTGTGCTGTGATGACGGTGGTGGCTGCTCATTTCTAGGGTCATATGTGTCGTTTTGATGAGAAAAGTGGACTGAACGTGACTGAGGAAGCTGTGGAAGTAAACCCTGGACGAAGATGAGTAAATTGAAAGGGGAGGAGAGCATCATGTCATACCTGTCACAGAGTGAGATTGACACCAGCCCCAAAGACTGTGAGTAACATAGAAGCGTAATGTTTGGAAAAAAGACACATCTTTGTTTTAGATATAAGGGTTACATTTGTTACAACTTACCACTGTGTTTACCACTGACCTGACAATGATGCAGGCAAGTAATTAATTGTTTAACTATTAAAAAAATATGCCTCTGAGAAATATCAGTCAAGTTATCACTGCTGCCATAGACTGAGCTGTTGTGAATTGTTTGGCACACAGTGAAGGACACAGGATAGGTTTAAACCTATTTCAGGCTGAAAGGGTTACAAAATGCCGATCTGTATAAGTTATCGGGAGGTACCACCATCTCCTACTTCTATTTAAATAATCAGTGTCTGGGAATGCTGATTTACAGATGTCTGGCTTGTATATTTAGGTCAACATTTACACATATTTTACAGGTTTACTCAGACTGAAACTTATCAAAATGTTCTACGTACTAAAAGTCAGTCATGATTGATCAAATGCATTCATTTACCATTTACTTTCTGTATTCTTTCAGCATTGTCTATATTTTGACATGTGTCCTTATTATATGTGTGCAGTGAATGTAGTGGCCATGCTCCATAACTTCTGGGAGCAGAGGCAGATAAGTCAGTCAAATGGTTCCTCCAGTGAATCTGATGGTTCTGTTGGGGATGCAGCCATCCAGACAGAGAGCTTGCTGCTGTATGAGTCTGCACCGTCCCCTGGCCCTCCTTACATCTGCTATGTCACCCTGCCTGGAGGAAGCTGCTTTGGCAATTATAAGGTATGTTTATCATCATCAGTGTTGTCTGGCAGCATTTCTACACTTGGTAGTCAATTTATCCTGCCTGCGTTGTGTCAGTGAGAATGTGCACCAGTTATCCTTCAAGTTGGAAATATCTCCATCATGTGGTGAGACCACACATAAGCTAAAAATGGATGTTTTTGAGTTACAGATACATGCAGTTGATGTTTATGTCTTGGTAATAGAAACTGAATCAACCGCAAATATAATAAATGTAAGAAAAACAAATCATCAACTTACAATTTCTTATTATAGGAAAATGGCTAGTATGTCTGTTGTTTCAAATTACTACTAGTTACTACACATACATAGTAATAATACTTTTTCTGTTATTGCTTCCCTTCATTTTGCTGCAGCACACAAAATAGAGCTCAACTAAAATTAAAAAGTAGAACGGCTCCCAGGATCAAGTTTTTGTACTTTCACATTCAGAGTAAGGTGCTTACAAGCAGCACTTGAAGGCCATTCAGTGGGGACAAATTACAAAAACAGTCACACACTTTAAAGGTTGTATATAAACGGGTGTCATTCTTCTTAAATACCACAATGCCTCTTAATAGGCTCATTGTGACCCAGACAGCAGCCCCCAGCTCGGAGAAGGCATGTGATAGGTTATCTGTGAATGCCTCTAATGTCCTAATCTCATTGATGATTTGAGTTCTGATCCCATGATTAGCTGTAATGAAGTGTAAAATCATCAAAACGGAACTAAGAGTGGGCGCCTGTTAACCGACAGAGCTCACTGACTCAAATCAGTCGACCTTGGCTCGCACATATCAGCACACCCTGAAATTTCTGTTTGAAGTTTCATATCCTTTCCCTGTCTTTTTTTGCACTCTTTTATGACATTTTAATGCTTTGTGCACATCCCCTCCTCATCCTCAGGTGTGCGACACTCAGGCAGAGGCTCGGAGGGATGCAGCTCGCGTGGCTCTGATGAACTCACTTGTGAACGAGCTGCCCTGCCGACGAATCAACCCTCAGTTCATCACTCAGAGTTTGCAGCAGGCAGCCACAGACAGTGCTGTGAGTGTGAGCCAGTGCAAACATACAATTACATTACACCTTGTTACAAGGCAGACTGTAGGAATGCCACAGAAGGAGAATGTTTAGTCTGAACATGAATGTTGCTGCACTGTTGTCTCTCTAAAGGTGTCTGTTGAAGATGCATGTGATTCAAGCACCAGCATAGGAACCTACAGTTTGCTGCTCCACTCCTACATAGGAAGGACCATGCTGGAGTTCCAGGTAAAGCATAAAGTCAAGGCCTATTTGTAAAATGGTATTTTTCTTATAACTGTCCTCATAAATCATGTAAGGCTATGTGGTAATTTTGTAAAAGAACTACAGTATTTACTTCAAATGATTCAGGCTTTATAAAGTGCTACTTTGAAGGGACCTTAAATAGTGTATTGATAATTGGACCCCCTATTAAAGCATTATCATTTCACATAATTAGAAATGATTAAGCCCAATGTAACAACAAGCTCTGGGTGGTAATTCCACCCTCCATTGTTATCATTACACCCCTATTCATTCCCATTCCATCTCACTCTCAGTTGGATCCAGACAGGGAGTCATGGTATGAAACACCTAATATTTCTACCTTTTGTGTAAATAAGCATATGTCTGCAGACAGAGGGCTATTAACAAGAGGAAATGGGCTCATTATCATTCCTGTTAAAGCATGGCTCAAAGAGATGAATCGTTTCCAAGTAATACACACATCTCCATACGTACGCACATGTACATATATACACAGACATTGAAATGTATACACACACATACATTCAATTCTCTGCAAACACAGCACCAACCATATGGTATGCAGCTGTCAGTGCTTTGTATAATTTATACATTCAGTCAGTGTAGGAGGCGTCGAATAGTTTGGAAGTCAGGTAGATTAACAAGTTGGCCCAGTACAGGGACATGCACAGTTGGAAACAGAGCAAACAGGCCGACAGATACAACATGGACTTCAACCTCAGACAACTTACGTGTCATATTTTCCATCTGTGTGTCATTAGGGTCAATTTCAGTTGATCTATAGATTCCCTTTGTTTAACACTAATGTCACTAGCTCTGAACATATGGCAGTTGTTCAGCCAGACATTGATGTGAAACTTACCTGGTGCAAAAAGATTTACATTATCTTTTCAAACCAATCATCCACAGTTTAGGTGTGGGTCCAAGAAATGTCCACATAATATGTTATTTTTGTCAGACCTATGTACACAGAGCCAGGTTTGTTATTCAGGTCATTACTTATGGGGTTGCACAAGACTCTCTCTCTCTCTCTCTCTCTCTCTCTCTCTCTCTCTCTCTCTCTCTCTCTCTCTCTGTATGTCTCATTCTGAACCACTTTCTTTCCCTCTCTTTCCCTCTGTAGGAGATGATGACAATTTTTCAGTTGTTGCACTGGAATGGGACTCTGAAGGCTCTGAGGGACAGGCAGTGCTCTCGACAGGTACAGGACATAATCTAATTCCTGGTTTCAGCTAACTTTAATAACACATCAGTGTCTCTGCTGCTACATAATGATGATTACTCATTTTCTTTCCTCCCCCTCAGAGTGTGATTACCTATTACTCTCGACGAGGACTTGGCGAGTACATGCGCAGCAGCTTGGCTCTGGATTGGCTTGGACGGGAGCAGAGGTCACCGGGGCGACTCGGGGAGGAGCTGCAGGTGGCGCAGAGGGAGCTGGTGTTGACGCGGCGTCGAGGGATAGAGCTGCGCTTCTACAAGGAAAAGACAGAGATCCTCAGCTTGGCTCTGAGTCAAGCATACATTCACCACGCACCTGAGGCCTTCAGTCAGGCACAGAGTCACACATACATGCAAGACCAATTTCCTTTACACACATTAAACAGCCAGGAAACAGAAGTCCAGATAACCCCATCCTGCAGTCCTTCACCAACCCTCCATAAAAACACAAAGCAAACAGTTTGTCAAACCTCTGGCAAACACATGCCCTCCAACAGTCCTGCACTCACAGCAGACTTTTGTGCCTATAAATAACTTTGAATAGACTCAAGCAGAAGGTAGAAGATGGACGATAAAAGTTGTCATTTGACTGTGAATGAGATAAAAGTCTGCCACTCAAGATCTGACATCTGCTTGGAAGAACAGAACATACTCATGGCCTGCAGGATTACTGTAAACATAAGAGTCCTTTCATCATGAGACTTACAAATATTGTGTATTAATAATGCTCTAACCTTATAGAAACTCTTTTGTGACTTTAGAATGAAGACATACAGATGTGTGGAGTGTATTTGCAACTTCAACCACGTGAAATACAGCATTCAAATTATTTAAATCAATGAGCCGGAACTGTAGTTGAACTGTAGCCTCTATCTAGTTTTGTATGCGGAGGACTCGACTTTACTGCTTTAGCTTTTACGTAAGTTCATGTATGCTGCCTTTTTTTAAGAGGTATATTTTGATACACGATGTCAACTGTAAAAAATACTGAAAACTTTAATGATTTACCCAAGGAACTGCTTCAAATAACAGCAACTCAGTACTCCTCCACACCTCCCTCTTCTTTCCTCATTCTCTGTCTAGCATTTCAGTCTAATTTCCATATATGAAGGAGATTAGTATAGAGGATGGCTGGGCAGGTTAACTGCAGCTACTGTATAACTATAAGAGCCAACACTTACTATGTTCTTTGTGATAAAATGCATGTAGGCCTCAAGCATTCATGTGTCTTAAGGTTCAGTCAGGTGGTGAGAGTTAATGCAATTCAAAGGGAAAATGTTTTTAAAAGTAACTGTAATTTACACATTTGTAAATAAATGTTATTCTGTTACTCGTGTCCTCCCTTCATATGAACACTGCTGGAACTGGTAAGGTACTTAAAATGTAATCTATTACATTCACAAGATTGAGAATTCATAAATTGGTTGGTTATTTTTCATGCATGAGATCAGAGTGAACCACTATGACACCAGATCCCTGGTAATGTTATCTTTTAAGGTTCATTACACCAGCTCTGTACTGGTCAGGGACACAGGGACTTTAAAGTTGTACTTGTTTTTGTACTAAAATTATAATAGTGATCATTTTTTAGTGTGTCTAGTCTATAATTTGTTCTCACGTTTCTCTTACATTAGAGACCTCAGGGAGACTTCCTAAATGAATAAAGCTCAACCAACTACATTAAGTGTGACATGTTGTTGTGCATGTGTGCGCTTATGACACAGTTTGGGCTCTCTGGCTTTCCGTAGAGAGGTGGAGTAGTCACGTGGTCAAAGATTGTGATCGCTGAGTTCCTGGAACAAACAAAACAAATGACAGCTGACCAGCGGACGGTGGGCTGCCACCCTCCACCCTCCACCCTCCACCGCTTGTCACTTGCTTCGACGTGTTGAAATCCTATGTTAGTAACCCGAGCAACAATACAGAGCAGCTTTAAACGCTGGTGAATAAAACACTAAAGGAGAAAGACAGCGTAAATAGCCAAAAGCTACGCGTTAGCTTAGCTTAGCTTAGCTATGGCAGAGCGTCTTCTGTTATGTGGCTGGTGAGCTCAGTTTCATCAGCAGAGACTTTTTATTATTTTTTTTAAAAATGTATCCTCTGGGTAGTGTGTCAATGCTAAGAGACATGTTAGTTGTTGGCTCGCTATCCTCCTCCTGCAACTTTTCTCAACCGGCCACACGAGAGTGTTTTGTTTACAACCAGTGAGTGTTTATCTGGACAGCCACAGCCAGCCACTGGTTAGCTGCTTATCACAGGCTACACCTCGCTGGCTCTCCCAGCTAGTGGTTGCTGTTTATTTGCCGTATTTAACGTTACTTTACGCATGAAGACTGTTTGTTTTCAGCTGAGCAGTGGTGTGTGAGCAGACACTGAAGATGGAGGCTGTAAGACCAAAGAAGACCAAAGGAAAAACCAGCGGGAAATCTCAGGTGATTAAACAAAGTGCTTTTCCTTTTTGTGGTCCCAGGTTGAAGGTGCAATCCAGCCAGTACTGGTCTTGGGACAGGACAAACACACTCATTCTCACTTTAACTTTGGACAGTTTAGAGTATTCAACCCAACATAATGTCTGCTCTTCTGTCACATGTGGAAAACTGCGACACAGGCTGAGTTGTTAACCAAGGATAATTCATTTTTTGTTGCATGTTTTTTTTTCCCCAGCTGGCGAGGAAGCAGAAGCAGGCAGATGAAGATAAAAGAACCACAGCTCCCTCAGCTGTCTGTGATGAAGCCCCTGCCTCCGACTTCACTGACATCCCCCTCAGTCTCCCGTATCAGGAGCCAGAGGAGGAGCAGCAGGACCCTGTTCAGCCCCCTGAGACCACAGCACAGCCATCAGATCTTCCCTCTGAGAAACAGCCGACCTCCTCATCACATACTTCTTCCACATTAGTGTCAACTAAGACTTTACAGGCAACTGTGGCGTCGCAGGGTACAGTGCATCTGGCAGAGTCAAAAGAGGAGGATGGCGGAGTGGCAGCTCAGGGGGCTGAGCTTAAAGTTGCAGCACAGACCGCTGACATGGAAAAAGACTCACAGACCTGGAATCAGCCTTGTATTTCAACTCAGTTTCAGATCCCAAACGCCCCGAGTGCCCCTGCGCTGTACCCCGCTCTCCCAACCCTGGAGGAGGGCCCCGTGATACAGCTCTGTGAGGAAGCTGTGAAAAATCGGGAAAAGGGACCTGCAGTCTTGGCACTTCCTGAGCAGGAGTCTTCCCCTCCAAATTTACAGCCTCTGGAGTCTGTAGCTGAACTTTCCATGAGTAAACTTTACCCAGAATTACCCAAGACAGCTCCAGAAATCCAGGTAATCTCAACCAAGAATGTGATGTACAGTTGTGCGTTCTTTGAAATGGAAAATGGAAATTACAGTGTTAATTATACATACATTTTGTTTGTAGTCAAGTACCACGATATTGAAAATCCATACATATCTCTTCCCTGAAACAATAACATTTAAAAGTCTGTGCTTTACAATTTGACTGCATTGGTAGTAGCAAAATAGCACTCAGAAGTCATTTTTCTAACGCAACTGCACATTAATTCACCATTTCTAACTGTTGTATGGTTTTGCTTATTGTATTGTGGTGATGTAGGCTGAATCTATGTTTTTCTGTTTCAAATTGGCTGTAGCTTATTAGACTGTTTTAGCTGAGTAAACAAATACTGCCTCTACCTGTTTGGTTATGGTATCCACATTATTTGTGATTTTCTTTCTAAAAAAAACATTATGTTAGTATATATAAGAGAGTATGATATTTGATTTTGCAAATATTGCCCAAACCCATATGATAACAAAGTTATTAATTGACTACATTCATTGTGTCCTTACATATAAACATGCATCAACTTAAGAGATAATGTCTCTCCCCTAATGTTTTTCTTCTGTAGCCATTCACACTGGAGCAGCTGAGTGTCTGGGAGCCAGGCGGAGGTTTGCGAGCCTGGTTAGAGGGTGTTGAAGTGTGTGCAGCCCAGTTCTGTGCTTTAGCCCGGCAGGAGAACCATGAACTTACCGAACTGCTGCAGAACTACTGGCGCTGTCGTAGACAGCTGACCCAGTCACACACACAGCTACACACACAGTCTTCTGACTGCAAGAGCACACAGAATCGTCTCTGGAGCTTCCGAGATGAGCAGCTTACACTTCAGGTGTGGTAGTTAAAACAAAACGTAGAAATATAGTGTGTAGAGAAACTGTATATAAACTGTAATGACATTTCAAATATAATTTCTTCCTTACAGGGTGTGTGTGCAGATCAGTCTAAGGTGTGTGGTTACCACCGCTTCCAGCAGGCAGAGTTCAGTCAGAGCGTGCTGGCTGAGCTGAGGAGACTGTTTGAAGCTCGCAGTGAGCTGCTCCATCAGAAGGTGGCGCTACATGCGTACACTGCTCTGCTGTCACGCCTCCAGGTGGAATCATACTTGTATCGTCTACTAAAAGGTGAGAGACATATAAATTCTACTGGACTTGAAGTAGCCATAACATGCCTTTTACAAACAAGCCTCTCGTGCATAATACTAATATTAAGTACATAACCTGTATGAGATTTGTGTTTGTTTTTTTGTTATTAGATTGTTCTGGCAGCCAAACACAGCCTTGTTCTCTTCAACCCTTGAAAGAGGCCATCAGCGTCTTATTTAGCTTCACACGCAGAGTCCTGGATGACACACAGTTCCAGACAGACATCCATTACTGGCTGGACAGATTGGTATACACACACAAACACTGTACCACTTCTTACTCTACTGGTTGAGGTATTTTGTTGTTTTGTTTCCTCACATGGTTCTGGTCCACTCTCCAGGTGGCTGTCCTGCTGCGTGTTGGAGGGTCAGGGGAACACCTGTACCTATTGTGCCATCTTCTGTGCTGTCCTGCCGGGGTTGGCAAGTGGGCTGCACCCTTCCTTCAGGTTAGTTGGGGACACAGTCTTTAATTTATTGTTGTCAGGTCAATGTTTACCTTGTACCTGAGTTTTCTTCCCAATTTCTGCTTCAGATCCAAGTTTGGGGGAACACCTGTGGAGTGCAGCACTTTATGCAAGCGCTGGCCATCCTAATGTCACCTGCCAGGTAAATATAGGAGCCCCTTTCCTTACCCACTGACTGTGAACTACAGACTCTAGCTTTATGTCTGTGGGTTTCCATGAGAATCCAGGTCCTTTCAGGGTCTAACTAGCAGTGGTCTCTGTGTTTTGACTCAGGCACCGTGCAGAGTTTCTGGGACATCTGAAGCCATGTGAGACCCAGAGCTCAGCAGCTTCTGGACCCGAGTCTGGCAACTGGACACTAGTGGATGAAGGGGGAGAGGAGGTATGTGTAGGGTGCATTTTGATAAAAGAAGCCAAACTTCCACAGCACAAATGATGTGGGCAAAGTTAATATATTGGGCGTTTTGACTCCCTGACCTATGGGTCTTATCATCTATTAAACCTGTACGATTATTAAAACAGAACCACCTTTGTTGAGTAAAATTTATTTTTAATTTATTTTCATACATAATCACTCAACAATAAAATACATCAGGGTGCATATGTCCCTTTTTTATCCAAAAGTAATGGAATAAGAAGCGACCAGTAAGAATTTTTCCCCGGCAAAAACATTATCTGTTTAGTTCTCCTTCCGTGACTATGATGCTCTCAAGAAAATGTGATGTGTCACTGAGGTTTGTAGATGATGATTGTTCTCGTCTTTGTCACATTCAAAGCTGTTGTAAAAAGGGTGCCAAATGAACACCTATGACCATTTAAATATCATGTCTGCTGGTTTAAAACTACGTCTGCTGCCAGTACTAATGGGTTGCTTAGGAACCACTTTGTTTTGAGAACCTTATTATTAGAAAAATATTATTTAGAAAAACTAACATTTTAAGATACTGTTATTTAAGTATTACATAATATTTTAATAATAACTTATTTTCATTTTTAATACAATAGTAGCCTCCACTTTGCATCTTGCCTTGAATAAACTGTAAAGAGTAGGAGAGCCTGTTATGACTTCTTCTCTGTGTTTAGGATGAGGACCCAGAGAGCAGCTGGCTGTTGCTCTGTGAGGAAGATCTGATCTCCCTCCTCACCCAGTTCCCGTTCCAGCAGCTCTATTCATACATGCTGGGAATGACCAAGCAGGGTAAAGGAGTCTGTCTGTCCATCTGTCTGTCTGTCGGTTTATATCCCTCACCATGTGAACTGACAGGCCAATTTCCTTCCAGGTGTTTATGAACCCCAGGCCCATTCCAGTCAGAAGATGATGCGTGTTTTTGGTTTTGCTTCCTCCCTCATCGAAATCCTCGCCCTTGGACTACAAACGTACAACAGGGCACGATACAGACAGCTAGTCAAACGGATAGGACACATCATACGGTCAGTGCACCAGTCAGAGCACATTAAAACTATAAATATATACCATATATAACATTAGATATTCATAATGTTGTCTTCTCTTTTTTTCCTCAGAATGACAGTGTGTTATGTGAGTGATCACTGGGCCCAGTATGTGAGTTTAACTGTTGCTGGTGGATCTAGCTCACACTCTCTGTCTTTGGACAAACTACAGCTGGAATACGACCATCTCTTCCTCAGAGCTGTTTTACATGTACTCAGAAACAAAAGGTGAGGAATTGGCCTCAAGTTTCTGTTTTAACTGGAAATTATTTACTTTGAGGGTTTTACATTTATTTTCTGTCGTCCTCTCTTACAGGTTGGGCATTTGGTTGTTTATGTCCGAGATGCCATATGGGACTCTGTCCAGCACTATGCTGTGGAGGGTACTTTATGTTATGCAATGTGCAGAGACAGCCGGACTGGAAACTGTCGGCACTGCTAGTGACACACACTCCTGCATTCAGGCTCTTAGAGGTACCAGTATACGCTTTGACCTGCACTTAATATCAGAAATGTAACCAGCAAAGATATTGTCATAATGCTTAGATATGACCCCACAGTTTCATCGTCATATTGAAAACTGAAATTTCTTATCTGACACACAATTTCTTGCCCCAGATCTATTGAATTGAACTTTTCTCAAACACAGTTTCTAAGCCATTTGGTATTACATTGGGAATTTAAAACCAGGTTCAAAAACCTGGGTTGTATCATTCAGTCTGATGTTGACAGTTGCCAGCTTCATATTTTGTTTTATGTGTCTGCTACAGATCCAGAGCACCAGGAGAAGTTTGAGCACTGGCTGTGTGAAGTGAACAGCTCTGATGGGATCTCCCTCCTCACCGCACTAGCACACATGGCCACACAGACTCAACACTCTGACCCCGCATTCATCACAACCATAACTCTGCTGATTTACCAGGTATGTCCAGGAGGGAAAATACTAGAAGAGGCATGTATAAAATAAAGATGTTGAGTAATTTAGACTGTATTTCATATAGAATGCCTATGGTAAAGAATATGAAAATACAGAGAAGGGTAACATAGAGAAAACATAAAGTTTCAATCATACAGTACATACCTTGTTCTTTGACATCTTTCTTCTTATTGTTGCTCCAGGTGTCTTACGTGAGTGTGTCTACCAGAGAAACTTACTCCAAAGTGGGGAGGGAGCTGCTGGCTGCCATAGCAACAGTCCATCCCTACATAATCTCTGTGCTCCTGGAGAGACTGAGAGAGACCATACAAACTGTAGGAATGGTTGGTGTTGCTTTTAGGTTTTAACTGCCTGTCATTGGAAAATATCTAATTCAACAGATCTTGAACTCATCAGCTTTTGTTTTGTCTGTGTGTGTGTGTGTGTGTGTGTGTTAGGTGGCTCTGTACTTGTGCAAAGAGCTGCCTCTGAGTCTGTGGCGGCCACGGCCAGAGGAGATATGTGTGATCGGGGCCTGGTTGCTCCAGCATCCTCTGTCTGCTGTGGAGAACCGGCTGGCTTGTGTCATACTGGAGGGTCTGAACTGGGGTTACACACAGGTAGTCACTGATGCTTTTAAGATGGTGTGTCCAGATCTAATCAGTACAACTGTGAGTGTGTAGGTAAAGCTGTTTCCTCTTGCAGGATGGCTCCTTGGCCCTGTCTTCATCTCTTCACAGTGAAGTGGCCCTGCTGGTGGCTGAAGCCTATCAGAAGTACCTTACTGACAAACCGTACAGTGGCCTCATATCCGAGGGAATGAAACAGGTGACACATCCGCTCTTTACTCACAGGCGTTTACTTTGAACCACAGAGGCTTCATCATTGCATCCAACGTTACTTTGTATGTTTTCCCATTTTTCTCTTCCTTACTTCCACCCTTCAGGTGTCTTACCTTGCCAGTGTCCTCCGTTTGGGTGTATCTCCTGAAGCATCCTTTAGTCAGTGGGCATGGCAACTGTTGCTAAGGCTGAAGCTCCATGGCAATGCCCAGCACCCTAATGGAGCCTGGTCGGTCCCTGCTTTGACCTCCAACCCTCCTCCAGAGCTTACACATAGTCCTAGCATGCACTCTGTTATCAGGGCTGTAAAAGCAGGCATCCCTATTGGATGCTACCTGTCCATCGCTATGACAACAGTGGGACATAGGTGTGTACTCATTCACTCTATGTCTAATACTTATGGTTGATTTATACATAGAATTTAAATTAAGTTAATCTGTGGATTTTCTTTCTGTGTGTTTTTTTAGTCTGGAGCACTTTTGCACCGATGGAGTCGGGTTGTTGAAGAGTCTGATTCAATCTCGCCACCTGAGAGCTGCTGTGCATCTTCTGGACAACATCCTACCCCCAACCTACCCTCTCAGCTTCTACCTGCTCAACAACTCTCAGTAAGAAAGATTCATCCTTCTCATGCAGCCTATGAAAGAGGAGAAAGAAAGATATTTATTATAGCAGCTACTGTATCTCAAACTGTCTCTCCTCTGTTTATGCCAGGTTTGTAAGCTGTATCCAGTTGTTCTTGCAGTACGACAGCGTGTGTCCTCAAGGTGTGACACAGCAGGTCACTCACCGGGTAGCACCGCTACTCACAGGAACCACCTATGGAGACAATGTCCGACTGCTGAACAGTGTCATTCAGGTTCGTCGCAAGATTTTATCAAAAGAATGTATTTCAGGTCTTTAGCCATCACAGAAAATTGTTAATTGTTAAACTAAAGTGTATCAGCCTACTTTTATTTATTTATTCTTGTTTTATTTTGACTATTTTGTTTGTTGTATTTTATTTTTGTGTGTTTTGTGTGAAGAGATTTATACATATACTGGAATATATGTTAAGTTGTTGATAAAAAAATACAGAAAAGATGGCTCAAAGTTTTAGGCCAAAGCATCTTGTGAAATGATTATAAGTTGTTTCAGCCCATACATCTTCTCTAAAGAGGACATTTATAAATGTGTGTGTGTTTTATCTTCCAGAGTCATGTGGTGGAGAGCTCTCAGCCCAGCCGTGTCGGTGCTGCAGCAGTGCTGGAGTTTTGGGTGGGGATTTTGACTCAGCAGAACCTGTGGTACCGGGACAAAACGGTCCTGTTCCTCATGGATCAGATCTGCTGTGCTGCATTCACACACCATCAGGAGGAATGTGTGCAAAAACTTCTGTACCAACAACATAAGGTATTTACTCACTCGTGTTAGAGGTTTGCATTATTTAGAAAATCTTACAGGTCTCACAGGTGCAGATGCTAAATTTAGCACTGCAAGCTGCCTTGAGTAACATTATAAAGACAAATACTATATTAACATTTAATGTAAGAGCAAGAGCTTGGTAGAGCGGGATACTGAACAGTCACATTTAACCTATTAAGATTTAAATTTTAGTGTTGTTCATTCACACTGTGATAAAACTGATCTGGTATCATTAGTGACTATATTTTGAAGCCAATTTTCTTTCCATCAGGAGCTGAACAAGCTCAGTGTACATTTTTCCATTTTCTTACCTCATGCAGAATGCCTTGGGTTACCATGGAGATCGGGGTTTGCTCTCCTCTCTGGTTGGCTGGATTGCTGGAAATGCCACACCCTCGTTCATAGAGGGCCAATCCCTGAGTGCGGAGGTAAGGGTCCTCCAAGCACCAACAGTATGTGCAAGTAATCTTGATTATATTAGTAAAGTTCTCAGCGTTGACAGACTTGTTGTTGTCTGTGTGTTTGTAGGTTTGGTTCGCCTGGCTGGTGCTGAATATGGAGGGCGTGTTTGAGGATGATTCTCAGCTGAGACGCTGTGTTGAAAATGAACTCCTGTCAGAGCCCAACATTTCCCCAGAACAAGCCTTAAAGGTATACAGTCGCACAAAAAATTATACATTTGTTGAGGTTGAAATGTCAGGATTACTGTTATACTTGCAGTGTAAGCAATCAGTATCTCTTCGCAATTCACTAGATGTTTCACAATACAGGACATAGTAGTGGAGGTCAAAATGTTGCCAAGTCAAAGAGCAGTGGCATTGTGGTGAGCAGTGTTTACTAGTCTGGTTGGTAAGTGCTCTATGTAGATGGTGTTAATAGTGTGTCTTTGTCTGAGCCAGAAGGCGCAGCAGAGGCTGAAGTTGCCGGTAGCACCATCCCTGCAGCGGCTGCAGGTGTACCGCTGGGCCTGTCAGGCCTTAGCCACGCCTCCCGACCACCTGCTCCTTCCGCTGGTGTGGCAGAAGTTCCTACAGCTCTACTTCAGACAGCCAGGACCTGACTATGGGTACGATGCACACACACTCACTACTATCCATAGCCAGATAAACCAGGAAATTGTCAGAATTCATTTAAAGGCTCCATGTCTCTTTTTGTATTCGTTGTCCACCAGGCTGGCTGCAGGGGGATGTATTGGACGAAGGTACTTCCAAGGCTCTTCTCAGGCCACCTTACTCAGAGACCTGAGACAGAGAATACAGGAGGTGTCTGACTTCCATCATGCTGCTAGCCAGGCCCTAAGGGTGCCCCCACCACACACGCCTTCATCAGACAGCCAGGGCGACGAAAGCCCAGACAATCCCCGTCCCCGTTACCTCACCTCTCCTCAGCTACACTCAGAGCTGGTCAGGTAGGTCACTGATGCTTAATACACTTAAACATATGCTCAAAATATACGCTCATTCCTTCCTCTTTAGCAGGTAGTAGCAGCCTTTAGTGTGTTAACAGGCTCTAATATTACAGATGATTGGTTGCCTACAGGTTGTTTGGTGTATTTGCTGTGTGGTTTGATGATGAGACTCTGCAGAAGCAGGAGGTATACCTTCCTTCTCTTCCTCCCGAGTATGAACCACACAGACTGGCACAAGTCATGCAGCGGCAGCAGGTGGGTTTGGCCTCATGTGTTTACAGTGGTTTAATAGGTTAGTCAAATCTGGCATTATAAAGCTCATACATTTGAATTTGTGTTGTTGTGTTTTGCTGTAGGAACTTTGGCTAGAGTATGTGGACCAGGAACGTCTGCAATATGATGAGAGAGAGGTTCTGTCTCTGTGGGAAAAAGTGCAGAGTGAGCCAGTTTTCTTGCAGGCCCAAAACCCCAGCTTCACTGACTACACCAGCGTCAACAATGGTACTGACCCAAAATCAATTCTGTAGATTTTAAAGGAATAACTTCAACAGACATGCAGCTGTAAATGTAAAAGTGAACAGGTTTGAATTCAACAAGGACAGTAAACAGTAGTTCATATACATGCCCTCCACCATTTCTGTTTGTTTTTTTCCTGTAGTTTAATGTTGTGCTTTGTGTGTCTCTGTGTGCAGCAAGGGAGCGTATCCTGTCCAACCTGCAGAAGCATCCAGTTCCCTGTCCACCTCCAGAGCTGCTGCAGCAGAGGGCTCCAGTAGCTGAAGTTCCCACCGCCTGCCTCACTGACTCTAAAGCTGCCGCCGAACTGGTGAAGCAGGACCTCAGCATCCTGCAGGACCAGGCCAGGTACATGGAGTTCATACAGAAGTTTAAAAAAAACAGTGCGTAGGATTTAGTGGCATCTAGCGGTATAGTTACAAAAAGCAACTCCCTGGTTTCACAACTCCCTTTCCAAGCGTGAAGGAGAAACTATGGTGGCGAAAAAAGCAAACAGCCCTATCCACAGCCAGTGTTTGATTTGTCCAATCTGGGCTACTGTAGAAACATGGTAGTTCAACATGACTCCATGGAAGGCAACCTGCAGCATAGACTATAGACTAATGAAAATATACTTGTGAATATTTTATAAAATTTCTGCCAATAGATCCTCCTAAATACACAGTGTACATATGTATACACAGAAATGCACTTGTACACTTGTTTGTACTCACACAAACAAGCACATCAAAACATACTGAAAGCTACGCACTGATTACAAAATACTTGTTCATCTTGTTGTCAGGATTGCAGTGTCCCGTGAAGCCCAGCAGGTGGCGATGGAGCAGGAGCTGCTGGAGAGCCTTCCTCTACTTTATAAGAACCAACCAGAGCAGGTCACCATGGCCCTGGAGTGTAAAGGGAAGGGAGGGCAGCCGTGCCAAGGACCCGCAAACATCACTGTCACAGTACGACCACCAAAAACCGCATACCAGCCACATTGTCATACATTTTAGAATTGTTTTCCCATGATCCAATCATGTGTTTGTCTTTGTAACCGTGTAGTGTGAGCATGTCCAGAGACAGGAGGCAGTGCAGACTCAGATAACGTCGCTGCGCAGGGACATCAAGAAGCTTCAAACCGACTCCATGGCTCCTCCACCTCAAAGCCTGGCCCAGGCTGCTGTTCACACTGAGAACTTCATCACGTCAGTATAAACACATTGCGTTACCGAAAATAAAAATAGGATTCACGTCACAATAAGTATAAGTGCAAACACATGTGGGAGGATGTAGAATGATTAAATGTTTTGACTAATGCATGGATTGTTTTTATGTGCGCAGGGCTCTGGTGAATATGTATAAGGCTCAGAAATTACCAGCCGTCCAGCATGTTGGCGTGTCTGCCTTCTATCAGGTGGTCTCCTATGTGTGCGAAGACACTCTGCGTCATCCCCCAACACGCCAGTACCTCTCCTCATGTGTGGAGATTCTGGGACAGGTGCGCACAAACATACACACACACAGAAAGTGTTATGTGTTATGTCCCTCACCTCTTTTAACCTGAATCACAAACACTGGGTTTAAACAGGACACAGCTGTGACCAATTAGACATAATTGATTAGAAAGAGGGCCAGGTTAACTCTCTTATTACACATACTGTAGACTTCTTAAATTTATAGACTGGCAATGACCTTTCTTGTTTTGTGTCTAGGTGTTTATCCAGGGCAATGCAGAGGAATGTGGGCGTGTCTTGAAGACCATCCTGGAGCAGAGGCGTCTTTGCCCACTCATTTCCCCCTTCTTCACTCCCAACGCAGCGCCCAATAAGCTCGTCTTTCTCTACCAAGATGTGGTGACATCCTTACACCTCGATAGCGCTGATGTCATTTTCATGCTGCTCACAAAGGTTAGCTTAGACACAAATGCAGCCTACTGAAGAAATGTGATATACACCAGTCCAGTTATACCCACTTCTGTCTCTCCCTGTGTAGTTTGATTTGTCCCAGTGGCTGAATGAAGCCCATCCTGTGTTTTCGGAGAGAACCCGTTTGCTGGAGCTGGTCCACGGAGCTCTCTGTGTCTGCGGCCGAGACCCTGAGCCTGAACTTCTGACACCTTTTCACCTCTTCACCAAACACTGGACCTGGCTTTTACGCCACCATTTCCCTGATCACTACAGTGACTGCCTTCGTCTGCTTATGACCAGTAAGTGCGTGTGTGTGTCTGTGTACAAAGCCTGCCCAATATGAATATATGAATATGATGATTCAAATTATTATTAACTCTAAAATCATCATGAATCATCATTTTCATGGGACATTTTGCCTGGTAATTCACTTAGGAGCAAGGACTGCTTCAAAAAGTGTTCTTGTGATTCATCAAAACACATTCATCCTTCTGAAAGAATGCCTCCTACTCATCTTCCCACCAACATAAGATACAATTAAGTAATTAACAAAACTAAAGTTGGCTGAATCATCAGTGCACAGCACCAGATGTGAGTTGAAAAATTGTGTAGGGTATAGCCTTAGTGTGTTTATTTTATCAAGACAGAATTGGGGTTTATTGTTAACAACCTGATGAGATAAAATTATTCCAAATGAAGGCAGATATGCTAAATCACTTACCAAAAGATCTGCTATAATATTTTTCTTGAATTTAAGTGCTTGATTTGCAACTTCTTTAACAAACAAAGGCATTTCTAAACTTCATCAGGCTCCTCAAACCAGTTACTGAGTCCAGAGTGCTGGAAGGTTACTCTGCGAGTGCTGGGCTGCTTACCTCCATCCCGCAGTAGCAGAAGTAAAGCTGAGCAAGCCACCACTGATGTCTCCGGCCGCACTGTTGGACCCCCAGCTTCTCCATACAGATCTCCCATCAGCCTCTCCCCTCAGCAGGTAACTAATGCTAATAGAACGTGTCGTTCTATCTGTCTCATTAAATTGTTAACATTTATTAATAATCCAACCTTGCTGATTTTAATTGGTTGCTAACAGGTGGATGAGACAGTTGATTGGCTGAGTGATTACTTCCTACGTAGTCGCCTCAGTAAAGCAGACCTCCGCAGCTTCGGCCTCTATTCAGCCTGGACTCCCTACATCAGTGAGGTTGTTTCGTTCTGGGACCATTTGATTGGGTGTCTAATCAACGTACAGTTCAGCAGCTGTGCCAGAGAGTCAGTGGGCAGCAGCAAAATAATGAAAGGTAACTGCCAGATATCAGCACACTCATGGATCATTAATACAAATCAGCTGATTTGTGCATATACTTCGATAATACCTGTTGTTATAAACAGGAAATGTATCTTCTCTCACAGCTCTGCACGACCTGCACAGTAAGATTGTGAAGTTATTTAAGCCTTGGATCTTTCCTCTGGACACCGATGATAGCGGGTGAGCATGGCGTACCCTCAGCTCTCTAGCAGTCATTGGTTTTAGAGTCAGATGTGAAACAGACTCCAGAGAGGGCATCAGATCCAAAATATTCACATTCCACAAGCCTGATTCTTTTCAGATGTAACCTTTGATCCATTTGCAGGTGGATAACAGATGCTTCTGGTTGTAGTAGTCGCATTACATAACTGAATCAACTGTGGGAAGTTTTTTTAAGTCTCTGAAGCACACTATACATTACAAAAAGCAAACCAAAACACAACACTGTTTAGAGAGAAAAGAACACATTAGATGTTTACTTCTGAGTTATAAGTCAACCATAAAGTCTCTCACATGACAGAAGGTTAATATCAGTGTCTCTTTGTCTCAGTCCCCTCAAGTGTTACCCCTGGCTGGAGACAGATGCAAGTGCCTCAGGATGTCTGGTTGGCCTGTACGCTCAACTCACTGACACACTGCATCACAAATTTAGAGGTAGGTTTCCAGCAGTCCTGTATTGCTGCTACTCTCTGTTGAAGTACAATATTGTATTGATGTATAACTTTGTGTGTGTTGCAGATCGTCTGCTGCCCGGCCAGAGAGGTGCCCTGTGGCTGTGTATGATGCAGTACTGTGAGAGCTGCACTTCTCCCCGTACACCCGAGTACCTTCTCTACCTGTACCACACACACCTCCGCAGCCTACCCTGGAGACACCTGCACCCTGACACTCAGCTAATGGAGCAGCTCTTTAATGTGAGACACCCTAACGTTTGACGCATAACCCCTGACACTGCACACTAGACTAGACATGCATGACACAGGGGAGTTTGCTCATTTGAGACCTGGGTCTTTTGCCCTTACCTTCTATTATTAGCCTGACTTCTTGTAATTACAGTCTCGACACCCTGTTCCTGGAAACAAGCTCCTGTCTCTCTAGAGTCTAGACCCACATGGAAATATTGAGGCTACTTTATAGAATGTGCACAGTTTAGGATATATAAAGTCAATAAATCAAATCCCAAAGGTTGATAATCTTTTTTTTAATCCATGAATGAAGAAGCAGGAGGAGGTAATGGCAAGCTGCTATTTTCATTATTCAAGCAAAAAAGGGTTTATTTTATCCAATAACTTATAGCTGGGATGTTCTGATTACATTCAAGATAACTGGAATATAAATTTTGCCATTAATGTGCAGCTAAACATTAAGTAGGAGTTAAACATACAATTGGTAAACTTGTAAATATAAAATATAGTCAGTTGATCTTTTGCAGTTCTGTTAACAAAGTTGTTTTTTGTTGTGTCTGCAGGTGGAGAGAGGAAGTCCCAAGAGCTGCTTCCTCTTTCTCGGAGAGGTGTTATGTGAAGTTAACTGGGTCAGTGTCCTAAGTGACCACTTACAAACGCCGCCCACCTCTACAACATATCCAACTCTACCGGACACGGGTACTCAGAAGGAGTCACACACCATGTTAGTCTATCTGCTATACATGCTTGTTTTTCTTGCAAAGGAGGAACAGCTCCTGAGCCAACAGGTAGGTCTGGAATATTTTGGTTTCACATCAGGGTCAGACTTCTTCCTTCTACTTCATTCATTCTTCATTTTTCCCCTCCTCAACCCCCAGGACTCCCCTCTACTCAGTCTATTGGTCCAGTCAACCTCCCTGCCCTGGCACCAACTGGACCTGTCCTCATACCAGGGCATTCTGGGATATGTCAGCACCCACTACCCTCCCTCCTTGCTGCTCAGTGCAGATTCTGCCCCTCAGCTGCTGCTGAAATCACTGCGTAGTGCTGCTGGCCTTCATCCCCGCCCTAATGAAGTTCCACACAGGGTTAGACAACACAGTGCTGTTTGTTTTACAAGTTAAATCCCAGATTTATTAAAGCATCTAGAATGATGCCTATTATTCGAGTTATAGCTACATTACATTAATGTTGGTTTAATCTCCCAAACTTTAGATCTATATGTAACAGGTGTTGGCCCAGTCAATGTTTTATGCCATGAAATTTATCACAGAACACACCCACTGATGATTTAATATGAATACAGTACATCAGACATATCTTCCTAAATTGGACACAACATTCATTCATAACTCCATAAATAAATTAATAAAAAAAATCTTTAGCCACATAAAGCTGCTATTTCCTCACAGTAAATGTATACAGTGAATGGGTGAACCAGTAGAGCAATATTATACAGAGGAGCCCTAATGTTGGAGACTATAGAAATGCCCAAGGCAGGTATGTCTTGTGTAAAAGTGGGAGGCTTGGAACAGCCGCTTTAAATTTATCTCAAACAATTCACTATTCTGTGCCAGCTCTGTATCATTCAGCCAAATTACATAAATGTAACACTTAAATCCTTATAGTTGCTGTTGATGTAGAGCAGCAGAAGGCAGTTTTATACCACTTGATAATGTTCCAAAGCGGTCAGATTTTGGCAGTACACTACCAGGCCATACTGTACACAGGACTATTCTAAGATCCAGCATTGCCTTTTCAATTTAATTTGACCAATTTAATTCCTAAAAATAGCCTTGCTGTCAGACATACAGTGGGCACTACTAATTATTGCATAAAATATTCATGAAAAGCTGTCGAAGTTGGATACATTCATACCAACAAAAAACAATAACGTTATTGTAGATATCAGAAACGTATTTATGTGTTTGTTTGGTAAAGTTGACGCGTTGTACTTCAAGAGTCAGCTAAATAATCTCTTTTTGAAAGAAAGAAACTGCATCTAACCCGATAATAATTTATAAATTGTAATAATTCTCAGCATACATTGTGTCTTATAATGTGTAAGATATATTTGAGAAATGTATGTATTTATTCAGATATCTATTTTTGTTTAGCACTGACCCAAACAAAAATGTATAATCTCTGTTACTTTCCATCTGTCAGGAGGAGACGCTGAAGGCTGGAGTGTACGTGTGCTGGTGTGTGCAGTCTCTGGTCACTCTGGAACAAGGAGGCAGCATCAATCTCAGCAGCCTGGAGGCTCAGATGGAGTCACTTCTGGAGAGCGTTGTCATGTTCAACCCACCAGGTGAGTCTTCACAGTCGTCCTCAACAACATTATCAACCAACAGAAACAAATTCTTTTATCACCTCCACTGTACCACTTCCTGTTTTTTTCCTCCACAGAGACGGGTTTGGAACAGAGGCACATGGCGTTCTGCAGTCTGTTCAGCGACGCTCTGGCTTTGCTGAATGGAGTTGGCGTCTCAACAGGCGAGGCACTCGCTGCCCATGTCATTACCTGGCTGGACAGGAAGGGGAGAGGCTTTCCTATCCTGCCTCTTCTCACGGCGTGCTCCCGCTGTCTTGCATCAGTACGACACATGACGCGTATCATGGAGGCATGCATTACAGCGTACTTCAATCATGGTAACCAAAGTTAACAGTTTGGAGTTTTTTGGTACCCATTTTAGTTAACTGAGGATTACTGAGGAACTACTTTTTTGTTTAGGAAAGTTGTCAACCTGTACAGTTTATGACTTACTGTTACAGCAAGAGGATTGTGTTCTCTCTCTCTAAATCTCTCTCTCTTTAGTAAAGATAGTTTAATGCGATATCAAGGATTCACATGTGTTTTTCCACTGTCTGTGTTTTCATTTCAGCTGAGGAGGAGTCTGTAGGTTGGGGTCCTGTGTTGGTATCGCTTCAGGTGCCTGAGCTCACAGTGGATGACTTCCTCTCTGAGAGCCAATCAGGTGGCAGCTTCCTGACGCTCTATGCCTTCATCCTGCAGCGCCTTAACACTGAGTACACAGCATCCAATGAGAGGAGGACTCTGGCTCTAATTAACACATGGACCAATCAGGTCTTCCCCAGGTTTGACCCCTCATTCACTCATTTGGTTGCCTCTTACGGCTTTTAAAGGTCCATTTAGCATGTCAGCATGTGTACTTTGCAAGTGTATTATACATGCTATGATGTGTTTTGTGTGTCCAGTGGTCCTGGTGATGAAGCCAAGCTGTTTCTTTGGTGGCACAAAGCACTGAATCTGTCAGCGGAGCAGCTGCAGCCGCAGTCAGGCCAGACTGAAGTTTCAGGAGTTGTGATGGGTCTGTTGAGGTTGCAGACCAGGCTGCTTCAGCTGGGAGAAGAAAGACTGAACTCTGGGCTGTTAGGAGCTATAGGCCTGGGGAAAAGGTCTCCTGTTTCTAACAGGTAAGCTCACATGCATTTTATTTACACTTGTAGGCCAGATAGTATGAAATATTAATTTATTATTGTTGATAAACCACCCAGATTCAGGGTGGTGGTACGCAGTCTGGCAGCATTCCTGTCAGTCCAGGTGTCATCAGAGTCCGAGCTTCGACTGCAACCCACCAGTGACTTGCAGCTCTCTGCCAAAGCACAGCAAGTATGCAACACAAACTGCAAATACAGTGTTTTCATTTTCTAGTCTGCAATTATCTCCCAAAAATATCTTGTTGTGTTTTCTGTCGATGCAGACGTTGGGGATGTTGGAGGCCATGCCCGGTAATAAGCAATACGCTGAGCTAGAGGACTCTGTGAATAAAGCTGTCCAATTCATCCGCTACCCAGGACACTGTCTCAGAGATGGACCCCGACTGCTGGCCCTGCTAGCCAATCTCCTATATCCTGACCTCAGATACCTGCACATTATCCGTTAACCATGACTTGACCTGAAACTCATGCTGGAGATCTGGGAGGACGTTAGTCTTCTGTGGCAAACACAGTGACATTAAATCTCTGTTCTGCACAGAGAAAATCTTTCTGGAACACAATGATTTCAAGTAGTGACACTGGTACTCGCTGTTGCTGTTATATGAGCAAGAGCTACATATCTTATCAGCGAGGGCTTCATGTGACAGACAATGACTGTTCATCAGACCTCACTGTGCATTTGTGAAAATAACATTTGACTGATTATGTTCAATGAAGGGTTGTACAACCAGTCAGAAGCATAGGACATGTTATGTGCTAACCTCTAATCTTTACTTGCACTTTGCTTTCTTCTCTCATGTTTATGCCTTGTTGCTTTTTATATAACTTGCCTGTTGATTTTCAACACATCTGTTACATTATTGATCTGAGAGGAAGTTGCACATATTTATTGAAGCAGAATTCATAAATCAGAATTCAACACTGGGCTTGTGAGTTTTACACCTGCATGTGGAATCTAACAGAAAAAAGTTGAAGGGTCCACAGATTATTTGGAGGAAGTTGAAGGACATATCTAATAGGCCTATACGTTTAGTAGTACCTTCTTAAAATGGGGTGGGGGACATACCAGGAAAGCTGGTAGGCAGGGTTCAATGCCTGGTACAACTCTTAAAGTCAGCTTTTGATGCTAGCATCTAGCTACAAGCTACAATCTACAATCTAAAGTCAGTTTAACTCAATCCTAGCTGCTGTACAGTGAATACAGTGGCTGCCTGTATGAAGTGTTCATGTTTAGTACCAGAACATTTGCCAGTATTATTTTTATGTCCAGCCAAAAGTGCTTTCCTTGTTTCTGCCAAAGAGATGTTATTTTAATTTGCTCTGCTACTTAAATATTCTTGACTATGTACTCTGGTTGTTTCATCTGTCTTTGTTTGGTACAAAAACTGCAGTCTGAAAAAGCACACGCACTAGAAGATACGCTGTGTGCCACACCACTTGGCTTCCTTATAAAGTAGTGTTCGCAATGTAATACAAGTTACTGACGCTGATGGTATTACTAAACAAGCAGGCATGTCATGTCATAACTGGACTTATTTACACAAATGGTTGTACATATTGGTGATATGAGGATAAAGGGAGATTTCTCAGACCTTCAGACTGTACTCTACATCCAACACAGTTTTCATATTTTTAATACCCTTGCTCTGTGCCATCTTAATAATAATCGTGCTGCACTTCTGCAGTCTCAAGCTCGCCTTATTGCCTGTGTTATGTGGTGGCTGTTAATGTCAAAAGCATTTCTTTTTTATGAGTCAGTGATTAGGAATGAGTCTCTTGGGCTGCTGGAGGAGGGAGTTACAGAGCCGGGCTGCACGAAGGAGACTATGTTCAATAAAGGGAACTGAATGTCTCTCAGTTGGTATTTACCAATTCGACTCAGTGATCAGGGACAGTATGTAGTACATGGACCCTCTGAGAGCAGGAAGACTGATCTATACTCCCTGGACAGGTCACGGGAGGGACACTGCTTTATGAATCGAGCTGTAAAGACACCGATGAGAGAAAGAAAAAGATCCAGACAGCAATACCGAATACATTGTACAACAAAACTGGCCTGCAATCTGCATTCTCCATGCTTAATGCCGCAGATGGTCAAACTTAAATTAAAGCTTCCTTCGTATAAGCAGCCTGTTATGACAAGTGTGTAATTTGATTGGCATCCGCATCCTGTTGTTCTTTGCATCTGTGCGAAGGTACAATACATGTCCCCAGCTGAAAGAAGCTTTTACAAAGACTGCTGAGGAGGGCGGTCTATAAATTGAGCTGTGTGCTTTTGTGCACACGTACATCCAGCATCCTCACTTGACACCACCATGTCTGTCTGGGAGAAAACCTCTCTTCAGGCAACGGTGGTCTCTATGGTTACAGGAAGGGTAGAAGTGAGAGAGGAGGTGGAAAGGACGGGGTGTTCTGAGTCTGTGAGAGAGGAGGTGGGAGATGCTTACAGACGCTCATCGCTGCCTGCTCTTCACACTCAAAAACGGCCTCCGGTGTGTTCTGTGAAACGCTCCTGTGCTGTCTCTCGCCATCTAATCGGTCCCCCACCCCCCCCCGTCTCTCAGCTCAGGTGGTGGAGCAGTCGATATTTATGTGACAGTTTGCTCTAAAATGTTCGCCTCATTAGATATCTCTTCCCATGTTTCAGTCTCACACACACTTGCATACATATCCACGTGCTTAGAGGACCCATTGCTGAGACGGAGTATTCCTGGCAGACACATCACTGTCTGGCAGATTCCCGTGTCACCATGGAAACCCAACATCAGGTCAGGAATCGTTGCTCCTAGACTGTTTCAGTGCACACTCAGCATCGGAGCAGCACATGGATCAGCTCCCCTCGGTCATCATTGGCAGTTGGGTGGTGCAGCCGTAAAAACTAACACTTTGCAATTGCAGAAATGTGTTTGTATTCTCTTAAATTCTGACTGTAATTGGTAAGGAAAGGTGTGTTTAAACCTGGCACAGATGGATCTCATCCCATTTTGACCTAATGTTTTCATCAGGGCATTGCGGTTGGTTTCAATATGTCCCAGTGTCCGTCACAGCTGAGCAGAGTGCCCTGCATGAATTACACCCCACTGCTGACCAGTTGCTCTACTGGAACAGCTGCACTGGCCTGAAGTCCCTCCCTGCTGCCAAAACACACAGACACGCTCTCAGCTGGACACTAAGGAATGTCTCTCTGCATTCTCCTCCACGGCTATATGCAACACAGTGACTTCTCTACATGCCCCCATTGTTTTTAATGTGTTTAGTGTATGTGTGTGTGTTTGTGAGTGTGTGTGAGTACACGCCGCTGAGAGTAGATGCATGTGTGTCAGACAGATTCCTCCATTGAGAACACCCACCTTTCTCGCACCTCCTCGCCAGTCCGGTGGGGAGTGATGACTCAAACTTAAATGAGTCTTTATTTCTCTTTCTCACATTGACCCAGCAGAGCAGGAGCGCTTCGCCCCGCTGAGTGTACCTCTTTCTGTGCACTTAACGCTAAAGGTCATCAATAATGAGTCAGACCTCCACCGGTGGTGTAATAAATGTGATTTTTAGAAAATTGGGTAGGATGCTTGTTGATCTACTCTGGGCTAAGAAAACGGTGGCTAAGTCTGGGACGAATGCTTGGCCTTCAGGAAATACTGTGTGTTTAGTTGGTTGAAAATCTCCCGATAGTGAAGGATGAATATAAACCTCCATTGTTAGGATTTTTATGTTATATCTGGATTGTGGGATTGATGGTTCTGGGGTTACTGCTGAAAGCATAGTTAGGTTGAGGTGTAGTATTAGGGTCAAAATAGGGACAGAGCAAGACTGGATTACCAACCAGTCAAAGGGGGGCGACTTCCCCAGGGTCTGACAACTCCCAGTAGCTTCAGCCTTACATGTCAGCTGGTTTGGAATATTTGAAATGAATATTTGTTTACTGCCTTATCTTGAGGCCTTTGGAAGAAGGATGTGATTTGTGTTTAATAAACACACTGCGCTGAGGCTGTGAGGGACTGTAGGTTTAATAGGGAGCTGAGGGGTAACTTGGGATTTCAGTTGGGGTGAAGTCAAGACATTAGGGCAGGGTTAAGGGCAGGGTGGGTTATTTTGAGGGGGCTGTGTAAATTTAGAGTTAAGGAAAGGGTTAAAGTTGAGGTTAATTTTAGGGTTTTGGTGTTGGGAAAGTAGGATGTGACTCTGAATACAAATTTCATTCTTTACAAAGATAGAAGATCAGCAATGCGTGTGTGTAGGGAGTCATCACATGACTCAGCAGTGTTTATACCGACTCAATCCAGGCACGACTTCACGATCACGCACATAAACACACACAAACACACACACACACACACACACACACACAGACACACACACACACAGAGAGAGAGAGACAGTTTGGTGATTGTTCTCCTGTCAGCTATCAGGACTCCCCCTCTTTTCTCTCTCTCCATCTCCAAATATGACTCTGTTTCCCTGCACAGTAAACTGAGGAGAGGGAAATGCCTGCTCACACTGGGGGATCTTGCAAGAGTGGAGAAGTGAAGCATTGTCAGTTTCTCATTCAGATCCTTCAGTCAAACTTCAGCCTCAATGTTGCCTAACTCAGTGAGAGTGTCTGCGAGCACAGAGCCTTGAACAAAGAGCCCTGCTGGCTGCTGGTTGAGAGGGGCTGGGTTTGCTCTCCAGACTGCAAACGGATTCTTAGACACCGACAGGAGCAGGATTTCCACAAGGCAGCAGCAGCAGCAGCAGCAGCGGGCTCGGTAAGGAAACAAATCGTGTTTTTACGCATTTTTTATGCGTCAGCCGCATAAATTGGTGCTTATTTTACACTGCAGAGCTCGGGCATGATCATGGTTGGGCTTTACCCACCACCATTAGGAAATAGAGTTATTCTTCACCTCACAGCCTCTGTTATAAAATAAGTTATTTGAGTATTTTTAAATCATTTTTATTTATGACAGCCACTGGACTGAAGCGCGTGAACTTTTTGCGCTTTAGTTGGCGCTGATTTCAGCCCTTATTGCGCACACTGAATAGCAGCTGTAGTGATGGGATGGATATGGGTTTATGGCCGGCTGTATGGGCAGTTGTCCGAGGTTTTCCAGTGAAACGTCAGATGCACCTCAGTGTTTGGTCACCGGTTATTTCAGAGCCTGTGATCCTCCCGGCGTCCTGACGTCAATTTATAAGGACCCAGCGGTGCCGGGGCGGCAGGCACATAACAAGGGCTGTGAAGGAAAGAAAGAGACAGAAGCCCCCCGGACCATGTTGATGTGCTATTCCTCATAATCTGCTGATTATTCTGGTAGGATTTTCTTTATTTCATTTTAATTATCCTCCCTTTAAATTCGTCTGCTCGTGCAATGCTTTTGAACCTGGCTTTCTGTCTCTAATATCTCCTTTTCATTGTATGGGGGCTGATATGGAGAATGTCCCGGGTTTAGCAGTCGGTATAACCCAATTGTCGGTGTAAATTATAATCCTATATAATCAAATATAGCTATAATTTGGTTTAAATGTGCGTGTGTGCTCTATTCCATAATAGCGAACCGGCATCTCTTTGTGTATAGCAGCATATGCATCATCATGTTGCAGATGTAAGGGGGCTTTTTCGTCGACTTTTGGGCTCTCTTGGTCCAACAGAGGATCACTGTGTCCTGCTCAGAGGCTCCGCAGTGTCTCAGTGAGAGTGGTTTCTGCTGTCTGACAGGTTGTGCGTTTCTGCCCAGCTGGTTTAACCCCGCAGACCATCAGCAAGACCAGCCTGTGGGCAAATTAACTCATAAAGCACAAAATCACATTTCTTAAATAAGTGCATTTGGAGTCAGTTATTCCAGGTAGCCTATTTACGTGCCAGCCTAAGCTGATAAGGAGAAGCCTGATCATATGAAGGGGATTCCTTTGCACTCTCCCTGACTCTACATCAGCACAGCAACCACATCCCCATAGCAACAGTTAGTAAAAACCAGTACTCTGTGTTCCCATTTCCAACTACCACTAAATAGACTTCACAGTAAAGCCCTGAATGAAAGAGGGGACTTGAGTGCACTCTGCACCTCTGCCAGGACATATATAGTCTGCTGCTCTGGTCAGCATCCGCTCGGGAGGAGTATTCTGAGTCTCTAACAGTACCCTTGTATCTCACCAGTGACTGACCACGGCCAGAGCTTAAGAGGGGGGTCCAAATCCGGAGAGTGTATGCGTGTGTGCTGCTATGGGGAAGGACTACTACAAGACCCTGGGCATCCCCAAGGGCTCCAACGAGGAGGAGATCAAGAAGGCCTACCGGCGCATGGCGCTGCGCTTCCACCCTGACAAGAACAAGGATGCCAACGCTGAGGAGAAGTTCAAAGAGATCGCAGAGGCCTATGAGGTACTCAGCGACCCCAAGAAGAGGGTCGTCTATGATCAGCTAGGAGAGGAAGGTGAGGAAGGGGTCGGGGGTTCACATCTGGGTTTGTGTCTGTGTAGGATCTTTGAGTGAAAGTGGTCAGAGAGTGCAGGCTTCGGCACTCTGTCAGCGAGGCCTTGTTAAACCGGCGTTATGATGTATTAAGTTGTTATTGAAATAGCTCAGGAACAGACTCGCATCACAGCAGTGGACTTTGGTGGGCTTCAGCCACTGAAGTAATAATACTGTGTCTTTTCCATGTTTTCATGTGTATGTGCAGGATTGTGTGTGTGTGTGTGTGTGTGTGTGTGTGTGTGTGTGTGTGTGTGTGTGTGTGTGTGTGTGTGTGTGTGTGTGGATTGTCTATTGTTATCTTTTGTGTCAACAACACTTACCAGCTCTAATACCTTGTAGTCTACCTCAGCTGCTGTAGTGTGTGTATAACTGTATAATTGTGTGTGTGTGCGTGTGTGTGTGTTAGCTGACAGACAGATGGCTTAAGATCATTACGTGGTTGAGTTATGAATAGCAGCGACTGCTGTACTTTGCAGTTGTGGGTGTTTTGTGTGTGCGTCTCTGTTGAAAAGGTGCGTGTGTTAGTGTGTGTATTTGTGTGAGTGTGTTGGATGGAGTGACCTGGTATTTTATGAGTTCCTCCACCACCAGCTCTGTTGGAACATCAGTGATGCTGTGGGATTCTTCCCGCCCACGTGGGCTCCACTCTCCTCTCTGCTGTTACCCACACGTGGTCTTTTCTGAACAGGGTCCTGTTTCTGGTATCTGAGTTCATATTAATGTGTGTTTTTCAGCTGGTGGGTGTTTTGAGTGTGCATGTGCTTAAAAGGTCTTACGTTCCTCTCTCTCTCTCTTTTCTCTCTCAGGTTTAAAGACAGGAGGTAGCAGCTCTTCAGGTGCTCCCGGCAGTTCAACGTACCACTACACCTTTCATGGAGACCCTCATGCCACATTTGCCTCCTTCTTTGGCGGCTCCAACCCCTTTGACATGTTTTTCGGCTCCAACCGCAGCCACAGCCGCTCCAACGGGTTCTCTTTCCACAACGACCACGACACCGAGCAGGACATGGACGTGGATGAGGATGACCCCTTCTCTCATTTCGGGAGACAGTTCGGCTTTCCAGGGGGGATGAACAACGGCTTCCCAGGGGAGGGCCGCAGGAGGAGGGGGGTGCCATCAGAACGCCTGGGGACCGGACGAAAGCACCAGGACCCTCCGGTGGTCCACGAGCTGAAAGTCTCGCTGGAGGAAATTTTCCACGGCTGCACAAAGCGCATGAAGATCACCCGCCGCAAGCTGAACCCGGATGGGCGGAGCATGAGGACAGAAGACAAGATCCTCAACATTATCATCAAGAAGGGCTGGAAGGAAGGAACCAAGATCACCTTCCCAAAGGAGGGGGACGAGACCCCTGAAAACATTCCTGCCGACATAGCCTTTGTGCTTAAAGACAAAGGGCATGCCCACTTCAAGAGAGACGGTTCCAATATCATTTATAACTGCAAGATCAGTCTAAAAGAGGTACGTCTGTCATTTTCATCAAACCTCTCTCTTATCTGTCTTGCTCTCTCTCTCTCTCTCTCTCTCTCTCTCTCTCTCTCTCTCTCTCTCTCTCTCTCTCTCTCTTCTTTCTTTCTTTCTTTCTTTCAGTCCTCTATCTTTGTCCCAGTTCTGCATGTAGATGAGTAGGTAATGCTGCTGAGGTTGGGAGTTTGATTCCCAGTCGAGCAAACCAGGCAGAAACTTAATGCGTTCATGGAGCTGCAAAGTTTCGGATAAATATCCAAACACATTTTTATCATTCTTGACACTCAAGCTGGGCACACAGTGGATGAGGTTGGAGAGGTGTGACTGTAATTTAAGGGTAGGATTAAGCCCAGCGTGGGTGGTCATATAGAACATATTGAGGAGTGAGTGTGTATATATATGTGTGTGTGTTGCTGGAGGGCACAATCAGTGAACAGAAGAGTTCCTGTCACTGCAGTGTGAGAGAAGCTGCAGGAATGTATTGTCCTTGTGTGACTGGCACAGAGTCATCATCCTCACTTGTTCTGCACTTCTGTATGAATATATATATATATATAACGCTCATGCAAGCAGGCACAAATAAAGCTACACACAGGCATAGACATGCATGCAAGCGTGCATCTTCAAGTGCATTTGCAAACACATTTGGATAAAGATGGATTGTAGTGTGGCAGTGGTGACAATCCAAGCTGCTATTACTGTGACTGGCAGGACATTTAATTAGCCGCTCCTACGAGGGCAACGAGTCCAGCACAGCTCTGCTCTGTCTGTGAATTACACAAGCTTTAATGTTTCTAATAGCGCTGCCACTCATTGGCCTGTACTCCCATCAGTTGGCTTAATGGCAGGTGTTCTCAAAGAACTTGAGATGTCAGGGGAGTTGTTTGTCCTCCAATCAAGCCAATTTTGAACAGTTTTCCTCTAAAAGCAGCACCAACTCTCATAAATCTCTTCAGGAGCAATTCACCAGGAAACAAGGGTGCCTGCACACAGCACAACTCTGAAGACGGCCTAGTTAATGAGAGCACATTAGGGTTTGTTAAGTTGCATTAAGCAGGAGATGGTACTCGATCAAACCTGCACAATGATTAAGTTTGCACTGCAGAACTCCCACAGCTAAGTCCTCTGCTCTTACAGCAGCCAGATAAGAGACTTAAGTCTGATGCAGCTAAAGACGGGATGGGGGAGAGAAGGGGAGATGTGGATGGGGGTTGATGGGGTATCCGGGGAATATTAAGGAAGTGGGTCAGATGATTCAGTATCCAAAGCAAACAAGAGCTCATATTCCACTGCTCTAGTCTGCTCTGCTTCCCTGAAGATATGATGCTGCAGTGAAAACACAGCACCGGCTACATGCTGCACACCAGACATGCCACATATAATCTGGCAAATGTTATGCAATGCACCAGGAGATGGTATAACCTAACCAACAAGATGATTGTTTCCATTAGCAAAAGAACAAGTAAAAAAACAGAAGAGGAAGGCCATGACTCAATGATATTTGGAAATACAAGCAGATAGTTATTTTTGTTTCTGATTCCCCTGCTATTTTTTCAATTTTGTTTACTGCCTGAAGCATGCCCCAGTGGTCAGCTGCATATATAGGGCCACCAAGCTAAGAAAATCCTGGGAGACACTGCTAGAGGCAACTTCCAGCCCTGCAATGTCTTCACTGTGACAGCAGTCAGAAGTAGTTGGAAAGCTTAGCTCGAATTTGACACGTTAATTTCCCTGAAACCGGCCTGTATACCTGGATCTACTGGCTGGTTCATCCTAGCATTAATGATGCCTCTGCAGTGTGTGGCAGTGCATTTCCAGCGCCTGTCACCACTGTACTCAGCTCGGTGGCAGAACCCACGTCCAAACACACATAGGTGCTAACTGTAGCTGTTGGGCTCTAAAGGCAGCTCTTTACAGCTCCGCCTCTGATATCATTTAGAAAGACTAATATACCATTTATCCATGACGGTAGAACATGCTGAATCACTGCGAGTAAGGCAGCATGTTGCATTTTCTTAGCAGTTTAATCCTGTCAGTTTAATTAAATACAGAAATTGCAACCAGTATTCAGTACAAGCGTTTATTAAGGGTATGGACTGGATTGACAGCCCACAGCCTTATTAGGGACTCTTTGGGTTGTGAGGACACTTTTAAACTGGTCCGTCAGCAAAAAACTGTAGGGTTAACCACGTAACATTTATGGTTAATGTTAGAATATAGCCTGAAGGAGTGAGTACAGAACATTCTCACAAATATAGCAAAATCAAAGTGTGTGTGTGTGTGTGTGTGTGTGTGTTTGTGTCTCTAGAGCTATGTTGTCTGAGCTGAGGCTTATGCAATCAGTGGGCCCTCAGATCAGCAAGCAGTGTGTGTCGAGCGTCATGGCAACCTGTCTCTGTGTGTAAGACTTGTGTTAGTGAATGGAAGTGTTCATAACAAGAGGATGAGCACTAGTCTCCGTCACAGTCACAAGTTAAATCACCTCCCAATGTATGTTGTGGGTAAAAGGAGGCTGATGTCATGGCTGGAAAACTCTGAAGCAGCTGCTCCGCTTGACTGAACGTCAACTGTCCACAGGTCTGTCCCTGTTTGTTAAAAAAAAACACACACCAGACAAGACAAGAAAATCCTCCAGCAGACTTAATTCTGCATTGGCCACTTAATGACATGAACCAGGCGTTAAGCGCATGCCAGTGCGGGCAAATTACATCATGAGGTGTGTTGAGATGATTGGTGTTAAGAGTTGGTATGTTTTGGAAAAAACTGTGGGAAACTTGAGCAAACTAATGCTCTCCCCTTCCATCAAGAAGGTTGCCTTGAGTAGAGTATAGCTTAATGGATGTATCTAAGACACTGCTAAGCCTGGGTTCTCAGCCTGAATTCTTTCCTAAGAGTATTCAGATTTGAGTTGGTCTCTTTTGAAGTCTTTTTAAAATGTGGCACTAAAATGGAAATGTCAGTCAGTCGGTTGGTTGGTCTGTCGACTGGTCCACTCCTTTGGTCCAGACCATCTCAACCAGTAATCGATGGATTGCCATAACATATCCACGTTGGATGAGAAGATATCTTCGGTGATTCTTTGACTTTTAATTTTTTGCCATCAGCAGATGAAATCTTTCACTTACCCAGTGAAATACCTCAAAAAAAAAAAAAAAAAAACTAGACATTTAAGGTTCCCAGATGATATAATGACTTTTGTGAGCCCCTAACTTTTCCTCTAGTGCCACATCTAATGTTTTGTTTTAGTGAAATGTCTCAATACCTATTGGATGGATTGGTTAGAAATTGTTCCCCAGCCACCGGGGATGCATAAGCCAGTGCATTCCTAATTTACGGTTCCAAGCCTGGATAAATGGGGAGGGTTGCATCAGGAAGGCCAACTGGCGTTGAAAGACAAGATGCCAAATTAAATATGCAGATCGGATGCTTCAGATCTCCATGCCAGCTTTTACCAGACCGTCAGGTTTGCCAGGGAGATGTGAACAGATGATCCGCTGGGGCGACCCAAAGCAGCCAAAAGGAGAATTTGGTCCAGCAGCACGATCATGTCAAAAGTTTGAATTGGTTTATGACATCCTTGTTAGCTGTACAGTTTGTTTGCTGCTAATTAGCGAATGTTAGCATGTTAACATGTTGAAATAAAAGGATAACAATGTATTTACACCTGCTATTAAACATTGGCATGGTGACATTAGCATTTAGTACTACCATACCAGTACTTACAATTATTGAAAAGCTACAGTAGCTACAGTATATCGCTGTTATTTTTTGACAACTTTGGAGTCATTTTTGCCTTTCTGTAAAGAGTACAGCAAAGAACTAACAGGACATGAGGGAAAAAAGGGGGATAACAACCAGGGATCTCACAACCACATGGTCAATTTCCCAAACCATACAACCAAGACACCCCACGTCCTTTAAAAAACCTACATCCAATGTGCCTTTCTTCTTTTATCCTTGGGTAATTGAAGTTATCTTTACATTTTTCTTACTTCTTTGACTTATAGGTCATTAACAATGGCTCTCCTTCTCCATACCTTTTATGCAATTTATTCACTGACTTTATTATGTGTAGTAAATCATTTTGTAACAGTTGCTTAGAAATGCATTGTATAAGAGTTTTTTTTATTCATCAGTATGTTCATTCACAGAGTTGTGGATTTAAATAGTTCTTTTTATTCAGCACAAATCTGCCGAATGATGCTCACTGGAAAGCCTGTGAAGTCGTGATAACCACAGGTCTCCATGTTTAGTTTAGCACTCTACGCTCTGACTGGATTCATCAGACATTGTGATAAGGAGGTGAGGCTTAGTGTGTGTGTGTGTGTGTGGGGGGGGGGTTTGTGAGTGTGTTCTCTCTCCTCGTCCTGCCAGCCCATCTGACAAGCCCTCCAACTATTTACGAGCTCAGCCGATTCCTGCCTCACTTCATTAGCCCCGGCTATGAGACTGTTGCTAAAATTAGTCCCCTGTGCAATGTGTAGCCCCTCCAACACTGACACACACACACCCCTTCCACCTACACCCACACCCACACAAAAAAAAACACACACACACACACACACACACACACACACACACACACAGACACAGACACAGACACAAAGACCAGAAAACCTTTCCACTGCCAAGTCATGTTTTCCTAATGTCCCTGATCCAAATGTTGTTCTGTAGACCCCACAGTGCTGTTAGTCGATACTAAAACGATCTGCCAGGAAGGCCTACTTTCTCTTCCACACACACACACACACACACACACACACACACACACACACACACACACACACACACACACACACACACACACACACACAGGATGAACACACACAGAAAACATGTGGAAGTTTGACTTGTTAGGATGACGTACTGAAGGAAGATAAACTTTTTAGTTCATGGAAAACATTATGTCATCGAGATATTCATGGCTTTGGCATTTAATTCCTGCTAAAGATATTAACCCTTTCAATCTCCTCTCCTTCTTTTCTCCTCCAGGCGTTGTGTGGCTGCACAGTTAGCATTCCCACACTGGAAAACCGCATCATCTCGCTCCCATGCCATGACATCATCAAGCCAGGGACGGTGAAGCGACTCAGAGGGGAAGGCCTGCCTTTCCCCAAGAATCCATCACAGCGCGGTGACCTCATCGTGGAGTTTTCTGTCCGTTTTCCCGACAGGATCCCCCCGCAGTCCAGAGAGATTATCAGACAACACCTCCCCCAATCATAGGAAGACTCACCTTTAACCCACCACCACACACTCCAGACTAAATGGCCCAAACCCAGAAAACCATCCGTTAATACTCCTTTATAGCTCATATTTTGACCCTCATTGTAGTTTCCCTTACCACTTCCAGTCCCCCGTGTCCTGCGTTAATGCACGCAGCATTAAACAGACGCTGTTGTTTGTAGGGACTTCGCAGTGGGAGGATGAGGGAAGAATTCCAAGATGAATGGCAGTATCAGGATGAAATTATTTGTGTTTGTTTTGTCTTTTGGCCCAAGCACGCACACAAGCACCCGAGCAGTGGAGCGGTGCTGAGGATGGGCTCAGCACAATCGTGTCTTTTACCGGATTGTCTTTTCTTAACTCTGTTTTTTACGGATTTATCAGTGGTTTTATATGCCGTCCAACTCTCTGATCCTCGTCTTTTTGTGATAGGATGAAGCGCGACATATTTTTTAAAAGAAACATTTTTTCCAGGATTTTCTTTTCCAAAGGAAGTTTCAAATAGGATTATTTATTTCTACCTTGAGTGTACCAGCAGCTTCAGTGTGTTCAGTGCAAACCCCGGTTTTAACATAACCACCTGCTTTTCTCTTGCTTTCAGTCTGATAAAGCATTGTGCTTGAAGTCTGTAGGCCGTTTACTGTTTATTAAGATCTGTCTCCCCCAAAATCAGTTGTATTGTATCTTGATGCGTGCAATGCCACAGAGCACTTAAAGTCCCGCATTACTCCAAATAATAATAGCGTATCTCAGCTGTATTGGAAAATCTGGGAATGACAATCACATACTGTAACAGCAGTGTAAGCTTGGATAATACACTCTGCACATAATATGGGTGCTTTCCCTTCTGAGCTGTGTGGCTCCTCTGAACTTAATAGCCTGGCTCACTATCTGAGGGACATTTAGGTGCCTTAGCCCGGTGTCATACCACATATGTGAACACACACACACACCCACACAGGTCACACTGTAATATATACAACCAGCCATGCTAAGTGCACAACAGACGATGCCCTATGCTGTGTTAGACATTACCATTGGGAGCTGGTGATCATGGAAAAACAGTATGTAAGCAATGTAAAGTCAGTCACCATGTTGTACTGTATGTAAACAAGGACATTTTTAGGGAGGGATTTGATACAAAACGGATGAGTTCTTGCCAATGTATCCCTGTAAAGTGCCGTACAAGTACAGGCTGGATTTCCCAGAGGAACGTAAGCATAAAGTTAATCTGAAGTTCATAGTAAATAGATTTCTCTGGGAAACCCAGCTTTTTTTGTGTATATTCTGCTTTCTCTTGTGCCATTTGAAGGCAATGTCTCGGTGCTACTGTGAGCAGTGCCAAAAAGTAGACTCCCTTGGTGTCTACTTTTTGGTTTCATGGAGTCCTCAGTTTGTGATTTGATAACTGCTTCAGTCATCTGTAACATCTGTACATTGAATCTGTTTTTTCAGTAGAAAACCCCTGTTTAGGAAACAGGTTTTGTAAAATTGCAGCAGCTGTTCTCTGTGTCAGCTGCAGGGGGCTCTGAAAGCTCCCTGAAAGCTCTTCCTACTGTAGTTTACAGCAATGATAAGATGTATGTATGAGTATGGTTAATGCAGATAGCCCTGGTAGGTCATATATATCATGTGTATGGGGAAATGTTTGAATGCAACATGTTGATAAATGCACTTTTATGTCATAGAAGATACAAAACTATGAGATGATAGGGGAGACTTGAATGACTTGTCTGAGTGCGTGGGCGCCCTGCCTCTCAGAGCCTCCCGGGACGCTGGACTGTGGCTACAACCAGAATGCACATGTGCTGCTGCTGAAAGACTGTCACTGCTAATGTGCATTCGACAATATTTATGATCTTTTCAAAGTGGCAACAAATAAACCAAATGTGTGAACTTAACTTTTTGTGTCAACTGAGTTTGTCTTTCAAGAATTATCAGCAAATATAACTTTGATGTGGTGTACACCTCAGATTTTCACCGTAATGAGTATGTTTACATGCACATTAGTATCCTGGTTGTGATCCTGTTTTTTTGCTGACGTTCACATTTAAGATGAGAAACTTTGTTATTCATGTCTCTATATACATCATTATATCTATGTCCAGGTCTCTGATGATCTGAAGTCTGAAGTTATTTCAGCATGTTAATCATCAAATCATTCACTATCCTATTTATTTGTTTTGCCATGTAACTTGAGTTGACACCACACCAGCAGACGCGACAGAGAATGATCAGAAATGAGGTGTTTGTATAACCAGAATACTATTAGACCCCTATCTGAATTGGGAAATAGTGCACATGTAAATGCACTCATTCTTGGTGGTGGAAAGTAACTTAGTACTGACACAAGTACTGTCTAGTACAATTTTTCTAGTACAAACTTTCACTTTGCTTGAGTATTTCCTTTGTATGCTACATTACTTCTATATATTGTACTGCATTGTACAGACAGGCTATTTATAGTGGATTGTACATAAGAAACATGTGATACGCTTAGAAAATACTGCTGGAAAATAACTTACCATTACAAAAAAAATACAGTTAGCAGTTCCACCAAGCAGAGATTTTCCCTCTAGACTTATAACATGTTTAATCTTAATAACTGTTTGAGGCCCCCGAAAGGTCCAATTAGCCAATATTTAATTCGAGAAAAGTCAAAAAAATGAGTACAGACTTCAGGAGCGGAACTTTTTTTCTTCTTTCCTGCCCTATTAATCATCCCCCGACCCCTCAGATTTATCTTGTGTCCCTTGGAAGGGGACCCCTAGGTTGGGAACCAGTGGACCAAACAACCAAACTGTATGAAAAGTAGTTAAAACTAGCTCCATCTCACCCAGCTACAGCACTAAAATGCTGCTTATACATGGATGCATCAGTATTAAAATGTCATTCACAGGGTCAATTTTGTTGCAGATAGAGTGCTTTTTACTTTTAGTTAAGTAGGATTTAACTTGTGATGGAGTATTTATACATTGTTTTATTGGCTCTATTGCTTAAGTAAAGCATCTGAATACTACTCCACCACCGCGATCACCCCCTTGTGATCATGCATGCAGGGATTTGAATAACCAGATTTCTCATGTTCTAAACATTATCCTAAATGTGATCAGTAAGACTCAAAACTGAGGTACTAATGTGCATTAAAGGAGGTAAGAAATCATTCTTTATAATCTTGTGTAATTAAACATTGGTAATATATGTTTAGCTGTGTGCTATTTCAGAGAGTACAGTGGAGTTTGGACATTTTCCATCAGTTTGAGTTACAGATAAACAACTGAAGGCAGACTTTGACCTCAGCCTGTTAAAATCCAGATGGACTAACCCTTAGCTGATCACTGACCCATCTACCAGAGCAACCCAAGGTAAGAAAAACAAAGAGACTTTAATTTACTTTAATTTCTGTACCATTTCCCGTCTGTGTTAGAGCATTAATCACTTACACACTGTCCTGCTGCCGGGTCAGGAGGCAGTCAGGGGCAGGTGATCTGTGTTAAGAGACTGATCATGTGAAACAACTGAATGTGAGTGTGTATCACATGGTAAGGATATAGCAGACAATTAGTGAACCATGGGAAGGCTCAGAGATGTGCTGCAGTAGCACCACACTGTGACTAATCCCATATACCTGTATCAGCTATTTCTAGCAATAAGGCTGGGTTCGCAGAGGGTTTATACTTCCAGCTCAGAGGGGAAAGAATAAATAAGAAAAAGCAGGTCATCGACTGATGCTTTGTGTTGCTTTGTAGGCAGAATTTCTGTCTACATGTATCATGGCAAATGTGAAAAGCTTTGGAGTTTATATGTACACACACAACCCCTGCTGCAGCACAGGAGTTAATGAATTCAGATGTGAGTGTGAATCAGTAACAAAGTATTAGGACTTAGTCATGGTGACTGGGTCCAGTTCCATAGCAGTCTTATATGTGACACCTCACACACTTCTCTGTCACCATCTTTCTTTCAGCAGGTCCTCAGAGTTGAAACATGAGCACCTTTGTGACTCTCTCATCAGGGCAGAGGATGCCTGTGGTCGGACTCGGCACATGGAAGAGCGCTCCAGGACAGGTAGAACTATAAACCCTTTGTTTGTTGAGACCAACCACGTTTCTGGAAATGTGTTAAACGATAAAAAACAAGAAGTGTTTGGACTGTGTTTGTGTGTTCTCAGGTGAAGCAGGCGGTGCTGGCAGCTTTAGACTGTGGGTACAGACACATTGACTGTGCTGCTGCATACAGCAATGAGCAGGAGGTGGGAGAGGCTCTGGCTGTCCGGGTCGGTCCTGGGAAGGTGAGAAACGGTGGTTTCAACCTAAATTAGACAGTGATTTTAACAGTTTATTCTTGAACTTGGAACCTGCAGCTGACAAAATAACCTCAACTCAACCCACTTGCTTACTTGCTCTGGTGATTTCAACTGTATCACCAGTGTTGGGCAGTAACTCATTACTAATAATAATCTTACTTTCCCCAGTTAATAGTAGCGTAACTAATTACTAATACATTTCAGTAATAATATTACCAAAAAAATAATTAGTTACAACATTACTTTTGTTGGCACCCCCCTACTAATTTAAAATCCAACAATCCAATCACATCCTTGGATTAATCATGAAGGAAATTAGCTTGGAAGATGGAAACCCTTATTTTCAGTGGCTGGAAATATTTGCATTACTTTGATTTTAACAAATAAAACACGATTTTAAGTCAGAATTTTAGGGAGAAGTGACACAGTTACCAATTTTGTGGGGAGTAGCAGAAAAGTAACTTCTTCTTAGTTACTAGTAGTGTAAGTAATTACTGTTGGCAGGTAATAAGTAAAGTAATAATATTACAGAAAAGATTAATGAGTAATAAATTACATTTTTATGGTTAAAAGCTCCAGAACAAGTATGTAGACTTTGAGTTAAGTTTATTGTCAACTTAATTTACATTGTTTAATGTTAAAAAAAATTAACTATTTTTTAAAATAATGAATTAAACAGTTGCTTATGACTTGTCAGTAGCAAGTCTACTGACATGAGCCCTGATTCAGAGCTTACAACAGTGAAACAGAGTCAACAGGGACGCTCCTGTGGGTTCAGGTGTTAAGCCGCTGACCGGAACTGCAACGTCTACAGTTTAAGTCCAGCTGGAGAACTTTTGTTAAATCTCTGTCCTTCATTTCCTGTCATTTCTACACTGAAGAAATCAAATAAGTGCATTAAAAATGCTCAAACAGAGTCAACATCAATACAGATATTCTGTTTCTGAGAGTGGGGTTTAGGATTAACAAAGGGTTCAAGGTTGGAATTGGAGTTTAGTATACAGTCTAGGTCAAAGTTGCCCGAGTCTAGAAACATTTTCACGATACACCTGGACTGCTCTGTCTCTGATTCAAGCATTTTAACCATCAGGCTTTCCCCTGAATTGAGAAGTGAATGGTTATATACCCAGTATCGTTTCCCCTCCAGGCTCTTCGTCGTGAGGAGGTGTTTGTAACATCCAAACTGTGGAACACCAAACATGACCCAGAGGATGTTGAGGAAGCATGCAGGACCAGTCTGGCTCACCTGGGTCTCTCCTATCTGGACCTGTACCTCATGCACTGGCCCATGGCATTTCAGTGAGCAGCTGCACACAATAAACTGATTTTGGCGCCCCGTGTTTGTCACTGTGTGGATCAGTCAGCTGAGAATCCTGTGTGTGTGTGTGTGTGTGTGTGTGTGTGTGTTTCAGGCGGGGGAAGGAGCTGATGCCTCGACGGGAAGATGGAAGTATTTGTTACTCTGACACACACTACAGAGATACTTGGGCAGCCATGGAGAGCCTAGTGGACAAAGGTCTGGTCAAAGCTATAGGACTGTCCAACTTCAACGCCAGGCAGACTGACGACATCATCAGCATAGCCAGACACACACCTGTGGTGAACCAGGTACAACGTGGCTTTCTCATGGGCCATAATTAATACATTTAATAAGGTTTTATTGGGAATAGTGAATTTTAATTTTTTTAAAAACTGTCAAATTGTGTGCCACAGGTGGAATGCCATCCTTATTTGTCTCAAGCAGATCTCCTGTCTCACTGTCGGTCAGTGTAATTTAACACATTATCCAAACAATTTATTTTATTTGAGGTCAATTCCATCAATTATTGTTCCTTCTGCCTCAGGTCAGTGGCCGTTTGTGTGACAGCCTACAGTCCTCTGGGCAGCGGGGACAGACCCTGGGCCTCTCCTGATGAGCCGAGTCTGCTACAGGATCCTAGACTGGCAGCTATCGCCCAGAGATACCAGAAAACACCTGCCCAGGTCATACTCAGGTACTGTAAGACACAAACTACAGAGTAACCAAACCCTGACATCTTTGACAGCTGCTTCACTTTTCGGTGTCCTTTTCGGCAGGTGGCATGTGCAGAGGGGTGTCGTGTGTATCCCTAAAAGTGTGACACCCTCCAGGATCCAGCAGAACCTGCAGGTGTTTGACTTTTCCCTGTCAGAAGATGACATGAAGCTGATTGAATCTTTCAACCGCAACGAGCGCTTCATCGTACCGGCCGTCAAGGTGAGTCACTGATCTTATGACACCTCAGGGCGTCTTTCCCAAGCAAAGTGCATATAATACCAATGACCTGGGTCTATGTACATACAGCAGCCATCTCAGTCCAAAATTAACTTATAGACTCACTGATGACACCACATGGTTGAAGCATCAGCCTGTTTTAGAGCTCCATAAATCTTTGTGCGTGCTGGGCTATATAGATTGAGTCAAACGTCCTGACCAGTGTGGATTTCTATGTTGTATACAAACGCCTTATATAGTTATGTGAGTGTAACTGTTTGTTTGTTTTACAGAGGGATGGGAAGAGTGTGTGGAGAGATGCAGAACATCCCCATTTCCCCTTCCACGATCCTTACTGAGTCTACACACAAGGAATTCAACATTGTGTATTTAAAGATAATTATCACATACGCTGAAACCAAATTTCTTAACTGAAACATGATCCAAAATTTACAGATTACAAATTTTCCTTTTTGGGTTCTATAGATTTAATTTAATAATATTGTTTAATTAATATAGTGACTACAATTGTTAAGAAAATTGCTTAAAAATGGTTTCTCTTTACTGAGATTGCAGTGAAGAAAACAAAGATTGTTCCATTGCTTTCACTTTTCTTTCACTGCCAGGGTGACACTATGTGGTCAGTAACAGAACTGCCTCTCTGCCCAATGTCAGTAGCTTTGGTCACATGACGCCAGCATGTCTTACAGAGTGAGACACTCTTTCAAGGGTAAATCATCAATGAATCACTGCAGCAGCACTGCTCTGCCCTGCCCTTTTCAGAGTACAGAAAATAAAATGCACAACAAAACAGAACTCTCGTATCTCTCTCTCTCTCTCCCTCCCTCAGTGTTTGACTGTCTCAACTGTAAATCAAATTAGGCAAAAACAATTACATGACAAACAAATGTGGATCATTACTGTCTGCAACATTATAAAATGTAAATAATCCCCTATGAAATGGATTTCACCATGTTAATTATACCTAAAATACACAACATTAAGGAAGAGCCGTGTGTAGGATTTAGTTAGAATACAGGTCCCACTTTCAAGCCTGAAGGAGAAACTACAGCGGCCACGAAACTCAAGAAGAACGCAAAAGCTAAACATAGAAACGTCTCAGTCTAATGAAAACAATTGGTGATTACACACTAATTAAAACAGACCGATGAATAACATATTCCATTTCTGCAAACAGACCCTCCCAAATTGTTACACACTGGACCTTTAAGATCTTTGAAAGATTACAGATAACCCTGAATCCCACAGAACGTTCATTAACTCTATCAATAAAAGAAGTTTCAAGCAGACACTGATAACACTTCCATTTCGTGAGATTTTATTTTCAACAACATAACCTTGACAAATTTGTAATACATTATATGCTACTGTTTATTTAAAAAAAAAAAAAGGAAGTCATTAGCAATATGTTTTTTTCTTTTCTTTCTTATAGTCTAGCATAGAATCCCGTCACTAAAGCCATTCATGTTGGTTGTGATATACTGAGAATGAGGCCACTCAATAACGCCCTTCCCACCCCTCCCTCCCTCCCCAATCTGCATCAGTCACTCACCTTCCAGTTCCAACATCCCCTTACCCCCACCCACATCAAAGCCAGGGTAAACCAAGCGGCTACATGCTTTCTCCGAGGGAAGTCATACAAAAAAAAGGAACACATGAAAGAAGCACAAAGTCCTAAAAATGTGGAATCTGGTGAGAATTTGTACAGGTGTGATCCCAGTACTGACCACTGTGGGGCAGTGTACATTTATCCATAAAGGTCATCGTCGTTATCTTCATTGAACACTGGGCCACTGCCAGTTCCTCCTGAGCCATGGCTTGGGCCGCTGCCACCTGCAGCACTGGAAGGGAACCTGAAAGAGAAAGGAGAGACTCATTTACCATTTTAATAGGGGGATTCTTCTATGACTATAGAAGTATTTATGTCAGTTTTAGTACTTTGGAGGTAATAACGTGATCTTCAATAGTCAGTTATTCTATCCGACTAATATGAAGCTTTTTACAGACATCTTACTGCAAGTGGCCCAGCTCAAATTTAACTCCAATATGGCTGCCAATCCAAACAGAAGCTCATTAGCAGAGGAGGTGATTTAGTGTAACAACTCTGCAGAGAGAATGACACTCCACCCTCATGGTGTCACTCACTCCACTCATGCCAAGGCAAAATGTCAGAAAAAGTACCTGAAGCTGCCAAAACCACGGCTCTGCTGCAGTGTCTGAGCAAACATCTCATATTTGCGAATGTCGTTGTCACTGACGGAGCGACGAGCGAATCGCATTGCCTCCTCAAAGTGGTCCTTCCTGATCTCTGGCACAGGATCATCCTCCTCCACCTCCTAGAAAAAAAACACATAGAAAGGAGTGTTATTAACACAAAATATCTGAAACAGAGCAGTAGTGTGCAGATGTACATAAAGTAAACAAGGGGACAGAACAAGTCCTGACCATGGCTGATGGGTTGGTCTGCCTCTCCCTCTCTCTGCGGATCTCATTCTCGATGCTCTCTCTGATGGCCAGCTTACACGCCCGCTGGCAGATCTCTGTAAGATCTGCTCCAGAGAAGCCATTGGTCATCTTTGCCAAGAAGTCCAAGTCCACATCCTATAAACAAACAAATTACAAAATGATGGTATTTTGATTCTCTTACGACTAAATTCTGATGAAGTTTATCAGAATAACAATTTGTGTAAAGCTGCCACCTCATTTTAATATGTTTGTGCAACTATGAGTAACAGCACCTTGCTGATGGGGCTCTTGCGGAGGTTGGCTTTCAGGATGCTCATCCTGCTCTTCTCGTCGGGCAGGGGGATGTAGATGAGCTGATCCAGACGACCAGGTCTCAGGATGGCAGGGTCAATGATGTCTGGTCTGTTTGTGGCTCCAATGATGAAGACGTTCTTCTTGCTGGACATTCCATCCATCTCGGTCAGGATCTGGTTGATGACACGGTCGGCTGCTCCACCGCCATCTCCCACGTTGCCGCCACGGGCCTTGGCTATGGAGTCCAGCTCATCAAAGAACAGAACGCATGGGGCTGCTTGACGAGCCTAGAAACATCACACAGATTAATAAAATGGTCTTACAAAACAAAGTATAAATTAAATCTGTAGAATGAAATTAGTTGCAAACATTGAAGCATGTGGTTGTTCTGCAGATTAAATATTCCAGATCCATCCACTCTGCACTAAAGTTATATTACAGACACCTTAAAAACATCCTTACCTTGTCAAAGATCTCTCTGACGTTGGCCTCAGACTCTCCAAACCACATGGTGAGCAGCTCAGGTCCTTTGATGGAGATGAAATTTGCCTGGCACTCATTGGCGATGGCTTTGGCCAGCAGAGTCTTACCACAACCAGGGGGACCATAGAACAGCACACCCTTGGATGGGGTCATGCCAAACTTGAGGAACTTGTCTGGGTGCTCGACTGGGTACTGAATTTAAGGAGAGGAGAAAAGCACAGGAAGAGAAAATGTTAACTTTTCTAGATACACCCTCTTCAGTTAAGTTCAGATCTTACTTCTGGAAGCGCTTCATACCTGCACCAGCTCCTGCAGCTCCCTCTTGACATCATCCAGACCTCCGATGTCCTCCCAGCTGATGTTGGGAACCTCAACAACTGTCTCCCTCAGTGCAGATGGGTTGCTCTGGCTCAGGGCCCACTGCAGGACAGGGTTGAACATGTTAGTAAGGGCTCAGAAGGCCAACATAAGCCCATACACAAGAGACCATATTACAGTTCTTACCTTGAAGTCATCCATAGTGACAGCAAGTGAGTTCATGACTTCAGCATCAATGGTCTCATCCTCAAGGTCGATCAGGTCCATCTTCTTCCTGATGGCCTGCAGGGCAGCCTCAGAGCAGAGTGCAGCCAGATCTGCACCCACATGTCCATGGGTCTCATTGGCTACCTACATAAAAAGATACAAAGAGCACTATGATACTTTCCTGTCCATTATCCTACACATACAGCTTTATTAAATATAACCATGAACACCACTACTGCAGTGCAGTAAATCTAAATATGACAATGCATTATTATTGTGTATCCATTTACTGTTTGTTTACTAATGAATGTCTGTTATGTAGAATTGCTAATGTTGAGATAAAGCAACACACTGGATGCTGCACAGTCTGGGCAAGAGTGATATACAAGAAGTGAAGGAAGGTAAAACTGTAGCACCTAATTTGACAACTTAATAGTAAAATACAATAAATATTTACATTCTGTCTGATTACATCAAGTAAACAATTAAAAATTAAATTAAGTTTCCTGAGTAATTTACTAGGAAGTTACATGCAATAATAACCACATGACTTTACTTTCTTATCAGGGAAGCAGTAATTATCCTGCAGTCAGGTGACACCACACAACACAATGTGTACAGACCTGTTCCAAGTCAACATCATCAGCCAGTTTCATGTTCTTGGTGTGAATCTGGAGAATTTCCAACCTGCCAGTGGCATCAGGAATGCCGATGTCCACTTCCCTATCAAAACGCCCTGGAGGTGATGGGGTTCAAACACACTTATTAGTTCCAATTTACAGATACATACTAGACACACCTTAATAAACTTAAGAGCACAGCCTGCTGAGACGTATTGCTTCCTCTCTGTGTGATGGCAGAAGTAACATGTCATATGAGCAGCAAAAATAAGTCTACGGTTTAAAAAGCATTAGTATTAGATGAATAAGCAATTCCAACCCTTTGTTAAGGCTGTTAGAAACACCCCATTACCCAAGCAGAACACCTTTATGCTAACAAATGCTGCTACAATTTTTATGACTTTTACCACTGTTACCACTTTATCCAATTGCTCCTTATCACCTACTTAGTTTGTATTTATTTTATTTCAATTTATGCTGCTAAACTGCACAGTGCGTATTGTTGTATATACCTAGGTTTAACTGCAATTTTTGTTGCATTTTGTCACATTTAGTTAATTGTTTGATTTATTTTTTTAGCCTTTATTTTATGTTATGTAAGCTTATTTTTACTCTAACCCTGTATTACTTTACCACCTTTGTATTGAAACTGTTGCCCAGTAATTTCCCTCGGGATAAATAAAGCTTCTTGAATCTTTATAAAACTGGTACTGCACAGCGTTGTGAGAAACTGACCCACTAGTGACCTGCAGAGCCCACAAAATAAACAGCAGCCAGCAGTTTTAATCAGTGATATGACAACATGCTTTAGTGAGCGACACAGAGCAGCTTCAAGTTATATAAACGAAGACTGAGTCTATTGTACTGACATTTAAGGTACACCTCTTTCTACTAAGTAAAATGTATCTATATAGTGCTTTTCACAGACTTAAGTCACCAAGTGCTTTACAGTGGCAACATACAACATTTAAAAAAAAAAAAAAAAAAAGGTACAATACAAGACAGAATAAAAATACACAATGCATAAATAAAATGCAGTCATGGTGCACACAGGTAACCCGAACTCCTTTCTAAACAGGTATTTCTTTAGCTGCCTTTTGAAAGAATCTGCGAATCCACAGACAGTAAGGGCATTCCACAGCTGCTACTGCCTCAAAACTCAACCACCTCGGGTCTTAAGGCAAGTGTATGGGATACAGCGAATTTAGCACATTTTACCTAAGGGAGCTAGCCGATATGGTGCAGTAGTTCAGCTACAGGAGCCTGACTGAAATGCTCTGTAAGAGTCAGAATTTTTAAACTGGACCCTATAGGCAACAGATCTAAGTATAGGGGGTAACGTGAGCCGTCTGTTTGAGCTAGTGGGTAGTCGTGCTGCAGCGTTCTAGGTCGCCTGCAGGCGATTAAGAGTAAACATAAGTGAGGAGAAAAGTGTGTTACAGTAGTCTGTGACAGTAGTCAATGTGAGATGGGCTGCTTAACATGCATGTTAAATTACATGGATTTATCAAATATTATCCCTAAATAACACAGGTTAGAGGGGGCCACAGAGGAAAAAGGCAAAATACTCAACATGATCAAAGTGACGATCACTAAAGGTGGTTGAAAATTACATTTGAATATGCTGGAGATGAATAGATGTTCTTGCTACAATGATCTCACATTACATCTATGAATATTACACTACACATTTAGCCTGTTGGCCATGTGAGCACTGTTCAATGTTTGCCAAAGAATAAAGAAATTAAACATATTTACTAACTTATAATAGTGTTTGGTCCAATATTTAAAAAAAGGATTAATAAGTACAAGTACAATAGGAACGATACCAAAACAAGACCTGGGGTTAAAAGCGACATTTCTTGCATAGACATACATTAGACACTTCTTGTAATTAAGAGACTGCAGTAACTGAACACATGCTTACAGATAACTTACCAAATCTCCTGAGAGCTGGGTCAATGCTGTTGGGTCTGTTGGTGGCAGCCATGACGATGACATGAGCTCTTTGTTTCAGGCCGTCCATAAGAGTCAGCAGCTGAGAAACAATGCGCCTCTCCACCTCTCCATGAGTCTACAAAAAAAAAAAAAAAAAAAACACACACACTAGTTATAAAAACACATATGGTACTGTTACTCAGCTATCCATTAAGTTTTTCCTCTCTTCCCACTCACCTTCTCTCTCTTAGGAGCGATTGCGTCAAGCTCATCAATAAAGATGATGGCAGGAGCATTCTTCTCTGCTTCCTCGAAGGCCTTTCTCAGGTTACTCTCGCTCTCTCCTGCCAGCTTACTCATGATCTCAGGACCTAAAATGGAGAACCAAACATTTTGATTTCAGAAGTAAGAGCAGCATATACTACATTAAAATATATGCACATATCACAAGATAATCTCCATTCCATCTAAAACACTCCAGTAATAGATAAACACACTATAGTGGGTCTGAGAATCCAATGCATACAGTACATGCACCGCAAAATATTACTTCTTTGCCCCATGAAATACAGCATTAAAAAACATCATATCTGAACACTTATTCTAGAAGAGACACATCTACAATTCTACCACAGAAAAGTAACAGATAAGATTTCTTCTTTTATAAAACTTTTACAAATGATTCTGAAGCGATCCATGTAAAAAAATAAAATCTAAAACACAGAAATTTGATGTTGCTCCCCTTTGTATATCCAAACAACCAATGATAAGATTCTGATATATACACTCACTAAACATAAGATAGATTCTCACCATTAATCAGGAAGAAGAAGGCTCCAGTTTCATTGGCTACGGCTCTGGCAATCAAGGTCTTTCCAGTTCCAGGGGGTCCATACAGCAGGATTCCACGTGGGGGCTGAAAATGAGAAAGAACAATTTTTAAAATCAGAACTTCATGTAAAATCAAAAGCATCACACACACACAGAAAATAGACTGAACAAATCAAAGGCCAGCACAACATAAATGTTATGAGGTGTTTACTGCTTGCTTTACTTATGATTCAACACTTGAAATGTAGTGTATTATTACATTTATTATTAATAAAATAAAAGACTAAAAAGGGTGCCTTACCTTGACTCCTATGGCCTTGAACAGTGCAGGGTGTCTAAGAGGCAGCTCCACCATCTCTTTGATCTGAGCTAACTGCTTCCTCACTCCTCCGATGTCATCATAGCCCACCTCGTTCAGGGACTCTTCCTCATCCTGCATGTTCAAACGCAACATGTTCAAAATTCAAGGTGGTTTATTTTTGGTAAATGTTAACCCATGCACTGTGTGTGTACCTGCTACCTACCTCTCTCCTGATTGGCTCTCCCTCACAGTGGATGACTGTATCAGGAGCAACAATGCAGTAGGGAGAGGGATCGGTCTCCACCACCTTGAACTCCACAGCACGCATACCTCCTCTGACCAGGAAAATATCACCTTCACAAGGTAAAAGAATACAATGTTAATTGTACTCAAACATTGCTGATTGTTATACATTGAAACAGATATGAGCAGCCATGCAATTTATAATCTTTGTCCTGACACTGAGAAGTTTGTACTCACCTTTGCGGATTGGCCTGTAAGCCTCAAGAAAGTATGGCTTCAGGTAGACCTCAAACAAGTTCCCAGTAATTCCCTCTACTGTGTCATCTATTGGGAGGACGTGGATCCTCTTTCCGTACTTCACATCAGGACATGGCTGAATGCTGAACGAGAGATTAGACTTAACAACCATTTCTATTTTTTAAAAGGGTTGTGGAATGTATTTGAGGCAAGTGTGTGCATTTCCCTACCTGATGACATCGCCCAGTCGGACCCTCAGATTGTTGCGGACCACCCTGTTCATGCGAACCTTTTCATCGGAACAGGTGTCGTCGGACAGCACAATGCACACAGTCTCCCGCCTCTTCTTTCCCTTCATCAGCACTGTGTCTCCACGGAAGAGCTGCAGCTCGTCCATCTTGGTCTTAAGATGGAAACAAAATTATTTTTAAAATATCGAGATAAAAAATATCCAAACATCTGATCAATTACACATTGTAGGGTTTAAAATTTGTAGAAACATGCAATGCATAAAATCTTCTGAATGTCTACCTGAGAGAGAGAGACCACGCTGTTGTCTTCATTGATGGATTCATCAACAATCAGTCTGTTGGGTCTGTTCTTCTGTTTCAGAATTGCCGTGGCTAGATCATCATTTTTGGATCTATGATGAGAAACATAAGAGGTTGTAGGTCAATCAAAATACTTCTTATAGATGGATACTTTATTGGTCACCGGGGGGGAATTAAGGTGAAGCTTCAAGGTCTCATGTACAATAACCAAGCTGCGATTAGTAACTGTCTAATGGTTTCCTGTACATATTTGTGTATTACATTTCAACTATTCCACTGCGAATCAATGTTGGATTTTGATAACTTCATTGTGTCAGACCAAGCAGTTACGGTGCACTGTGACACTGAAACTTCTCAGTTTCTGGTTTAGTTTCCCCTCGTACGTCTACGGAGAATCGTAAAAAAAAACACCTTTCTGTTAAAAGTGGAAAGATGACTTTGTGTTCAGGGGTGAACTCATTGCCCACATTACTGGGATCATTTTAAACTCAAAATCAAACAGCGTCTGAAGAGAGATGGGGCATACATAGTGCTCATACATGAATACTTTCACTATTGATTGTTTTGCATTTCTAGCCGTAAACATATTTGACTATATCATCTTTATATTTCTTGATAAGCCTATCCAGGAATTTCAACTTCTACTATAAATGACAGGAGGTTTTCCTCAATTCGAGTAACATAACTGTCTATTGTGTGTTTATATCCCCTAACATCAATAACAAATAACACATAAACACATCGCTGCAACCACAAGTGCAAACAAGACGTTTACAACTCGCCAAAACCAAAACCACGATGACCAAACGCAACCTCCTACGGATAACACGCACAATCCCACGTACGGGCAAAAAATACGGTCAAAAACCAAACTAACCAGAAGTAAACCACCAAACGTTTCCAGAAAAAAACTCACGAACCAGTTCTGTAGTTTCCCCTTTTCATGTTGTTAGCATGCATAATCCTAGCATTTGAGCTAACTGACTGGCGAGCAAGCGAGCCCAGATGACACAGCAAAAGAAAAAAAAAAAAAAACTTTGTTAGCAAGCTAAAAGGTCCTCCAACGACAGACTAACGCCACGTTACAACTCTACCGTGACTTTAAATGCATTAAGTAACGATGTGAGCACGGCCTATATTGTAATTAAAACGAGTTAACGTGTTATTTCGCGACTGTTTCGGCTAACAGCGAATAGCCTAGCCCCCTGTTAGCTCCCTGTTAGCCCCTGTTAGCCGACAGGATGACTAACGTTAGCTGGCGTTTTCTATCCATTTTATCGAAAAATCCACTCATTGGATTCGTATTTGTTCCGATTTACACTCTTTTTTTTCTTTTTAGAGTTGGCTTCAAACCAGCTCATCCGCCGGGTGGATAGGCCAACTTGTCGGTGTGACGGGGAGATGGCTTCGGCCTTGACACCGTTGCTAAGCTAACGTTAGCGCCTCAAACACGACAGCGATGACTTCGCTTTGTCGAGTCGCTGGCTAACGCGAAACCGGCCGAAGACAACGGTTCACCGACTGTCAACAACCCGTCGGGGGTGGGGGGTGATACCCAGCTGTCAGTGGATTCTCAATGTTAAGGGTTATCCGGCCGACCGACAGAAGTGCGGAGGCTGGAGTGTCTGACCCCATTAGCTCCGCTGCTAGCGCACTCGGTAATGAATTAGCAATCGAGCTAACTTTAATAAACTAACGTATTCTGAGCTGACGTTAGCCATTTAAAGGGCATTTGCTGAGAGCCATTGTTCAGACAAAAAAAAACGCATTTTATAATAGGACTTAAAGGTTTTTCTACTTACTCCCCTCCCGAGGCCATGGTCGTCCACCTGGATTACTGTTAATAAATAAAGAAATTCTAGCTAAATGTGTTTTTTTTTAGAGGCTTAACCGGTTCTCGTTACCCAACGTCCGCTGTGATTTCACACGAAAGAGCAGCAGTTTCCGTGCTCTTCTTTACAGTTATACCGTGAGCGAGACGCGTCCGTCATTCTGATTGGCTGCAGGCGGCCCGTCAAATTCGGCAACCAATGAGAGAGCCCGGGGTCTGACGTCGCTTGGAGTATTGTGGCTCTTTGGCCAATCGCGAACGAGTGGGACGTTCCTGTTTTCGTCAACTTTTCTCTCATTGGTCATTTAAGCCTGTCGTCAAAATCGTCTGTCATCCAATGAATGTGTACCGCGTTGATATTGAAAGAATCGTAACAACGTGAAATTGGCCTTTTACTCTTTTATAATAACAGTATATGTGTAAATAACAGTGCAAATCAATTGTTTGTTTTATTTATAGGAGCAATCCATACAAAAATTGGTATAATATAAGCATTTTTGTGCAGGTGTGTATCTCCTTAAGTAGTATGTATTATGCTTTATCTTGACAAGCATAATCAATTATTAAAGTCACTGTCTTGATTACTCTTGCCTGGTCAAAATACACATTTTATTTCCAATGATCAGGCAACTTCGTAGCATGTCTAGTAATCTTATTATTTTCATGCATAAACCACCTGTCAGGTTTACCACCCACACTGTGTTCATTCTCAGTCTCAAACAGTGTAAAAATGCTTTATTTAACAGTCCCAGTCCCAGAAGATACATGTTTGTTGTGGGTATGGGTTTCAGTTTGCAGGCCAGAGAAAGTTGATCCAGTTCAGTAAGTGATAGGGTATTCTTTTGTCTCTCTCTAGGCTGACAAAGTAGGACCAAGTTCCTGTATTCTGTGGCGCAGCTCCATGGAGTCCAATAAAGGGCCAGATTGGGGTTCCTGTAGGTACACAGAAAAACTCCTGCAACACAGAAGGCATATACCAGTTAGATGGAGAGTAAATGTGCTCTACCTAAAGCAACAAGAGACTGATTAAACTACTAGGGGGCTTAAAATGTATTTTCTTAGAAAAATATCAGACCCAGTATCTTAAATGAGCATATCTGTGAGGAAATGAATCTGCTACTGAATAGAAAAACAAGCACATTTGCACATGGCCATCTTGGCCAAACAGCTGTAGAAAATGATAGTAGTCCTTCTTTGATGCATCGCCCCAGGTGCAAGCTTACAGTTGAAATCCCTAAAGTTTTCTTACCAATACATACTGTTGGTATTCTATTAATCTGTGCGGTGGAATGTGGTCAACCATTTAAATACCCGTCCAGGTGGGGATGTTACAGGTGTCTTTAATATATTTGCGTTCTGGTTACCTGGTGATGACATTGTCCCTGCATACCATATGTCAATGCTGCATACCAACAAATTGAATGAAACAACATTATCTTATTTAAGAAGCTGCATCATTTTGCTGTAATTTAAATTAGCTAATAATTTAGATTTGTCTTGCTACATGCACTTTGTCTGGTTGAGGATGCAGGGTGTTCATCCTACTCTACACAGTGCATGGTCACATGGGATTGCAACCACCTCTGAGAGTGGCTTGTACAATAAAATCCCACTAGTACCCAACAGACGTTTTTGGCATTTAGAGCGGTACGCATCAGGTCACCCATGATATATTTTTGTTTAAAGCGTAAACAGGGGTGAAGTGTGTACATGCTGCAAAAATCACAAACAGTGAAAGTGAATATAACAATGGCACTGTCTTACTCTGATGACGATTGTGTGGTGAAGCTCCAGGTCTTTTCCCAACAAGCTGCTGCCTCCTGCCTCCTGCCAAGCCTCCACAGCACTTCACCACACCACAGCCCTGCACCCACACAGTCTGAGACAGTACATACAGCATCATGGCATGTTCAAACAAAAGACTCACACAAACCAAGTACAGATCAAACACTGTTCACACAGCCTGCAACTGGCCTCTGTATGACCAAGTTGCTGCAGTGACAGTGCAATAATCCTGTGTCAAAAAAATCTTCAAGCTCTGCTGTATATATCATTACATTCAAGATGTAGTGTTTGTACCTGGGAAAGCCTGCAGGCTGAGCTGGAGGTCTCTCAATGCCTCTTTCAGTTGACCTGTCTGATTGAAGCTGATGCCCCTACCAGCAAGTGAAAGCCCCTTCAGCCTCTGGAGGATGCACAGATCTGTTCCCGGTTTGCCAACCATATCTACACTGGGGATCTGTGGTTGGAAACCTGTAATTGAACAATCAACAGAATAAAATAAAAATAAAAATGAAAAATGCACAAAGTAACAGTCTGTAGGGTGTGTAAAAAGGGCAATTTCTCTCTAAATCATCAAAAAGGCACTCACCTCTCTTTTTAAAGCGTACTTTCACCAGCAGGTTGATGCACCTGTAATGCAGAGAACAATCTTATGTGTTTGCTTATAATCACAGAACCTGATGACAGAAATTAGCCAAATTTCATCTTATATACCTTGTGTAGTGGGTCACAGCTTGTTTCCAGTCCTTCAGATGAGTGTGGCAGTGACCCTGAAGGAGGTAGGCAGCCCCGGTCCAAAGCAGCATCCCCACCCTGCCTTCACCCTCTGCACCCTCACACTTCTCCTCTGGCTCTTCCAACAGCAGCTTTTCTGGCAGCAGCTCCAGCGTTGTGCTGATGACTTCATCGCACAGCGCCATGCAATCAGCGGGCCGTTGGGCCATGAGCAAGGCAGCGCCAGCCTCCAGGTAAAGATCGGGCAACCTGGGAAGGGAATGGACCTCAGCGTGGACCTGAGACAGAGATGTACAACATACAGATGTCAGTTAACATTTTAAGAAAGTATTTCTCCCTGGCTCAAATATATATATTATGACAAATAAACTCATAACATGCACAAATATATAAAATATATCCAAAGCTCATTGTTTAATTATCTTGTCTGTCAGCGTTTTCAGTCTTACTCCATGTTGATCTTCTGCGTGAAGAACAGCCAGCAGGTCCAAATAATATTCTACACCCTCTGACACCCTGAAGAAACAGCAACAACATCCATTTTTACAATTACAGTGTGCACTATGTGTGTACTATTCTCATCTACGTTTTCTATTTTTTAATAGTGGTCACGTGTCAGTAAAAGACAGAAACTCCATGCTGGTCTTCTCACCTCCCATGTTGCACACACTTCAGACCCAGACTGTGAAGGACACAGAGGGCAGAAGGAACTGAGAGCAGGCTGTTTAGTGATTGGCCACAGAGCAGTAAGGACGGGGAGAGGAGATGAGTACTAGCCAGAGCAGGATCTGTGGCAGAGGGCAACATCAAAGTCTGTGGGACAAGAGAGGTTTCATGTTTCAGTACACAGGCCTATGCTTAGTGTCCCAAATAAACCTTTTGGCTCATCTGCTAATAGTTGTTCTACTACAACAAAGGCAGAGAATATTTTTCAAGAATACAAATAATTGATATACATCTACAAGACAAACATTAACAGGCACTTTACAGGCCTTTGGCATCATCCCTTTATGTACTGTATACTTGTGTTACTCACTGAGTGCAGCAAACGAAGAGCTTGTATCTCAGCTTGTGTGTTGCCAAGCTGTCTGTAGATGAGCATGCTCTGGTACAGAGCACATACACACTGCGAGTCAGTCTCCAGTGCCTTTCTGTAACACTGCAATGACATCTGAGGGCAGCTCTAGAGACAAATGCAAACACACACATACTCTCACTGCAAGCAAATACTCAAACCTGTTATGCATGCATGCTACATCCTAATTTCTGTGTGTTTAGTGTGGACTCTGTTTGTGTACCATATGGGCGAGGCAACAGCCTGAGAGGAGGTGTGTGTATGCTACTAGAGTTCTGGGAGCAGGCAGGGAGGAAGCTGTCTGCAGACCGGACAGCGCTTCTGAAATACGACCCTCACTCAACCTTTCTGCACCTTAATGAAACATACAGAACACAACAAAACAAAACACAGGATTAATTACTCAATACTGCAAGCACAAGGAGTCTATTTATATGTCACTATCATCCATCTAAATAGATCAAAAAGAAAAAAGACAACAACACACTACATCAGCCATCCTAGCGTCCTTGGCCAGGGCAATTCAAATCATGAATAAATAAACATAAGTTGCACTTTGTGCAATTCACTTTTGAGGACCCTGTGAAATGTTTATTGAGCCCTTATTGATATTTAGTTTTAACTTTTGTCCTGATCTGCTGGTTTCGGAATTTTAAGGTGAGGAGAAAGACAAAACCACAGAGATTAGTGAACACTTGCTCTAAGATTACAATTATGTTCCAGCTCGGTTTCTCTGCTCTGTACAACAGACACCTGTTTGGAAAGGCCACCTCCATCCCACCCCCTGCACCACGAGTTCCACCTTCTGCCCTCTGGGCGGAGGTATAAGGTCCCTAGGCTCAGCTCCAGCGCTCAAGACTACCTAATCCTATGGTTTAAAAAAGCCATTAACCATAAACTCCAGTCTAACATTTACTGTTGCACTACTTTCACTTTTTTACTCATCACACTTTGTAAACTTGATGTTTGCTATTACTTGTTGTTGTTGATATTGTCTTTGTCTTTAATAGTCTCTTTGTTGTTGGTGTATGTACAGTATCTTTCTTGTTACTTATTTCTAAGAGTGTTTTTTGTTGTTGCAGTACATACAGAACGATTCTCCCGTGTGTTCTTTTTTTTGTGCTGCACCAGAATTGGCCTCCAGGATAATAAAGATTTATTGAATTGAATTGAACTACTCACCAGTACATTGCCAGTATCACTGAGTAGTTCACAGGTTCACACTGGCTCTGGGAGGACACACCCACACTCATGTCTATTTTAAAAGTTAACTCTGACTATCAGCGTTCAAATATACATACACTAACACACCAGTTTGGATTCGGATTTATTATATTTTTCCTGTACTACTACTGAGTTTCTTTGCCTCTGCACTTTGGTGGCACCTGTACAGAAAATAGATTATATCAAGGTGAAACATGCATTTAGAAAGCACAGAGCTTAAATCAGGACATTAAGTGTATGTTTTTCATGTAATATTTGCATCTGGTGACAATACTGATGTATTCAGACTGGGACAGGGGGTTGGCCCTCTGGTGCACCCATGTTCAAAAAGAAACCACAAAAGTGCCCTCTTGGATCTCCTAATGGTAGATAAAACATGATAAAGTGCCCTCTATTTTGGCTCAATGTGCAACATTACATGATGCCCTTTATGGTGCCCTACATGCTAAACAGTTAATAGTTCACTGTGTGTTTTTATTACAGAGTTGTAGTAGTTATACTTTAAGTCTGAGTCACAGAAAAATAAATAATAATATTAAACAGTCCCCACCATATGCAGCTATGTCTTTTTTTATTTGGGTACACTGGGTCATAACAAACTGTATCTGGTCCTTCAATATGCATTAACAAAAAACATGAATGTTGCTGACCTTGAGCAATGTAAGTACAGATCTGCAATAACTCAATAAGCCCTCTTGGGTCCATCAAAAGCAGTGGAATGTCAGAGGACTTTCCCCTTGCCTCTCTCCTCTTGTCACCCCCACATCCAAGAGATAGTGTCTCAAACAGAGAGAACAGCTCATCCTGCATCACAGGAAAAAATACAGTACAGTTTTATTCTATAATACTGTGATATACAGAATAATAACACCAAATACAAGATTAATCCTGCACTTTCCCACACAGTTGGGAATTAGACATTGTAGCAGGTCAGTACATATGCATTACGTTTTAGTGACAGAGACAGGAAGAGAGATATTAGGGTAAAATTGTACTTGAATTGTAAAAAAAAAGACGTTTGCAGTTCTTCAGGTTTTTCTTAAATAAAGTTTAAAACTTAAATTTCAATGCGGGACCGGAGTATAAATCTAAAACTTGATAGTAGTAGGCATGAGACATTTGTCTCATAAATAATAAAGAAGGGCTGAGATAAAGAGGAAGAAGACAACATGACCTGAGCAAATGATGAGTAAAATAGCTTTTTATAGATGCACATATCCATATTACATGACCTACTGGTTAGTTACATCACAGACAAACCTTGGTAGAGTTCACATGGAAGATAACTGAGTCATTTTAGGAGGAATCAGAACAATAGTTTGGCCCACACCAGAGGGTAAATCACAGTCATCTCATTAGCAATGTGGACTGAATGGATAGAGGAAACAGAGTTCCTTTAAATAACACCAAACACTTTAGGTGGGAACACAGCCCACAGACAAGACCCTACCTGACATTCCTGGATGGTTTTCAGCTGACAGGTGGCCAGCCATATTGCCCACTGGAGACAAAGAAGGTGCTGTAGAGAGGAATTCAAAGCTGTGTTTTCCACTGATTTGAGAACTGTTTTCCAAAATACACCAGGGTCTGAGGCAACAGGAGCATCTCCTGTCATCTGTAGAACTGTAGGGAACAAGATCAGGCTGTAAAAGTCAGAAATGATAAATCCTTTGAACTAACATGACACTGGATGTATGACATTGGTTACTGTGTCATCTACATCTGTAGTTTTGTCATCGTCTCACAGCTTAAGCCTACCTCTCTCTGTGGCTTGAGTGAGGAGCAGCTCAGCTTCTGAGAACTGAGACTGAGCAGCAGAGCACACACAGGCGTTGTACACCACTGTCAGCTCCACCTGTGTGTGATCAGCAAGAGGAGGGACACCTGCAGGAGAGGGACAGGAGGAAAGGAGGGAGATAAAGGTAAGAGCTCAGCTACCCACCTTAACAGATTAGGCCTTTGTGTTATGAAGGAGACGCAGCACCTTGGATTTTCCTTAAAAGTTTGTGAAACTCCGAGGAACACCGTCTCAGATGGGTCTGGTTCTGGTCTCGGTTCACTGCATCTCCTCCTCCTTCTTGCTGCTGAAACAATGACGTGAAAGCAAACTTGAAAAAGCACCAAGTGCATTTACTTAAGTACAATTTAGAAGTACTTGGACTTTACTTGAGTATTAATATTTTATGCTACTTCACATTATTACTACACTGTATTTGACTTAAACATTTATTACATACATTTATAAGCTACCTCTCAAAAAAGATTTCAGACACAAGACGTGATCGGTTTTAGAAACCTGATGCATAGATTATGCTACCCAACAGTACAGTATATCAATTACTTAAAATATGCCAGCTACATCAAAATGCTGCTTACATGTTAATGCATCTCTAATAATTTAAACAATAATTCAATGAAACATAATATAAATTATGAAGAGGATGAGCCATTCTGCATAATGAGTACTTTTACTTTTGATATTTGAAGCACATTTTCTGTCAGTACTTCTGTCTAAGATAAGTTCAACTTTGAATGCAGGACTTTTGTATAGTGTGATACTGGCATATTTACTTGAGTACCATTACAAAAGATGTGAATACTTCTTCCACCTGTGGTAATAATAAGATTATTGGCTGTCCAGCTAAAAAAGGAAATTACTAACAAACAAAACAGTTAAAGTAACGTTATTCTGCAGTATATTAAGTATAAATTAAACGTTAGCACTATGATATTTTGCTCTCTTAGTCTATTATAAAGCATAAACACATTTATATATAATACTATTTCATAGCTAGTTGCTAACGTTAATCTCTGAAAAGACGAGACACTTCACTGCTGACTACCTACCTTCCATTTGTTTACCAACAAGTTGTTTTCCTGGGTCCATCCATCTAATAAAGAAAGTGTCTGGTACACTTTATTAGACATTAAATCGCTGCTCTGTGACAAAGTTAGCAGTGTTTAGTTTGAACTTTCCCTCGGTGGTCAAATATGGGCTCTAACACGGGAAGTAAACATCAGTGAGTTCAATGCAGTGCTGCCCCCTGTGGACAAAGCAGGAAACGACAGGCGGCAGTCTGCTAAATGTCCAGCAGATGGTGCTGTGACAGAGTTCAGTTGTGTTCTGGAAACTTCAATCTGTTTGGATTTATTTTATTTTTTTATTTTTTTAACAGCCATCAAACTGTGAAGTGATACTGCTGCTCTGTTTTTTAGTCATTAGCTTTATAACCCTACAAATTCACACACAGACACGCTCATAATTGCACAGTAATTATAAATATTCTGTCTGACTCTGCGTGATGGCTGTTCTCTCATTACAAAAATCTGCATTGGCCACAGTGACACACAATCACATGTACACGCATGCACGCACACACCTATAGGTGTATAGAAAGTAAACACAATCCAAGGCCTTAACTCTATTACAGCTGAGTCATCCTTGAGACTGCCAGAACAGCCATTTTTCTAGCTGTCCCTCCCAAGGTGACTCCCTCTTTTTTCACCCAATTCCTCTCTTCTCATCCCTCTTTCTGTGTGCCTCTGTCATCCCTCCATCAGTGCATCATCTTGTCCCCTGTTGTCTGCATCCTCCACTGTCTGCCTTCATCACAAGCTCCTCTTTTCTCTCATTGTCTCAAATCACAGAAAGCTCTAAATATACACCAGCATGGAAAAAACAAGGGAAGCTCCTGGCATCCACTGCTCAACAATATACAACTGCACACTTGCAGCTGCACAGGCATGCACACACAGACATACACAAGAGATATCTTTCTATCTTTCTGGTTCCCCACATCTTTTCCCCCTAGGATGGGTTTCACTGCTTTGTGACATTTTCCTCTGCATCGATCTTGCTATTTTCCATCTCTTTCCGTCTGTCTGTCTGTCTCCCCTCTCTGCATCCATCCCTTCAAGGACAAGGTCGTTACATGGCAAGAGCCTCCCACCACATCTTTTTCTTCTGTCCCTCTCTCAATGTCATTCACATGGCAAGACTTCAAAGTTTCATTGAATGGTTTGTATAAAACTGTTACTGCGACAAATCCAGATTATGTTCCTGTTGGGAAACCGATAACATGTAGCCTACTAGTTTCTATGGTAATCCTGGTGTTTGTGGCAGGGGACCATTCATCATTTCTCCAGCAGGAATCTTCTAACATAGAATTAAAATGAATGAATGAGTCTTTATTTTCCGTAGACTTCAGCTGTAAGCATTTGGTTCAAATAACAAGGTATTGAGGAATGTGAGCTATATTAAACATCACACATCACAACTGAATTCTGCTCACTCTGCTCCATTATCCTCATTTATAAAACATAAAGCTAGTGCAGGGAGGGGATTTGACACACGCTATCTCTGCCCTGCAAGCCCCTTAGCCCACTGGTAAAATGTGGTGCAAAAGACACTGTGACTGTTTCACAAACAGCACCAACACATTACAACATGCATCTTAACATGTTTATTATGAGAAAAGAAGTAAGATTTAAGGACCTTAAACAGACATAACACAAATGCTGGAGGACAGGCTAAGGGCTTGGGAGTCACACAGTCCCCAGGGTGTCATTGGGCTGACAACACACATGTTCACAGGGTCGAAGAATGGCTGATACAGAGAAATTACTGTGTGCTGATGTGTCTATTCTTTAACATACATCATGAGGGAAAGGCTCTTTAAGGTATGCAGAGTAAACTCACTCACCCTGAGTTTGAGTAATCAATAGGTGCTGTACGTGCTCTTCAGAGCTGGTCCCCCTCTCAGATCAGCAGAGACAGCTCAGTTTGTTTCGTGTGAATGCTGTATCATCGTAGCTCAGTGCATATTCCTACACTATAAAGTTACTATTTATGCTGCTGCTGCTTTTGGTTTTTTTATATCAGTGTTGTCACATGTCATGCTTGGCCTGCAACCACATCTGCACAGCTGGAGATTTCATTCTCTCCAGCACCAGAAAGAATCAGAAACCAAGAGATGAAAAGTTATGTTTGAAAAAAAAACAACCTTTTGTGTGTGAGAGAGAAAGAGTCTGTCAATGGCCCAGCAGTTGAGTTGAGTCCCAGGGGGGTTGGCATGGATCTGCAAACTCACACTGCAGCAGTACAGCTACAGAGAGCATCAGCAGAACACATTGCACACCCACACAATCAGTTCACAAAGACTTCAGCCACAGCAAAGGCAAATTATGAATCTTCACATTTTTAAAACCTTGTAAACTGAATAATTTATCCTATACAGGCTGTTTAAAAATAGCAAATGACATTAAAATTATAATAAAAATGACTGGTGTTCTAATCATTTAACATATAAGCATGTTTCCACGATATAAAAAGTGTCAAGTGATGCTTTATAAATGTTTGTATTCCATAAAAAGTAATATTTAGGTTTCTTGCTTTAATAAAATACACCTTATTAACACCTTCATTAAAATACTACTCATCAACAAGGTGCTACACTGGTTAGAGTTGAACAGATTCTTGCGCAGGCAGGAGTTTTCTGAATAAAAGATATCTCTTTAAATAGAGTGTGTCCTGGTGCTGACTACTGAGTTTTCCCTCCCTCCTATATAAACCCAGCGCTCCCCCTCCTGCTGCAGTCAGTTCTAGACCGGCCTGGCCAACATGAGTTACTCAGTAGACCACCACCTCTTCGGCCCGACCTCGTACCGCAAGGCTCGGCCTGCCTCCGTGTCCTCCAGCGGGTTTCACTCCCAGCGCCGCCGCCTCACCTACAGCCAGCCGTCCTCCGTCGACAGCCTGGAGACCTTCAACGGCGACATGACGCGAAGGAGCGAGAAAGAGATTCTGCAAACCCTGAACGACCGGTTCGCCGGCTACATCGACAAGGTGCGTAACCTGGAGATGCACAACCGCAACTTGGAGGCAGAAGCGGCAGCTCTGCGGCAGAGCCAGGCCGGGCGCGCCTCGGTTGGGGAGCACTACGAGCGAGAGCTGGGCGACCTTAAGGGTCTCCTGCAGCAGCTGACCGGGGAGAAGGCCCGCGCAGCTCTGGAGCACGATCACCTGGAGGAGGACATCCAGCACATGAGGGCCAGGCTGGAGGATGAGGCGCGTAACCGGGAAGAGTTGGAGGCTGCCGCTCGCGCCATGAAAAAGTATGTGGAGGAGTGCCGCCTGGCGCGACTGGAGCTGGACAAGAAGCTCCGTGCCCTGGAGGAGGAGGACGCTTTCCTGAAGAAGAACCACGAGGAAGAGGTGGCCGAGCTCCTCGCGCAGATTCAGGGCGCGCAGGTGAGCTATGATGTGCGAGACTCACTGAAGGCGGACGTCACCGGCGCACTGCGAGAGATCCGCGCGCAGCTGGATAGTCACGCATCCAAGAGCTCAACGCACGCGGAGAATTGGTTCAAAGGTGAGTTGGGTGAAAAGAGGAAGACGAAGTTTTTAAAATCTTTTATTTTTTTTTTAAATCACAGAGCGGTGTAGTGCTGGTTCTCTGTCCGTGGTGCTGAACGTCTGCAGTCACACCTCTGGGTTTATATCAACGTGTAAATTAGGTTATAATTGTAGCCCTTATGATAATGTATAAGATGACTTAGCAGTAACTTTAATTTGGAGTATGTTGCTCGACATATCAGTGTTGCAAGGGCCACTTACTTGTCGATATATAAGACATTGCAGATTGACAGATCCTTTACCCACCAACCTAACAGATCCTAAACTTTAACAAAATGGCTGAGGTTTAAGTCAAGGCACATTTCCTAAACAGAAAATCAAGACTGAACTAATATGACCTGCAGTTAATGTGGTGCAGCTTTCTGTGGGTGTGTCTTGTCGCAGAATCATAATTTTCACTTAAAGCAAGTACTGCAGGAGTGAGATGGCACCCTGAGAGGAGACTATTATTCATTTGCACTCTCTCTGTGGGTAACAGTGGGTGTGTTCTTGTGCACTGTCTGTGTCTCTCACCCTGAACCTGAACCTCTTCAAACACAATGGTCATTTCAAGGTCACTGTTCAGCCCAGACAGATAATGCTTCATCCTCAGCTCATGCTTTAACAGTCACCCTTTCTGATGTTGTAACTGGAGTTAACCAAGGACATGTAAGTAAGGCATACATGTAGATGTCATAGATATAGACTTGCTAAAGCATGGCAGTAACTGAGACCTCCTCACAATTATACTGCAAGAAGATTCAAGATCGGACGCACACAGAGCTGCTGACCTTTGTGTTACAACACAAATACACAATCGGCAAGTTTTAAGGCCTAGAAGGGATTTCTCTGAAGAGCGGCTCAACTGCCTGTCACAGAACTTAATGATCTATAGATTGGCCCTTGCTGTATATCTGCATGCTGACTTGATATAACCAGGTGCAAACAGAATGACCTTCCCTGTGTGGTGTCCAGCTGACTGCAGCAGTGTGGCTCATTCATGCTTGGAAGAGGGAGGGAGCTGAGTCAGACCACTGACTGACAGATGGACACTTTCAAGGTTATTCAGGCTCCCAGTGGTGACTGTCTGCTCTCCGAGGTTTTGTGGACAGAGGGCAGGTCAAGTGTCTTAGGACCAAGATAAAACAACAATGCATTCATATGGATGGATTCCTCTGTCTGTCAGTATATTCAGGTTTCCTTCAGACTCTTTTGGGCCAGTCAATGGTGTGACACAGCAAATGTGATCCCTAAATCATATAAATCCTTTTGTATGTCTTTTCTGCAGTGCGTATGGAGCGCCTGTCTGACGCTGCTAGGTCTAACCAGGATGCCATTCGTGGAACCCAGGAGGAGATCGGAGAGTACCGCCGCCAGCTCCAGAGCCGCACTATTGAGCTGGAGACTCTTCGAGGAACCAAGGACTCGCTGGAGAGGCAGCGAATGGAGAGTGAAGACAGACACCACGATGACCTCAACTCACTACAGGCAGGAAATCAACACAAACATCTCGCTCATCTCTCATGCCAGGAATGCACATTCATTGCACATATCCTGTCACACCATTGGCATCATGTTTAACCTGTGAGGCTGCGTCTTGTCATTTTGCAGGAGACCATCAACCAGCTGGACAATGAGCTGAAAACCACCAAATGGGAGATGGCCAGCCAGCTGAAAGACTACCAGGAGCTTCTGAATGTGAAGATGGCCCTAGATATTGAGATTGCTGCTTATAGGTTGGTCAGGGTTTAAAACCCACACATAATTACATTGATTCTCTGGCTCCTGAATGTCAAAAGATGTTGACATTTTCAAAAGTATTTGTCAAATTTAAAAGTTATTGACGTTTTCCCTGACTCCGTGTCTTTGTCTCTAAAACAGGAAGTTACTGGAGGGAGAGGAGAATCGCTTTGTGTCAGGAGGAAGTCCGTACTCCTACCTGGAAAGCAGATTCTCTACCCACTTCAAAGTGAAAGGAGAGGAGATCTCAGACACAGTCATCGTGGAGGAACAGACAGATGAGACCCAGGTGACAGAGGTGACAGAGGAGGCAGAGGAGGAGGAAGAGGCGGAAAAGAAAGACGAAGAAGTAGAAGAGGCAGAAGAGGGAAAAGAGGAAGGTGAGGAAACCAAAGAAGAGGAGGGAGAAGGTGAGGAAGGTGAAGACAAGGAGGAGGAAGCTGAGGCAGAAGAAGAGAAGGAAGAAGAAAAGGGAGAGGAGGAGAAGGATGAGGAAGCAGAGGAGAAGGGAGAGGAAGAGGAGGCTGGTGAGGAGGAAGAGAAGTCCAAATCTCCAGAAAAGGCTGCATCCCCTCCTTCTAAATCCCCTCAGCCTAAATCTCCTGCTGTCAAATCACCAGAATCTAAATCACCGGAATCTAAATCACCTGCAGTCAAATCCCCGGTGCCCAAATCACCCGCCAAGTCACCTGCACCGAAGTCACCTGTGTCAAAATCCCCACCTAGCAAATCCCCTGAATCTAAATCCCCTCCTCCCAAGACCCCTGAGCCAAAGTCTCCAGAAAAAGAGAAGGCCAAGCCTGTAGAGACCCCTAAAGAGGAGAAAAAAGAGGAGAAGCCTGAGCCTGTCAAGGAGGAAAAGAAGGAGAAAGAGCAACCTGTGAAGGAGGAGAAGAAGCAAGACCCCAAGGAGAAGGAAGACAAGCCTGATGCAAAGAAAGAAAGCAAGGTAGATGACACTTCAAAACCTGCTGCTCCAAGCAAGCCTGCGGAGGACAAACCTGCCCCCCAAGCCTGAGCCTAAAGAGAGCGCTCCCCCTGCCAAGGAGGAGAAACCCTCTGCTCCTAAACCGGAGAAGGCCGAGCCCGAGGCAAAGCCTGCCCCTAAAGCGGAGCCTGAGAAAACCGAGGGCAAAAAGGAGGAGAAGAAGCCAGAGGAGAAGCCCGCACCCAAGCCCGAGAAAACAGAAAGCAAGAAAGAGGAGAAGAAGCCAGAGGAGAAAAAGGAGACAAGTAAGGAGGTGAGGGAAGAAGGGAAGGCAGAGAAAGCGGAGAAAGCAGAGAAATCTTCTGGCACTGAGTCAAAGGAGAGCAAGGAGGAGAAGGCCAAGAAGTAAGACTGACACGCTGTGATTCAGGGCACTATGAGAGGAGGAGGTGGAGATGCCAAAGAACTATGAGGGAGTAAAGAGCAGGAGAAAGCAGCTGGGCACTTGAATGTCCAATGCAAAGCAGGTGACAGTATGTAAGCAATAGTGATTTCTGTAGCAAATAATCCCCTGCTCCCTAGGTATGGCCATTACACACACACCCGATGCTTCTGATGTATGACTGTAGTGAATGCAGAATGCTCTCAACTCTTTATCTGAATGTGACAACTGCCCTTAATAAATAACAAGTGCATTTAAACCGAATCCCGCTGACGGGGACCGCAGGGGCCTGCTGTACCTACACAAGCCTTCCAAGGGTAGAGATGTCAAAATATTGTCAAGCTAAAGATTGTGACAGATATCAAATATAAAAATGTATATTTAAGCAGATACAAATGTCTATTATATTTACAGATACATGAATAGGAAAGACTTGAATTATGCTTGTTGTGAACCTTAACGCAGCTTCTCCTGACAAGTGAACTGCAGTGTCTCACTCTTCTGGTCTGCAGTGCTAGGACAATGATGACTGTGCTATGTATAAACTGCTGAGAATATGCAATATGAAACAGATAAATAAAGAATGAGAAATCAAACACAAGAGGCTCTTGGGGATTTTCTTAATCTGTTTAACACCGCACATAAATATCTCATTGACCTTAAGTGAAGTCTTATGAAGGAGAAGTGTCAGGAGTGATCATACGAGGTGTGAGGCCCGAAGGTAAATGCTGCCAGTAACTGCACTGCATTGCGGCTAAGGAGAGAGGGAGCTGTACACACCCACGGCAGCCAGCACACCCTTCCTCACATCCCAGAGACCACGCTCATGTTTAAATCAGGAGAAGTGCTGCTTGCTTGCACAGAACAGACTCAATTTCTCTAATTTCCAAGCTCTGGTTTACTGCGAAAAGCCGAGTTCACACACTGAAGCAGAGGTTTTTATAATCCTTTCACACTTCCTACATTTACATTTCCTACTTTACATTTATATCATTATTATTAGTTCCTTTATCATTACTCATATAATAGGGGGAGATATGAGTTAAAATTAATACAGAACATAATTTCACTTTACAACATTAATGAAGAAAGACCAATCTTTGTCATGACTTAGAGTATTGAAGCTATTCATAGATTTCTATCTTTCACAGAAAAGGTGTATCTAAATATTTAATAGGATTTACTAATGAGTGCAGCAGCCATTGAGAAAAGCCATCCATGTCTATTAAACGTGGCTAACGGCTGAATTAAAGCCGTTGAGAAACCTCTTTTTTTATGGATACGACACTGACATTGGACACACTTCAGTTGACATTGGAAGGATTTCTCTCTTGGCACGATTTCAGTGTTCCCTTCAATGCAATCTCATTGCATCCAATAGATGACTTAATGGGATCATCAACCACATCATAAAGTACACAACAGGTGGATGTTCTATTTTGCTCTTGTCATTGCATTTCAATAGCAAGTTTTCCTGCAACACTACATTCAAAATCCATTTTTACAACAGTTGTGGTCATTCACTCAACTCATTTTGTTTACGCCCTTTACTGATAACTGTAGTTTTTCCCCACAAATATTTTTCTTTTCAAATAAGTAAATATTACTCTGAATGAAACAATTATATCCTCTTTTGTGTTATGAGCCGATGTATCCCTGATTGCAGTCCTCCTTTCAACATTGAAAATATTTTGAGTCACTTCTAAAATAGTAATTACTCCCACTGGCCTAGTCTTCTCCTTCTAATTATATACACCCTTCTTCATAAATCTAAGAGGCATTAATGTCTGGATTAGGTTACATCCCGCTGGATTTGCACTCCAATGCGCAAGAAAACAAAAGAAATATTTATGCCAAAGACTTCTGTAGACTGCTGATAGCTAATCATAAAATGAGAAATCCTTGATGGAATTGGCGTCAGTATCATGAATACCAACCTGTTTATCTTCTATTACAGCTTCCAGGATGATAAATGAAAGGTCAAAGGCTAACAAAACACCAAATATCATATTCCACGGACAGAATTCTCTGGGGAGATGACTCAGCTCGCTGTAGCATTGAACCACAATGGCATAATAATCAGGTAGTGCAGACGGCAACTATAAATAGAGCAGCACAGGGAGAGGTGAAGGTAGAGAGGAAGGCAGAGACATAAAACAGAAACATCTGGAACGCACAACAAAGCATGGATGCAAGAGAGCCTTAAATAGACCAGATACACAATGATTCAAGAAAATGTTTTTTTTATTTTCAAACTGTTATAAAGACTTTTAAAAACAGCTACTTTGTGTGTCAAATAGTCACAAAGGTAAGCTTGAGGGAGTTCAAGATGTATGGTACAGTAGGGAGAATCGTATGGACAAATTTAGCGGTGACTGAAGAAGCCCTGAGGGTGGTTGTACTTGAATGGCTTCAGGCGATTTGGGCCCCTGAGAAAGAGAAAGAGATGTCAGAGATACAGTAAATCTACTCAGATAGAGTTTCTTTAACCAAATGTGTGTAAAGACTTTACTAACTGCTTTTTGTGACTGCGTACCTGACTGTGCGCAAGCACATCTTTTCTCTGGGGAACTCTCGTGGTCCCTCTACGCCGTCGTCTTGTCCTTCAGTCTCCAAATACACGTCCAGACAGACACACAGGCGTGAAATCTGATTGGTGAGGAGCTGGTGTCCTGGACGTGGTCCCTGTAGTTCATTTTTGAACACATTGACCTCACTCTCCATGGCCTAAAAAGAGGAACAGATGAATCAGTTAGAGCTTGACAAATATAGGCTCACAAAGAGCTTGTACAACAACAGAGCACTTATGGAAAAGTGTGATCAATACTGAAAAGTGTTCATACTCGGAGGTTGTCATCAGTGCGTCCACTGCGCTCTCCCTTCCAGCTGAGGAGGAGGGAGAAAAGGGGAGAGACTTCTGGGTAACGGGGGCTCAGCACCACGGCGGCGTTGAGACGAGCTGAGGAAGAAAAAGGTCGAGAGAGGTGGTTTATGAGAAACGTATAAATCAAGTTATTAATATTAACAATTCTATCATCAGTGCTACAATTTACCTGTGCCCCTCTCCACCACACACATAAAGTAAAGATCAGTCTCCTTTGCCAGACCAGCATCAGTCACATGACGTGTATAAGCCAGATCCTACCGAGAAAGAGAAACAATGAGACATGCACTACATTTTTGGCTTTCAAATATCTGTGAATGTGCCTTTATATGTGTATACCATGTACTCCTCGTGGGTGATAGTGGTCCAACGGGCTAAATGGGACATGATCTTGGCAGGAAAGAGGTGTTGACACTCGCTGGAGACCGGGATGATGCTGTGCTCTGAGGACATGAGCAGAAACAATCTCAGTCAAGATCTTCTATGTCTTTGTTTAGGAGTATTTAACGTGTGGTCCTTAACATATAATGTACCTAAAGATGCAAACTGCTTCTGCAAAGCCAAGCGGGACTGGACTCGACCCCTCAGCAGCTTAATGGTGCTCTCCATTTGGCTGGCACTCAAAGAACTGCCCACACGCACACCCTGGAAAAACAAGAGTGTATAACAACATGATCAGGTTGTAACACAATGAAACTGTGCTCAGCTGGGATAATACTTGATCTCAACACGCACCTCTGAAGCATCACCAGGGAAATGTAGCCCTCCCAGACTCTGAACCCACACGTAAGGGTGGCCCAGCTCCTCCACATAATCAGCAAAGCAAACAATCCTAAAAGGGAACTATGGGTTAATCCAGCTGGAATTTTGTTACATTCAATAATGTGATACATAATTATCTGACATCCTCACCCGACTTTGTCAAACTGGTAGCGATTAGCTGGGTTGGGTGTTTCTCGCCCCTGGTCGCTGGTGTAGAGACAGCTGAGTAGAGTGTCGGATTTTAGCAGATCCCTGCAAATGAAGACATCGTTATACTTTCCATTCAGCAACACAGAGAGGGAGACAAATGCAAAAACCCACACAAACACACATACCCTGCACTGATGGCTGTGTTGAGGTCTGTGGAGGTGGAGACCTTGGTCTTGACTGTCATAATGTTCAGATTCATCAGGTAGTAGAAGTAGAGATGGAGCATGCTGCCATCTGTGGAGACATGAAGGATAATGCCATGGTGATGAACTAATCCATTAATAGCTTTATTCAATACTCCCTCCACTCAAGTCTTTACATTAATCCTCCCAGGGAACGCCCCCCGGGGTTTACTTTACACTGCGGTGCATTAGAGAGCAATAACAGGGTGTGGCCCCGACGACAGCTAGCTGCACCCTGGGGACGCATACTATGCTGATGGTCATCTTTAATGCTCCACTCTCAGCATTCACTGTGAACCCAGTGACACGCCGTCACTCACACCTACACTGCTCGTTTGTTTTGCTTTTACTGCAGTAAACCGTCTGTTGCAGCTGGCAGCAGTGAAGATAACTGGGGAGAGGGGAGGCGAGAGAAATAAAAGCAGGAGTTAGACAAAGACTGGTGATGAGAAAATATGCTTACAGCATGTGGTAGGTGCTGCAGATTCACGCTGCTGCAAGTGTCTCTCTCACCTCTCTCCCTCCTCCCCCTTTAGGTAGAGTTACGCCTGCAATGCAGATCTCCCTATAATCTATCACTATACCTTTTATTGCCAGCAGAGGGAACACGAGGGTCAAGTGGTGTCATGACATCATAGCAGAGTGGGTCACACTTACTTTTTTTCACATACTATCTAGTAGGTATAGAGTTACAACAATACACACTATAGCTATGGTCACATTACAGGGAATGTAACAGATGATTTGTAAATACTTAGGCCTAAACATGCTGTGTGATGTGTCTGCCTGCACAAAATGCACAGGCATATTTGGTGCAGACACTAAAATTTTAAGTCATGAATAATGTAGAGGGAGTTACCTTTACACTTGAGGTCCAAGCAGAGGGACAGGGGGTGCCTTTTCAGCATCTCCCGTCTTTTGTCATCCAGCTGGCCACCAGTGGTTGGCCTTCTCCTCTTCTGTCAAACAGACAATAAAAAGCAACGGAAACAAGAGATGAAAAGAAAGAAAGCAAAACAGAGTGCATGCTTGACATTGTGGCATATCAAATAAGTCAGAAAAACAGTTTGCATCAAATTCCAGCTGCTCACAGGAGAAACATGATAGTCACTTAGCATCGCTAGCATTTTAACCATCTACTATTACGGATAAAGGGAGGGGGTAGCAGTTCAAAGGAAGGGCTGAAGTAGTAAAAGATTGAAAAAATGCCGGTAAAATGCCAAACAGAGGTTGCAACAAAACACAAAAAGTGTATTCTCAAATTGGTCATTTAGATATACATTTACTTCACATCTAGAGAAACATCCGACAGACAGTCTGACAACAGTCCGACAACAAAAACGAGCACCGGTTTAGTGCTGAGTGTGCATGCCCGAGAAGGGCTCAGGTTACAGTCACCGAGCCATTCTTGGTCAAAATTTCCCAGAATCCTCCACCTGGCACTCGTCCGGATGCAGGAAGCGATCGATAGCTGCCGCTCCCCGACCCTTCAGACCACAATGTGTGACAGCTAGGGCTTCAGGGATAGTTTGTGTGTCCGTTGCAGAGACGGGTATATTGAGGAATTGTTGAACTCACTGACCGGTGTTGGTGGGTGTGTGTTGTGTGTGCGCGCAAGTGTGTGTGTTTTTGGAGTAAAGCCAGGCCTGAGACTCACCGTTTTCTCTTGCTCCTCCTCTGCGTCTGAATCACTCTCATCATCTGGATGAAACCAGAATACATAATATTATTATGTTATTGTTATATTGTGTTAGGTCTCGCACAACATCTTTATTATTAAAGATCCCCTCCAGGCATGTATAAAAATTGTCTGCTTGGAACAATAATGCGTGTCTAAAAGCTTTTTTTTCTGTAACAAAAAGTATAATTTCCACATTAGAATCCTTAAAAAAGGCATCTACTCCTTCTACTTTATTAAAAATGCCAGAATCCATGAATATGCAAACTTAGTTAAGTCTTAGTCTAGTGTTTTCCTGCTAGACACAAAATGTCTCCTACTTCACTGTAAAGTCCATTTTAGGTGTATGTGCACTGGTGACTTCAGGTTTCTACATCACAAGTTAAAAATTGAACTCTGAAAAGAGCTGCACAGCTAAGTGTTTGTGCACATGCTGGCAGGCACGCATGGTAGTGTTTTTACCCTGGGAATCTTCTGGAGGTTTGGACAGGGCCTTGGCCTCATCCACATCACCACTGATCGAGACATTCAGGTTCTTGTCTGAAACAGAAACAGCAATAAATCACTGACAATCATGGATGCATCCCATGAGGAAAAACTCTGTTTTATCTTGAAACACGGGATATTCTGTAAAGATTACGTACCACAGGCCTGACCATAAGCATTGGCTTGAACAAAGAGGACGTAGAGAGGTGGAGGCAGATGGCGGGCAATCTCTGTCTGTTTCTGAGTCTGTTCAAAAGGCATGGACAGGTACTGCTGCACTGGGAGAGAGGCCTGTGAAAAGAAGAGCGAGCATACCGTTACCAGAGCATCCATACATGGCGTCCATCGGTGGTACGGCAGTTAATACCTTCACCTCAATGAAGACACAAAGATTGATGGAACACCTTAAAACTAAATGAGCAAATAAATAAAACATTCAATATCATAAATAATAAATAAGCGACAAAGTTTGCAAAATCAATGCTCCAAGCTGTTGAGACTAGAACCAAAACACAGTGATAGTGTGGTCCTATAAAAACTCAAAACCTTGAGCAACCAGGCCATTGTCATACCTGCATGATGGCATTGAGTCCCGGCTGCAAGCTGGTCAGATGTTCCTTCTTCACCTCGATGCTCTTCTGGATCTTCTCCTTTGTTGCCTGCGACTCCTTGTATTTCTCTGCCAACCTGTATCCGAGCACAAACTTTTAACAGGTGTTCTGTGCTCCCTGAAACTCAAGACTTTTTTTTAACAGCAGCATGCTATCAATCCACCATGCTGTGCCCAAGACTGCATACCTCTTCCTCTGTTCAAGCTCCCAGTCGAGTCGTGCCAGTGTGAGTTGGTGGGGATCGTTCTTTGTGAGGTGAGGCCTGGAAATCTCTGATGGCGCCTCCTGGTGAAACTCTTCTTCAGACACCAAGTCTATTTCCTCATGTTTAGATCTGGGTCAGGGAAAGGTACGTTAACTAAGCATTTTGAGCTAAAATATGTATAAATGCAATATAAGATTAATGTCATTTCTACTGTGGAAGAACGTATTTCTTAAATTATGTACATGAACTATCAACAGTGGAAGTATGATGTCACATTTACTCTACTTGAGCAACTTTCCGTAACCAACTACACATTTTGAGTTTGAGTAATTATTTCTTAAGTAGACAGTGTGATTATAAATCTATCTCTGTCAGAAAGAACAGGGATGTATTTATTTCTAGGGCTTGAGGAGTGAAGAGCTTGCTTTTTTATGTTCAAAGTAAAAGCTGCTGTAAAGGTTACATGAAGTATTTTGTACTAACTTGAACTCCAGACACTTGCTGATCTCCTTCTGAAGATGCATAACTTCATAAAGCAGGTTCTGTAACTGAAGATGCAGCACATCCACTTTCTGCTTAGCCTGAAGGAAAAAGAAGAGGATAAAAAAGGTGATCACAGCTGGTTTGCAAACCCACGCCAAACAATATGCCAAGAATCACAACCAGGATTCAATAAGAACAAGGATCTATAAGCAAGATCGGAAACTGGATCCATAAATTCTAAACAAAAACAAACAAAAGGGTTTGTACACTTTCTTTGCTGACAGTGGCAGCCACTGCAGTTAGGGGTTATAAGTAGAAACAAAGTGCTTGGTGTTCAACTTGACCAGCACAACCCTGATCAGCACAAAATGGAGTTGATGCAGCACTTTTTCAGCAAATGAATGGAATAGTGTAAACTTAACCTAAGCTGGTATTTCTTTTAATATTTAATTTAAAATATCGGAGGGCGTTTGAGAGTCATGTGGGCGTTACCTCATGCGTCTGATCTCTGCTTCTCTTTAGTCGCATATGAGCCAGACGATTTAGTTTTTTCACATTCATGAAGTGGATGCAGCACTGCATACGTCTCTGCTCCACCTCAGCACACTGAGAACAGATACAACTGGTTAGACTTCACTATTATTGGTAAAGACACAGAATCAACGTTGTGTGCAATCATATAAACAACATTGTGATTTACCAATACTACAAACAGGTTTCTGCCGTGGGGCAACGTTCTTAATTGACAAAAACTTACAATGAAATCAGTCTATAATGACAGAGTAGTTTGATATGCATCTTAAATGCATGATTCTTACCCCCTCCTTGGCTCCATTGGCTTTAAGGTCCTGGATCTCACTCATGAGTGTGGCCAAGCTCTCACATGACTCCTTGTACTGCAGGTAGTCCTGCTCAGGGTCCCTGCCGTCCAGCTCCACCTCCTCACTATAAACACGCATGTCCTGGGAAAAACACCCAACATTAATCTTGAATCAATTACAACACAACTAGCAGGGATTCGGACTTGTGGTCAAAGAAGTGAGTGGCCGCGTTAACTCAGGTTTACTCCAGCTACAATACTAATAACTTGTACATTCATTATCCTAAATTAGTGTCTCATTATCTGGTAACAATATAGTGTTAACAATAAACAATAAAGGATGTACATGCAGCCTAGTATTTGGTCATCAAGAAGAGATTTGTGACCTTCATCCCAATCTCAAAAGCAGATTTAACCATGCGTATACTTTTCTATGATGTTGATCCAAAGTAAATAGGAGGTGGACACAATAACGCCTGTAAACTTTAAGGTAACCTCATAGCCATATAACAAATACTATATTTGTAGGGCTTATAATACTCAATATTATGATTTGTGTCTGCTACCTGCTACATTATCTACCAGGTGTTTTAAGGCATTTTATAAACCCAGAAACATCTTACTATTCAGTAATCTGCATATATTGTATTTTTAAACTAGGGCTGCTCAATAAATTGAAATCTTATTGAAATCTTGTTCTCCAATGTTTGGTACAGACTCAAATTTCTCACAATTTCACATCCTAATCATAATAATGTTTCACTGTAAATTAAATTATGTGATGATAAAAATGATATCCCCACACAAATTATAAATCACCATATAACATCACAATATATATATATCTATATATATCTAACCAAATTATGCAGCCTTATTTTAAATATAATCCACTAATCATAATTATTGTGTGTATGATGTGTAAAATGTACTCCTTTAATTCCCAAAGAGTGGACACAATTATTCAAGTAATTAGCAATCAAAGCCTCAATTTCTACTGTAATTAAAAGACAAACTTGAGCCTGACTTGCTTTTAAATTGTATATCTCAGCTATATTCCCCTTTTCTTTAGGACTTGTGGCTGCTAACAGAGGGACATTGACCCCAGTCCACTTGGTGGCCTCCCTCCCCGGCGGTCTTCTACCTGCGGGTCCCCGTCTCCGCGACCTCGCTTCATCTCCGGGGTTCCTCCTTCAGTGCGGAGAACCTTCGACTTCCGCTTCTTCAGGGCGTCCGACGACATTGTTGGCTGGATAAAGATAAAGGTCCTTACAGTAACTTTTAAAGTACGTTTCCCTGTTAGCACAAGCGGGCTAACGTTAGCGCTGTGGCTCTGTAATCGATAAGGCTGACTAGCTCGTTGACTTGTCGGCTCATAAAAGCTGTTTTTCTAATCATAAACCTCAACCCGTCGATATATTGTGCATTTAATGAGATAGCTACACACATCCACATACCTCTGTGATGAAGAAATGCGAGAGAAATTATTAAACCGTGCACAAATGCACATGTACACGGTACTTTTGTTCCACCGCAAAGCGCCCGATACGGACGGAAGCCCTGCCGTGCCAAAATCCTCAAACCGGTTTGTTGGAAGAAGAACCAGAAGCTACAGCGCCATCTATAGTAAAAAATGTAAACACTGGTATTGCAAGGTATGAAAGAAAGACTGTAATACACTAAAATAACTGGATATTACATTATTTATTCTCCTTATCTCAATTGTATTATTTTATTATTTATTATTATTTATTTAAACAGAAAACATATGCAGCACGAATGGTGAAAATATACTGAAAAAGGGTCAATAGAAGTAGCAATAACATAACTCAAAATTAGTTTATGTGCATAAATATCAACAAGTCCTTTTTCTGTCCGTGTACATACGACCTTGTAAGCAGGTTTCTTTTGAAATGAGAAAATATATATAGAAACTATACTATAGAAACTGTGTTCAATGCAAAAATAATAACCATCATATACATACATTATTCTATACAAAGTACAGTACTTGAACATTACTTATTCCCATTTCACGTCTGATTAAAACAACAAAAGTAGACCACATACATTCAAAAATTATTTATTCACATTATTAGTGACACTTTAAAATGTACAGACACATATGACAGGGATCCACATACTGAAGTTACATGAAGAGCAAACCTTTGTTCAGTAATCAGTCAGTCCTCCCTCACTTGGCCATATCTATGAGACTCTGCAAAGACGTGGGCACCCAGGTCTTCTCTCCTTGCACAAACACAACCCCTCTGTCTATATAGATGACAATACGCCCAAATGTGTACAGCTGTTTGCCCTCGTGCCGCTTGGCCACTAAGGGCATAAAGACAATGTTGTTCTCCTCCGCCTTGGTCTGGATAAGATCTTTAAAGTTAGTCGGCACACCAGCACTGATGCCCCTGTGAGCCACGCTCTCGGCATCTCTGCGCTCCTGCATCGCTTCGTACTGGAAGTCCTTTCGTCTCTCTGTCTGTGTTAGATATGCAATATTCTCCCTTGCACCAGGTTGCATATATCCACCTGTGTGAAAAAGAATGAGTGTTGTAGTATGTGTTAATAATAATACTTTTTATAAAGGAATAGTTTTCATGTTTATTTTCTGAGACTGAGTGTAATACCAACCCATGCCTGAAGACACTGCGCGGTTCATGATGTCCAAAGCTTCATTAAACTTCTCTTTAATGAGCGGCTGTGCCAACAATACGTCACTGAACATGCTTTTCCAACCCAGGTACCATTTAGTGATCTCCTCATAGTTAGGACTGTTGCTCAACCATGAACACAGGACCTTTAAATCGACAGAACACAAACATTTTACAATAACAAACTGCAGCTAATAAGTGCATCTTAATTACTTTCTGTTCTGTGTATAATTTACTGTGTAATTATAGCCACTGACCTGCAACCACTTTGTAAAGAAGTTTTTGTCCAGCAGGGACACAAGGCTGGAGGGGGACAGCATGCCCTCCCAATCCATCACCCAGTGAAATGGCTCCATCTGCTGCTGGTGAGGGTTGATAACCAGCTCTTCCAGACACAGAGCTGGAGAGGGAAACAGGAGAAGAGAAACCAGTGTAAAAGGAAGGACAGGGAACTATAAAACTGCAAGGAAATACATTTTGACACTGTCACTGATGAAGACATACCTAGTTTAGGGATGATGTTTTTCACCATGAAGGCCTCCCATGCGCCTGGTGTGAAAACGTCTTTCCACGGCTGCAGAATGAGGCGGGCTGAGGTGTCGCTGGGATGCCACCGCTGCAAGGCGTTGGATAGTTTGCTCCGGATTGGTGGGTAAAGCGGCTCTAGGCGTGATTGGAGCAGCGGCAGCCAAGGGTGGATCCAGGAGTGGATGGGCACCGTGTCAGTTAAAGGGTTCCAGTTATCCACCTACCAAACAGAAAGGAATAACAACATCAGTTATGTGAAATGATCAAAACCATGGGAGTTTCTCTACATCTAAGGAAGTTTCCTCAAGTAGAGATAGTGTGTGTCTTGCCTCTCGCTGTAGCCGGGGTAAAATCAACTGCTCCAACAGGTGATCCAGGATCCACAGGGGGAGTAGAGGAGCCCACACCTCCACACAGTCCACCATTGGCCCTACCATACGAGGTTGCCAGCTGGATACACAACACCGCATCACTGTGATCCACACTTCCCACAACAATCTGGACCAAAAAAAAAACAAAAAACAGAACACATACAGTGAAAAACAACACCTAGCCAGTAGAACGTATACATGCAAATACACAAAAAATCTTATATATGTTTGTCTGTTTAAAGTTACCTGTGGTAAGGGTCCATGTTTGAATCTGGGGCGCTGGAGTGCAGGTCTCTTGATTCAAGGATTGCTCTCCACTGACCGATGTCTTCCAGACAATATGAGCTGTCCTGAAATAATCAGACAACAGTGGTAGATTTATTATTAATTATTGATGATTAAAGCTAATAATTAAAATATGTAGAATAATAGCCCAAGCATACCTTCAGAGGGTCCCAGGAACGAAGTTTCTCTTTGAGTAACGGCTGAACAACAGCTACAGCCAAGTCTGCCAATCCCATTGTCTTGTACTCTTCATAATAGTCTGTCTGTAAAGTCTCAAAGATCCGAGCACACTCCTGAAGAAAGAGAGGGAAAGCGCCAAAACAATTAACTATATGGATGTGACAACAGAGTAAGGACTGACAAACTGAAACAGCCTGACAATTGTAGTTGTCAGTGTCCACTGTGTATGCACCTGCAGGGTGGGTCCCTCCCCTGGTGCCATCTCCCCGGAAGGAAAGCGCTCCACCAATGCCAGAACGGCCTCCATTCTCTGGATGGCGTCGTGCTCTGCATCCAGTCTGCTCTGCAGTGCTCGTGACTCATGGCTCAGAGACACAACCACGTCTTTTTCATGCTGCAAACGTCTGGCAGACTACTCAAGGTGGTAATAAGATAGCAAAGGAGAAAGCATGTCAACATGTGGCAGAAAAAGAAGCAGCAGAGTGGTAAATAGAAAACTTGTAGAAACCACAACAACATAAAATCAAAGATATTTTTGGCATATTTGGTTCCCTCATACCTGTAATATGTCCTGTTCTGTAAGGTCTATCAGTAGCTGCAGGTTATGTTCAAGTTCAGGGAGAGCAAAGCCAGATCCCTTCTGATCCTGAGTGTACAAGCTTGGTGGACCTTCATCTGGAACACTGTGCTTGTTGGACATCTGACTATAACTGTAATATACCTTTTGCTCCCTTCCAGTCATATCTATTACCTAGAGATGGGAAGAGATATGGGGTAAATGAGATTCAGAGACAATAATGGCAGCGGACCATGTGCTTACATTCATATAACATCCACATAACAACATCCACAAGGGCTTGTACTGAGTGTAAAAGTACAATTAACTTAGGTTCATGAAGCTTACTACAACATTACAGCTTAATGTAAGAAGTGTGGATTATAGTCCTGGTGCCTTGATAACATTCCTGTGAGACCGATGCAAAGGAGTGTTAATGCGTCTCAATTAATAAGTCTTTTCAAACATACCTTGACCTGAGCTAGCTCTCCAGCGGATGCCACTGTGCTGCGCCCTGCCAGCTTGCCTTTAGCCTTCAGCTCATCTACAGTTCTGTAGGAGTACTTGGGTTTCTTCTTTCCTCCAGGGCCTGCGGGATCCTTACGCCACTGGCCTAGCTCCTTCTGAAACTCCTACACAAACAGAAATTGAGAAAAATGTCGAAATAATGTTGACAGGCTCTATTATATAACTTTATCTATACAACGTAACAACGGGTGTATCTGGAAGAAGCAGACAAAGACATTCTTTGTACAACACTTTACCTTTTCCTCCTCTTCCTCTGAGTCGACCACAGGGAAATCCTGAAGACTCTGCTTGGTACGCTCATTGCCATAAGCACCTACTGCTCCCTTGCCTTTACGAATCTTTGCCTCAATGGGGTTTACAATACCTGCAGCAATAAAAGGGTGCATGGTCAGATTATATCAACTCTACTCTGCTGCTCTTGTAAAACATACAGTGTTACCAAACATCTCAATAACTTAGTCTCAAGCCTACCCACCTTGAGCATTCTTTCCCAGGCCTTTGCCTGGTTGGTAGCCCATTTTCTGAAGAAGTTTCTGTCCAATTCCCTTTGTGTGCTTCTCCCAGCTTCCAATGCCTTTACCAGACTGTATGCCACCTGCAAACCTCTGAGACTGGTTCCCCCGAAAATTACCCTGGGAAAAACAAAAACAATTAGTTTTTTTTATAAAAACAAGAAGAACAACTAAAAAAACAATTAGAGAATACACTGTAATGAGTAAAGAACAAATGTGCAACAAAATTTACCATCTGAAGTTTTTTGGGTGCAGTGCTGCGAGGTGGGGGAGGCGCTGAAGGACCATCATCATCAGAGTCATCAGAGCCTCCTTCTTTTTGCTGGAACTGTTTCTCCTCAGCTGCACTCTTACGCAGACCACCACTCACAAAGTTCACCGGAGCAGTGTAGTCTTTTGATCTAAAAAACCCCCCACAACAATTGACTTCTGTTAATAATTGATTTTTTTTAAAAAAGCAGACGTTGGTGTTTCTGTTAAATATTCCTCTTGGGATAACAAAGCTGGGGTATTTTCATCTAAGTCTGTTGCCTTTTGAATAGGGTTTCTCCTCCTGTTTGATTTGTGGGGTTAGGGCTTAGGTTAGGAGTAGCAGGTAACCGGTTGGGGAGAGGTTAAATTGAGAGGGAAACACATACGACAGAAGCATACTTCAAGACATCAGGGGCAGTAACAAACATAAACCCATGCCTTACTTCTTGCCTCCAAAGCTAGGCCTCTCATCCTCATCCGAGTCTCTGTCAGCCCAGATGCCATAGGTGGCCTGGTCCTTGGTCTGCCTGTGTCTGCGGCGTTCAGGGTTGAACTCATTGGCCAGGTCCCAGTCTGTCACCTCAAAGCTCTCCACCTCCACACCTTCCTCCTCCTCCTCTCTCCGTCCATACAGATGGGACATGGACATCTCTGGATATCACAATTTAATAATAAGTAGGGTAGTGTGAAAACTTAAAATCATAAAAAGGTACATCCAGAGATATAACAACAGAGGAAACTACCTGCTAATAAAAGTCACGACAGGTGGTCGAAAGCTGGTGAAGAAATCTATAGTAAGTAACTATTAAGTCGGTATTTATTTACGTCAAACCTCTTTATTCTGAATGCTTTGTGGTTACGATCACATGGTAATTAACGTTGTATCTTGCCCAGACATCAGGTCAACAACAATCACCGTTATCGTTGGACGATAGCTAATCAATATTAATGAGAAAGCCCACATTAAGACGTGCTAACATGTATTAGCAAATGCTATCGTTAGTTGACGTAAACTGCTCGTTTTACCCCCGAAAAAAAAAAACTTGACGTGTAAAGAAAAACCTGTTTTATACAACTCACCTGAAACGTTGTTTATTCGACTACACAAAGATTAAGTAGGCATTCATTCTCCTGTGGTAGTAATCAAAAGTAATCGTGCTAACGCCGGATAGCTTCACGTTGTGTACTTCCGGTTGTCGAAGCAACTGCCGGCCGGTGTTACACCAAATAGTGTACCTCGAAAAATGTCTTTCCCTTGCGCATCTATTAAACACAAAAGCACTTTGAGAGTGTCTAAAAACACAACTTTTGTCAAAAATAAATAGTAATTTTTTAAATTCCCCTCTTCACTACGTCGAGCTGTAAGTTAGACACAAGAATACACCACGGTAAACAACGTTTGACACACCGGAAGAGGAAACGCGTGTGTTACACTCTAAAATGTCCCATTTGCTGCAGCCTCGCCAACCCCAAGGCAGCAGTTTAATTAGGACTTTATTAAATAAAGGAACTACATTGTTATGTCCGTGTCTGTGTACATGGGGACCCGGTGAATTAGTTTAGATGTCGGACACCGGGGACGAGTGGCAGGTTGCCCGGCGACGAAAAGGCGCAGCGCGGAAATCAAAACCACTTCAGGTGTCCTCAAATTCAACATGCAGCCAGGAGCAGCTGGACGTCGGGAAAACTGTAAAACGAGTCAGAGACACAGTGTACGTAGCTGAGTCCTGTGATATCATTGTTTTTGCAGGTGGATGCATATTTTCACGACATGCTTGTGCACAAATAAGTGGTAATAAGTCCTGTAACTTTGCTCCCCCCTCTATAGGTCTGAGCTAAGATGCGAGGACTTTTGGCCGGAGTGGAAAGGTGAGTGGAAAGTGAAGGTATCACCACATAATGTGTCTGGCTGTGGTGTTATTTAGCCTGCAGCTCGGTGACCTTTTTAGGATTCTTGTGTTTAGAGCAGCTGCTGGAGGCAGGATCAGCAATCCTCTCACAACCTCCAGAGAACAGGGACACTGAGGGTCCCACCGACCAGCTGGGGAGGAGCAGAGATGGACAACAACTGGAGTGTGTGTGTTATGGCCTTGGCTCTTTTTCCTCCTGTGTCTCAGCTCGCTACCAACTGGCCATGCTGCTGCTGCTGCTGGATGCAGGAGAGGTTAGAAGATATGTTTATCCAGTGAGATAACAAACACTCCACATGATGAGACCCTGTTTATTATAAACTCTGTCTCACCGCTCCGCTGCCTTTAGGTTCCACTCAAGGACTGCTCTGTTTATGACCCTGCATTCTCCTCTGGAGAGAGGGATGTTTTGAAAGAGCTGGGTCTGACTGTACTCACAGAAAATGAGGTCAGTAATTGTTTTATTTTAATCCTGTCAGACAAGTGAAAAACAGTTAGCAGGTGTACAGTGCAGAGAACAAGTGGATTGTGCCAGAACGTTGCAGCATTTAGGACAATACAATAACAATTACTTAACAGTTCTACCAAGTTGCTTGTAGTTTTTAAATCAAACTCTTTAGATTCTTTATTAGACAGCATAAAAAAAAAACATTTATAGAGACTAGAAACTCAGAGATATTGTAACGCAGCGACTGAGCTGTATGTGCAGAGTGTTTTGTTAAGTCTTCCATTGTTGTGGATTTCAGAGTCGGCTACTGAAGAGCGAGCAACCCTCAGCATTTCTGTCAGAAATTCAGATCCAGAAAGTTTGTGGATTATTGCATTTAAAAGTTGCTGTTCGGTGGCAGATTTTCAAATCACAAATGTTGAAATATTCCTTTTAGCACATTAATGCAAATAATTAATTAACATAAAACAGTTATAGAAGTTAAGATGACTTATGTCAAGCAGGTTTCAGGTCACTGCAGGTTGATTTTCATAACTTACGGCTGCCCGGAAGGTAGGAAATCAATGCAAAAACAACGGCCATCTGTCTCACTGTATTGTGCAGGAGGGGAAGCGTCTGGCGACTAAGCCCACACTCTTCTACCTGATGCATTGTGGGAAAGCCCTGTACAACAACCTTCTGTGGAAGAACTGGAGTACACAATGTCTTCCTCTCACGATTATCATTGGAAACAGCTTCAATGGCATGAGGGAAAGGTTTGTACAAGACATCAATGAGGGGAAAATGAGGGAGGGAGGGAGGGAGGGAGGGAGGGAGAAATGAGAGGTGAGGTGACGTTTCCTGTCTGTCGTCCCAACAGGACAATCGAGAGGGAGTTCAAGCAGGACTACAGCTACATTACTCAAGCTTTGTCTTTGTGTGAGGAGAGACAGCTGCCTTGTCCGTCCCGACTGATTGACGTCTTCAGCGACACAGCAGTCATCACCTTTCCTACCAGTGGCCTTAACAGACTCCCACAATCCACCTGGACAGAACCGCCTGAACCACAGTACCAGCACTGCCCTGATTTGGAAATTATTTTGAGGGAAACGCAGAGCTGAGACAAAATAAACCCTGGTTGAACTCATAATACTGAATCACAGTATACAGTTTACCTTCTTGGACCAGTTCTTAACACCCCCTGAAAATCTTGTTTTAGTGACCTCCAGTGGTTTAATTTCTGACCTCGCTGCAGTGATGTACACGTGTACTCCAGGACAATGTGACATCCCTGTTTGGTACAGTTACGGGTAAATCAAAGCACTTTCTGTTGTGCACTGTTCACAGCCGTCAGTGAATCTGGGTGTGGTCAGAGTTGAAACAGACTTGAAACGTTCAACCAGTGAGGGCAGTGAAACACCACAGTTGTGTTCAGTTACAGAAATACGAAAATCAACCTGCTTAAAAGGGCTTCAAATCTGCTTTAATTAGATGATACACGGCAGGTAATGCAGTACAAAAAAACATTTACTCTGCTTTGTGTTTTGTCAGAGTTATGTTATACCAAACCTTCCTGCAGAACAACCTTTATAATACAAGAAGCTGACAAACTAGCTTTCTCCTTTTTACAGCATCCGTGTCTACTGGTGTGATTTTATGTTTTTATGAAAAAAACATTAGTGAATGCTACATTGTTCACCACGTGGGGCATGCACCTCTCTGGTTTTCCAACATTTTCTCTTTCTTGGAACTTACTTTTTGAAATGATATGTTGATTTCCAGAGTAATACCTTCAGTAAAAATGTAACTTTTAACTTACATTTAAAAAAAAAAAAACACTGATTTCCACTCATATCTTATGGACCATATCAGTGGCTGGAAGATGAATAAACTCTATGGTATGTTTACAACATTTTAAATAAATGGGTCTTGCTGGTGTTTTTTCTTGTGTTTGCATTTTAAGATTCAGTAGTTGTTAGTGCAACTAATAGTATGATTTTATGAAACTGTTTTCTATTTTTCAAATATATTTTTTCCACTTTGGGCTGTTTATCGTTGACTGAACAATGTCTCAGTTTTTTTCTTTTAATTAAATAAGATTGTTTGTATCTGAATCATGCTTTGGTGATTAATAGAATCATATTCAATTCAATTCAATTAAATTTTATTTGTAAGCGCAATTCATAACAGAAGTTATCTCAGGACACTTTTCAAATAGAGCAGGTCAGACCGAACTTAACATTAATTACAGAGACCCAACAGTACCACCATGAGCAAGCACGGACAAGGGCAAGGAAAATGCCTGTTAAAAGGCAGAAACCTAGGACAGATCCTGGCTAGGTGGGGGTCGTCTGTCTGAGAGAGAGAGAGAGAGAGACAGACAGGCCAGTTATCATAACATATCATTTTTAAATACATATGAGTTCTTGAGTCTAAATAAATAAATAGACTGGTGCTATATGAAAACTATCCTGAGATAACATCTGTTATGATTTGGTGCTATAAAAGCTGAACTGAATTGGGAAAAAAGCAAGACTACTGGTAAACCAGAGTAAAAAGTTTATTGTAGGAAAAAAAGAAAATAGCACTCTACAGTTACAGCCCTCTCCCAGCATCAGCAACAACATCTCCAACACAAAGTAATACTCATCATCTGACCCTCTGTTATTTCTTCACGTTCATTGGATCAAATTACATCTAAGATCCTGAGAGAGTTCAATCTTACAGCAGTGACTCAGAAAAAGTTGGCTACAAAACAGTTTTTCAGTTTGATATGTTTTCACTCCTCGGCTACTCCATTAGCAGCAACATTATCTGCCACTCCATTGACTGCTGTGTCTTTATTTCCATTGACTACAGCAGATTTTGAAACAACATCTGCCCAGGTTCCCTTACTCTTCAGGACTGTTGGGCTAGCGTTGATGTCAAATGCTCCATTTATTTCACCATTAACCTTATCTGACCCTGACTTCCTCCCATCTGCTGTTGCATCAGATTTTATCTCCCCATTGGCTGTGCTAGTCTCGGTTTTCTCTCCTGTAGCCCCGACCTCTGACTCCCCATTCACTATCTTGACCTCAGTATCTGAAGCTGCTCTGTCACCGTTCTCACGGTCTGTTTTCTCCTCGTGCTGGTTCTGTTCGGCTGTCTCCACCACATGACCGTTAGCTGAAACTACGGCGGCCCCCTCCACCAAGGTCTCTTCCACTGGCTGCTCCTGTGTGCCCTCGCTGGTATTCTCCACTGCAGGGCTTCCTCCGGCCTCAGCTTCCTTCCCGCATCCTGTTTCTAGATCTGAGCTTTTCTCTCCCCCGTCCACAGTCTCTGAGACGACAGGCTCGTTGGGTAGATTGAATCCCAGTTCTTTTGCCACAGCTGCCTTTAGTTCCATGTGTTTCTTCTTGTACTCCTGAAACCTGTCACTGTAAAAACAATGAATGAATGAGACTCTTTTGACTTAACAAAATCAAAAGTAAAAAGGTACCCATAATGAAGAACAGCCCCTTTTAGAGGGTTATAAAATCATCTATATGTATTATCATTTATGGAAATTTGTGGTACGTTTAGAGCTAGACTGATAAATATCGGCTGATCTTACTCATCACAGATATAAAAGTATTTGTGTATTTGTTGGCTGATAAGCAACAAGACAACATTGAGGAAATGCCAAAACATGTTCGAAACAGTATCACTTTTCTACAGCAAGTGTTTGGTTTGTCCATTCTGCTCATTCTAAGGTAACACGATTTCTGCCAATAGAGTGTCCTGAATCTTACACACTGGACCTTTAAATAAAGACAGTTGAGGGATCCTTATCAAGAATATTTGTTTATGTTATGTGTAAAAAAAAAAAAATACATATATATATAATACAATACAATACATTGACTTTTAAAGTTTTTGATATTGTGTCAGCTTTAAAAATCCAATATTGGTCAAGCTACATTTCAGCATCAACACAGTGCTTCAAATTCAACTAGTTTTAGGCCTATCATATTGTATTGTATGGCATTGTATATTACGGTGAATATTTACCTTTTTGTAATCCTCCTGATCCCTGTCACCAGAACCATTTGCTCCAGCAAAGTGTCAGTTGTGGGAGTTAGACACTGAGGACGGGAGGGGACAGAGAGAGATTAATAAACACACATTTCCCTTTTCTTTGTAAGATTCAAAGAGGTTAATGGTATAAGACACCACATTACCTCCACTGATTGCTCCATGCAGTCAGCTCCTGCCTGTCTGAGAGAGCGTTCCACCTTCACCGCTTGCTTGGTTATGGTGCACAGAAACTCTTTGCTGTAGCATGTCTGAGAGTGATCCACTCCAAACTGAGAAAGAAAATAATGATGATGATGATGATGATGATGATGTGCACACACAATCAATCCACTTATCTCTTGCTCTCTCTCTAGCAGATATACTGACCAAGGAGGTAAAAGCAGTGAGGGCCTCTTTCTCGTGGGTCATAGCACTTCGGTAGTCACCCTTGCTACACATCCACTGGGCCAACAGGTGCTGACTGCGCAAATAATAAACCACAGAGAGAAAAGGTGATGATGTTGGAAAAGGGGACAAAATAGATCAAAGTAAACTTAATACATTTTGATACAGTGGCTGCAAACTGGAAATAACATCTTACTTAAATGCAGTGTGCACATTTGTGGGGCCGAAGAAGGAAGTGTTGAGTCTGAGGGCGTTGTTTAAGTACTGCCCTGCCTGATCTCCTGTTAGCACCAACCCAAGACAGCTCTGCCAGAAAAAAAATGTCATAAAGTGTTTAGAATGCTACTGTGAAAAGCCTTGTTCTGTGCTTGGGTTTAACACCAAGGTGTTGTAACCTACATCCAGTGTTGCGATGTAGGGATGGTCCTCTCCGTGGATGGTTAACGCTAGCAGACGAGCTCTGAGGAGACACTTCTGGGCCAGGGCAGTCTCCCCACCAGCAAACACATACACACCCAAGAGGGCCTACATACAACAAACAAAAATATTATAATCACCCGCTACCCACATGACACAGTGCATACAAACTAAGTAGTTATGGAGCCATGGGTTTTGATTTCCAGTAGAACGTCAGAGAGAAATGTGTAGCTATACTCACATATTGCTGGATGGTGTTTGGATGGTCAAAGCCGAGCACTCTCTCACTGATGACCACTGCTTTCAGCTGCACACTGCGAGCCTTAAGAGCAGAGAAAGACACAGTGATGACAATGGCCAGCGTTGTGTATAAAAGTAGTATAAAGTAGAATAATGGACATACCATAACCATCTCAGAAAATATCACATGCGGTATTACATTATTATTATTATTGGGTACAATGACCAAAGGAGGAATAGAGGAGTTGTTTGAACAAATGCTTATTATAATTCTACTAAATATTACTTTACCAACATTGTAGAATTCAATACCAATAAACAAATGTACATAGTATACTGTTGCAACCACAAGTCCTTTAGACTACTTACTTAGAGGTAGCAATATCCCTACTTAAACATACGACACAACCACTAAAGGTCCGGTATTCAACATCACACTTAAAAGTATTATCAGAACCATGTAATTACAGTATGAAAAGTAATTATGCAGCCATTTTCGATGTGTTATGATATTTTATAAGCTAACTGCATTTAAAATCTTCTGCGACTTCTGACTAAGCTGTCAGATATGTAGCGGAGTAAAAAACTAAATTTCTCTCTCAACTGTAATTGTTATAATTATAGTAAAGTACAAGTACCTCAAAATGTACTTACATACAGTACTTCACAGAAATGCATTTGCTTACTTTCTACCAATGCAAACTGTATTAATGTAGCTGTAAAAAGTTGTGAGGCAGTTAGCATACCTCAGCTGCCTTCCCCTGCATGAAGGCCACCTTGGCTAACATGCTGTGGCAGTAACAGGCCTCAGGGTGTAGGTCATCGCACACTCGACCAAACAGGTAAGATGCTTCTTTCAGGTGCTCATGGGCCTGATCCAGCAGGCCTGAAGCGGGGAAACACACAGTTCACCTTTCATTTAGATTTTGTTGAAAAACACACACTGAACACGAGATAACAGATAGACGAATCTGCAGCGTCTGTTAAGTGCCCAGCTTTATTGACCCACCTTTCTGAATGGAGGTCTGTGCAGCACGGTGTGCTGTAGAAGCATCCACAGTTGGCATGTGAACGTGCTTGACGATGGGGAAGATGTTGAGGACGTCGTCTGGACCAATGGGAGCTTTATTTTGGTTGTCGAGGAAGTAGTCTCTCAGTCTCAACTGGTGTAGACAGAACAAACAGCATCTCTTTTCAAGATTTTATCTGGCAGATAATTTTGCAATTACAACTTAGTGTTAAAATACTACAAATATATATCTTTTTAAATTGCTCTTGTGACTAATAACACACTGAATTTTGATATATTTCACATGTCTGTTACCTGCACTCCAGTCTTCAGACAGAACTCTCTAAGTAAAGAGAGCTTCTGAAGGCCATAGCGGTCCACCAGGTGGCTCGGACCGGAGCTGGTGCAGTGAAAAATTATGGTTATTCTAAGTTGGAGCTATTGCAGAACTAACAGACATGAGGTGAGAACAAACAATAGATCTGTTCTCACCCGAGGCTGTCAGAGATGTCATATGTTTCAACAGCATCCTGGCAGACCAGGTTCCACAGCTCAGCCCCTGTGAGCGTGCTCCAGGGCGTGCTTTCAGAGGCCCCTGCCCCTCGGCCACGCCGCCTTGACTTCTTTTTAGTGTCCTCTCCCACAGGCGTGGGCGTGAAGTGGGGAACCAAAAGGCAGCAGAGGAAGTGACTGACAGCTGCAGAGAGACTTGGCACATCCACACCCTGCGAAGACATAACCGGAGGCTGCAGTTAATTATTTTTGGAGTGTGTGGACGCACACCTGCTGCTAGTTCACCGCCTAACTCAAAGGTGTGCAAACATTATAACAACAAATAGGAATAACAGAATACTAAGTACCTGGAGGAAACTGTTGAACACTCGTCTTGTTGAGCGGATGAAAATTTCTCCTATGACCAGTCTCTGGTTTGGACAGAAATAGGGACGTTAGAAGGTTAGGAGAGTGATTATATCATCAAGACTGCTTTAAGTTTGATTATGCTGTAAGTCAAACACACCATTATATGCCTCAGGCGCTCCTTGTGTTCTGACTGGCTGATGGCCTTAATCACATGGCCCAGATACCGGAGGTTAATGCCTCTCTGGTGTAGCCCCTGTTTTAAAGAAGCTCCATCCATTGCTGCCTCGTTGCTTTGTAGACAATACTCCACCTGCACACACACACACATATACAGTGCTGTGCTTGTTTCATGTTTGCAGTAAATGTGCCTATTATAGCATGTAAACAATGGATCCACTTACAAAGGCTGGTATCTGGTGTGTGATGATGAAAGCTGCAGCTTCCCTCAGTAACCTCTCCTGCAGCTTTGTTGACTTACTTTCACCAGGAGGGAAGGACACTCCTGAACACAAAGCATGAGACGTTCATATTGTGTTCTAGCACAAGGTCCGACTATGTGTATATTAGTGTGTGTGTGTGTGTGTGTGTGTGTGTGTGTGTGTGTGTGTGTGTGTGTGTGTGTAGTTTCTTATGATACCTGGAGAGAAGACGCTTGAGTTGAAGCGCATCTCAAAGATGATGTTGCTAACTGAGCCCACTTCTTTACAGGCAGCTCGTACGGCCTCAGTGGCTCGAGAGTCACCTGAAAGTAGTATATTTTAGGGTATAATATGGCCAAAGTTCTGCTTGTATGAATTACACTTTTGGTTTCCATTCAGTTAGATCTACTAAAACACTTCTTACCAGCTGTTGCACATTCTTCAAAGCCTCCATTCTCGTCCAACATCTCCCTGACACGCTGAGTGAACTGGCAGTGTCTAAAAGGAGAAGAAGAAAAAAACTTCAACTTTGTGGAAAAACTAATAATTAAGTTTAAAAGTGGTTTATTTTATGCAGAACTTACTTGTGCTGGATAAAGGCCAGAACCAGCTCTGGCTTCAGTCTACAAAGTCCATGAACAAAACTCTTTGGCAGCCCAGAGTCTGAGTGATAATTCTCTGGCCAGCCTTCTTTTACACAGCCCTTCTTCTCCTCGTCCTCCTCACAGCTTTTATTACTCTCCTCTTCTCCGGTGACTGACTGACTTTCTGTCTCCCCCTCTGGACAGAAGTTGGCATCAGCTGGGAAGGTCCTGAACACATCCAGTATGTAGAACCTCCCATCAGCCCCCAGCAGTCCCTGAGCATCCACTGAGGTGAACAGTGGTACCTGGTGACTGTTGGACGTCACAACAACATGTCTCTGGAGACAAAGAGACTTGGCAGCTTGAGCCAAGAGTTCTAGTAGTCGTCTGCGATGGGGGGATTCTTGAGGTCCTGCATTTACCCCGTACATCAAGCCTCTGTAGATTGTAAGACAATTAGAAGAAAATTCACAAAGATGTCAGCCTCACACCTCTACCACAGTGGATTGTGGAAGAATGGGTGTACCTTGAGGCAGGAGCAGTTCCCTGGTCCTGCTCTGAGCCTTCCAAGCCTGGGGCCAGACCCTGAGCAGACAGGCGCACTCCTCTGTAGTCTACAATGGCTGTAGGTAGAGTGTGCAGCCCCTGTAGCCCCTCGATGTTACTGTAGGCCTGTACTCCTTTAAGCTCCAGCCTCTGAGCAGCCCTGCAGGTAGAGGATGAGGGAACATTTAAATAATCTGTGCCAAAACAATGACACTCTAAAAGTCAGGCTCTTATAAGCCAACATGTCCTTTGGGAATCCTTTACAGCAAGAATATAATTAATATCAAATGGCTTTACATCTATGTTGCCATTGGACTTGTGGTTTGCTCTCACCTGCGACCCCTTTCCCCACCAAACACTGCACTTGCTGCCCCCTGGCTCATGAACAGTCCACCCCACAGGAAAGCTGGGTCTTCAGGTGTTCCATTCACTGGCTCAACAAAGCCGTCTACAACAGTCTCAGCCCCCTGCGACACAGCCTTGACAAATGCACTGTTTACCTGAGAAAACAGGTACGAGTCAAGGTGAGAGGAGGAGAAGCTGAGTGAACAAAAAAAGCTGATTAATTGTCCTGTTGTTCTTTGCTACCTGGAGCAGAGCCCTGTCTCTCTGCAGCCTCTCCTCCAGACTGCCAAGTGGAAGATCTCTGGCTGCTTGCAACTCCTCATTCCAGTCTGGAGCCTATACAAAGCACACATAGTCACACTTAGCGCGCAGCGCAACAAGTAGCAACAAATAACTAAGCTGTCTTGTAAATAACCTGTGTCTCCGGCTGCTCATCCACTCCCAGTCTGCTGAAGGTTTTTTTGTGAGTGCGAGACGCACAGGGAGGCCCGAGCCAGCTTAGTGTGTGGTAAGGAGTGGGCAGCACTTCTACTGGAGGTAACAGAGTTCTAAAAGAAGAAAGAGACAGCAACAGTTTACAATATTATGACTTGAATTTGGGATATACACTTCACCACTATTAGGATTTTGGTAAAATATCGTAGTACTGATTCGTCCTTTATGCACAGGTAATATTGTTACCTGTTTTTGAGTCTGCTAAAAGTTTGTTTGAAGGCAGGACTGATGTGGCAGAGTACGTCAGTGAAACTGTGACAAACTGGGGAAGACTGTGCAGGACGAGGATCAAACACATCTTCTGTAGACCTGAGATGAAGAATAATTATGAATAATTATGCAAAGTTACTCAGACAGAAGGGTTCGTTATCATCATCATCCTATATTATCTACAACAATGTATTGCAATTATCAAGAGAATAGTTCGACTTAATATCATGAAGTTATTTCTTACCTATTGAGAAAGAAACCTTTTGGACAGGATGTGATGTTAAACCGTCGTCCCTCCACTGTCACCACAGTGATGTACAAGAAGTCACCCTGCAGCTTTCTGTGTCCTGGTGGAGGGTTCCAGCAGCTGAGAGACAAGTCCTTCAAGTAGCTGGGCGTCTGATGAGACAAATATAAAGTCACACCGTGTCTGGGTGCATTATGGGATGGCCCAATGTGAAACATGATTCCAGGTATGTACGCACCTCAGGTTGGGAGCTCTGTGGTAGCACGGCAGAGAGTGGCCTCTCTGAGGAACCAGGGAGGAGGTACTCAGGAGGACCTCCATCCTGGTTGGTTGCTTCTGTTTTCGTGTTGCTTAAAGAGCGTTTCAGGCTCTTTCCATTGGGTGAGCTAGGGTCTGCACCAGCAATAAAAAAGGGAGATTTCAGTGTGAGCTTGATTGTTATTTTTTAATCTTTGTATTATTACCCTTTTGTCCAAGTGCACGGTATGTGTGTGTACCTGGTGTTTGTGTATGTGTGAGTGTCTCCAGGATGCTTGGTGAGCGTCCTTCTCTCAGTGCATCCTGAGGTCCAGATGCTCTCAGCAGCTCCAGCACACGAGCCAGATGGAGCCGGGCTGAGCGGGCAGTGTAGGGTTCTGGAAAGACACACAGTGTTATTATAAAGGTTACACTGACCTTTATGAAACTGTGAACAACCCTCCTTAAACAGCCAGTATGCACAGGACAAAGACTCTATTCTAGGATGCCATAACCCGCTTAAAATGAACGTTTTTGTTATTTTGTTTTTATTCTCATAGACATCAACCTGACAAGGTATATACTTTACCTAACAACAGTTGCACTGCATGATAGTTTGTTTCAGTATTTCAACAGCTAGCCAGTGAGTAACAGTCTAATTGGTTGGCACACAGCCGTAATCTCTGCAACTATAAACCTTGTTATGACTCAGAAAAGGTGAGTCAGCTATTTACATTGAGCTGAGAGAAATTTAAGTGTGTGTGAAAGGGAAAGGGTGATGGGTGTGATGAAAACATGGACAGGATTATGCTATTCACATATTCTGATTCTATGATTAATAATTAAAGCATTAATGCACTTAGATCTTAGTGTTTAAAGGCCAGACAACAAGTTAATGATGTACAGTATAAGCTTCATTACAGAACTTTATTATTATTGTTAAAAAGCTATAAGTAAGATTTCTAACAACTGTGTCAAAAGTAATATGAGTAAGAGTTATGCTGTTAAAGATGCACAATTAATAACATTAAAGTCCAAGTTGTAATAGAGAGTCAGTTTTCTCAGGGAACCCAACAAATCCTTCGGACAACTCCTGATAATAAAAAAAAACCCTCAATGCCAATACCTTCCACCAGGCGGAGGATGGCCCCTGGTTTAAGACCTTTGAGGCTTTGTAGTTCTGCCAGGGGGTCCAGAGTCGTGCCAGCAAATGCCAGTGACAAGTTGGAACGTGGGCACACTTCCTCCCTTGAAAGCAGATTCATTACTGCATCCTGAACAAGCCAAAATCCATGGACCTACACATGGACACATGGTTTAAGACTGAAATGAATGCCAAAATAAAGATTATAAACATGCTCATTATAAGAATTATATGAGGGTAGTCCTTGCAATACACAGAAATATATAAGAGGACATAGAGTATTGCAGATTACATTCACACTGACAGAAAATACAATACACTAACACGTAGAAAAACACATCCATAATACAGATAGAAGAACATGAGTTGTTTTTAATATATAGTCTCAGCTATGACTGTTAGTTTCCATCACTTGTCAAGTCTTATTATTTAAAAGAATAAGAGGGAACAGAGATGAAACAATTTTGTACCTGCAGCTCAAATGGCTCTACTCCTGCCCCCTGGATCTTTACAGGGAATGATGTGTCCTCATCTTGCTTCATACCAACGGCATCCTTTCCACCAGTCAGGCCGATGGCATCTGTTTGAAGGAGAAATCAGAGAAACAAAACTAACTGAGGATAATCACAGACTCCTGCACTGAACAAGCAAAATAGTTTCCATTGTTTTCCTGTCTACCACTCATTACACGCTGGGATTGTATTCAGCTCACTATGACTCTGAAAAGACTTGCACTGTTACAGAAGATGCATGAATCACTGAATGAAAGAATAAATGAACTACAATCATGACTTATTATGTTCAACTTCTGTTCTTTGCCGCAGAATCCAGACAGACCACTAATCTTCTCTGAAATTATCATGAGCTGGACTGAAGAGTCAGTGTGTGTGAGAGTGCCTGAGGGTAAGAGTGAATTTATGCAAGAAAATGTCAAATAAAGGGAAAGTGGGGTGTGTCTACCCTTAACAAGCAGAACCAGAGGGAGTACAGGACCCAGCGTGTTCCTCAACCAGCAGTGTGACTAAACCTGTTGAATTTGCCTGCTTGCCTTCATGTCATCTGAGGGTGAAGGGACAACCACACCCAGTGCTGGCATGTGGAGGCAACACAATGCTAAAACACATAAACTAACAAACCTATAGCTTGGCAGTAGAGTGTGCTTACATGCAGGGATGCGTGAAGATCTTGTACATACAACATCTCTAAACCTGTACACAGCAAAGTAGTTCACTTTGCACTCCTCTTTTAAGGCTGTTCATTCTACAATAAATCCCCAGTTATTGCTGTCAATCTGGGACTACTTTACCACTGGAAAGCACCCAAAAAAAAAAAGCTTCTCTGTTCATGATTGGCTGAAAGAAGGTCCCTCCTCTCTGCAGGCTTGGAGCCATTAGCGTCTTTCCTATTGGAGCTGGTATTTTACTACTACAGAAAACAGCATTGTTTTCAGCCCTGACAGGTTTATTTTGGCACCATACCAATATCACAAACTACACAAGCAGGTAGAATACCTTTCAAATTAATCCTATATTAATGCCACATAAATATAGCTGTCAATGTATTTAAATGAGTTCCTCAGAGTGGCATAACCTGTCAATCATAAGGCTGTGCCCACAGATCTGCATCTCTTTTGTGGAGGTATAAACACCTCAGGGCAATGTCATCTGAAGATGTGCTAACACACACTCTTCCTTAAATCAATCATTCTGACAGAGGGGAGTGGCAGAGGTTAGAATAGGTTGAAAGGCCCACTTGAGATTGTGGCAGAGGAGAAGCAATAAGGTAGATTAGATGGTTGGAACTTCAAAAAGTAGGTGGGAGGTTTTTTTATCGTGGGTGAACAGGAAAAGAAGCTGTAGACAGAGATTTAAATAAAAGATATTTGTTGTCCTTAAAGGATCATAACTGAGAATTTATGTTTCTTCTGGAGATTTCAGGTTGATTTCAGTGTCTGCGTGAATACATTCACCATAAAAGTTAAAAGTGCGCAGCAGATTCTCCAAGTGGTCAAAGAATGTGTGCAAGCGGAGAAAGGCACCAGCCATGTTCAGAGCAGCAGTGCAGTGCTAAATGTCCCACCCTCCTCACATTCTGTAGCGAGGGAGGCACCACACCGAAAAAAGAAGGAAGAGGAAAGTGCAAAAGAGAGACACAGAGTGCGAGAAAGAAAAGAAAAACACATGGCAGTGATTTCTCACCAGTCTTGGCCTGATGTCTTCCTCCCCCTCTCCTCACTTTGTCCTTCATGGCTGTGTGCTGTAGATTTTTTTTTGAGCTGTCCTCTAGTGTTTTGTTTTTTTCCTTCTCTGTGCTGAAAGTTGCTTCCCCTCCAAGTTTTTGCTTCAGACCGCTGAAAGAGTGCACACGAGAGAGGCAGAGAGTGAGTTTGAATGTGCAGCTGGATCCTTGCAAAACCCAGCAGAGTGAACGTAAAACGTCTGTCTGTTCAGGATTGTGACTCCTGCCTCTCTCTACAAGGCAAACTCAGCTTATCTGTTCTCCCTGACTAAAAAAGCCACACCCTCTTATTGCTTCACACAGGCTCATTACTCTGTATGTCTCTCACACTATGTTGGACTGGGTGTGTCTATGTATTCCAGTTCTACTCACTCTTCCTCCCCCTGGCATGATTCACTCCTCCCCTCCATAAACCCTGCAGTAGAGGTGGGAATTAAGGACACAGCTTTATTAGTGGTGGTTTGACCCCAGTACTGCTTTAGACAAGTATTTCACATTTTTTATGGTTCATTTAGTGAATCTATGTATACAGGTTTTAATGGAAGCAGAGGGAAGTAATTAAGTAATGAACTACTTTTTAAACCACAAATCCGCTGGGGTCCAGAGACCTCTAGGGCGCTTGAAGGGGTCCCCAGAAAAGGGGGAATATTTTAATTTTAGTATTATTTGATTGGCTAAAAGTTAGCCTAATGAGAGAACATATAAGAATGGCTATTCTGCTCATAGGTTTAACACTCTTTATTGTTAATCTACCAATAAAACTTATCAGACTACATTTTATGAATGACAGTTGCAGCCTGATGTGTATCAATATGGGGGTCCTTGACACCAAAAAGGTTGAGAATCACTTATCTAATAAGGTGAAATGAATCATAATAGGTGCATCTTCTATGTTGACTAATGACAGTGAAGTCAGTCTGATGCAAATGCAACCACAAGACCTGCAACAAATGGGTGTGTCCCCTATTTGAGGTTGCTCTCTCATCGTTGAGAGGCCTACACCTACTACGTTTACATTTTACAAATACCTTGGCCACATTTCAGCCCAAAGAAGTGGTTCCCTGGTATTTTGGTATTGATTGGTATTCGGCTACCTACATACTATGCAGGGTTGGGTTGGGAGGGTTATCTGATACAATTACTAATTATCTGTTTTTAAAAAATGGAGTCAGTAACCTAATCCAAGTATATTAAAGTTATGTCACTTGATTGCTTTGCATTACTTTTGGATTATCTCAACACCAAATATGTAAATAAAAACAAAGCATGTGTATTATATATAATTATAATATAATAATATATATCATATCTATATAAGACCAACAATGTAACCTTTGAAAAGAAAATGGAAAACAATGGAAAGATTTTTAGCATCAACAATGTGTCCTCTGCTTGGTGTATTTTTTAAAGAAGCTAATTAATCCCCATTTTTACTCCCTTTTTCTCTAACTGTAATTACAGTTACCCTTTATGTATCCTGATTAAGTAACTCAGTTACATGTAATCCGTTACTCCCCAAATCTGCTTCCATGTAACATCTACAGCATCAGTTTCCTCTGGACAGGAAAGTCAAGAATTCATCAAAATAGTCACCTAATCATTCCGGTAACTGTTAAGACACTGTATAAATATTGCAAAATCCTCAATAGGACCACGACCAGCATTAAATTAGTTGGTGGGACAAATATATTGCCCGTATTTGGGCGTATAACAACCACACTTCCCCCAAACACCCATCCTGTTTACACTTACCGAAGAAGTTAACCATCCGTCAATACCTTGAGCTATGCTTACCTTACACTACATCGGTAAAATAATATAATGTGCACGCCTCTTGGTTTCACTGGAGAACTACAACAACCAAACTCTCACCATTACACCGTGACGTCAGCTTTATGTTTTGGGGGGCGGTGGCCTGATGTGTTTTTTTATGGTGCCTTCAAGTGCTCCTCGTAAATTGTACGCGTGGCGGTTATTTCTTTCACACTAGAGGCGCAGTTGGTGTTTTTCCAGAGAGAGTTTGATTTGTAGTTTAACAGACTCACAATTACTTTTTGCTACAGCGGAATGCTGACCTGAAAAAAAAAAAGGTAGGATTTTATTGATTTATTTTGGATGCATTTTTTCTTTATCATTGGATTGGTTCATTTCAACTTCTAATTGTCACACTTTGAAAAAAAAAGGACATCATAGAAAACTCCCTCTATATTATTATAGTTGTTTTATGTCTTTATTCGGCCGTTAGTGAGCTCGGTTGTTAACGTTATTCTGGTAATCGCCAAATTTCCGACGACACTGTAACCAGGCAGCGTATGACAGGACCGGAGGCTGCCCTTGGCTAGCCGAGCTATCCGGAGCCAGATAGCTAAACAACGAGCACAAACCCTCTCCATTAAACTGTGTGTGTGAAGTTGTCGGTGAGTTAAGTTGACGACTGTCTGTTACTTGTGCTCTAACATCTAAAACACCAACAGGATGTAACATTAAATAAAAAAAAAACAACAACAACAACCCGAGAACTTCACGCTAGTATCCTGTCCGGCTATCAGCTAGCATAAACCTTCAACAACGTTAAAAACCCCTCAGCCTCTCATCTGCGATGTGTTTGCTATATTCTTACTAATAACATGAGAAATAGCTAATAACATTTGTTCAGGATAATGTCGAATAATTGCTATGTACGTCCACATAACGCTTAATACAGCCATTGTGTGACTTCATGTTGTAGCTGGCTGTCACATTGACCTGGTTGTTTACGTTTTCCATTGCAACGTTATAGATGAGCAGCTGAGGGGGACAGCTGCCAGTGTATCCTGAGGTTAACTTAGTTAACGTTAAACCGCTAATTGGGTGTGAGCTAACGTGACCTGGCTTGTTTTCTTTTTCCATCCCCATCACCTGTGATGCTCTGTGAACCAACAGCTTGGTGCAGGTATCTTTTAATAAATCCTTTGCAAGCTGGACAGGCTGTAACATGTTATTATGATGTAGTTTTAATGGTCTTTTAAGCCTCCTCTCTTTCTGTGTGCAGCTTGGTTGTTTCAGGTGCTGCGTTTGTGCGCCCTCCTGCCCACCTCAGGTCAGAGCTGAGGGTTGGGGTCAGGTCTTGGGCTAAATGTCACACAGTCCTGGTGAAGAGGGGGGTCTATCTCAGGCTGCCCCAAAGGTCAACACACAAGAACAGCTTGACGACCCCAATCAGGCTGCGGCAACAGGGACCACACCTGAGGATCAGGTGAGGGTACGTATGAGTCTAACAGGGTTTTTGTGTCTTAGTCTGTTTCCTCTAGCGCTACACTTCATGATCGGGGTTAGGGTTTCGACATTGCAGATGTGATTGGCTGAGATTAGGGTTGGGTTTTTTTGGAGCTGACTTTCAACACAACACTAGCAGAGAGACAAAGTGCGTAATCTATATTAAAGAATTTGAGTCCCCTTTCTCATTGATCAGCTCCAGGGTGCTTGAAGGCTGCTTGGGTCCTAGTCATAGGTTAAAGTACACTTACAACGTGTTATCTCCGAAAAGGTTTCTGTTTAGTTATCGACTAGGCTGAGCTGTCATCAGGAAAACAGTAGGAGGTTGCCTAAGAGTAACACTGTACATCTATACAGAAAACCATGACTCTTTCTGTGCCATGCCAGTATTGAAATACTCCATCACACCAAATTAATGATTTAAAAGTAAATGTAAAAGTATTGTAACTACTGTAGTAACAATATGCAGTTATTATGTGATGCTTTGTCATGTGCCTCCAACAAAGGTTTTTATAAAAACCGTTCACAGCCTTATAAATCTCATTAACAACTAAAAAAAAAAAAAAAAAGCACAAAGAGATTGTTTGTTTTCCTCACCTCGGGCAGAAATAGCTTCTGCATTGTTTTTTCTGTACTGAATGAGTGGAGGGCAAATAAGAAATGTTGGGCTTGTGGAGGGGGTATAGATGGATGTCACATACTGTCCCTCTTTAAGGTATGTGCGTGTTGTAAATCTTTGAACACGAGGAGACCATAAAGCCAGCAAGGTGTCCAGGGCTAGTGTCAGTCAGTGTGTGTCTGCCTGTCAATGATAAGCTGAAAACACACATGTACCTGGATGGAGTATTATGAATCACTTTCCAAAAGGTTCATGGCTAAAGGAACTTGGACTGTTAATGCTGCGTGACAAGCAAACAAATATAGAAACAAGAAGCAAGGTATGAGTTACAAGGAGATCAACCAGATTCATTTCTTTGGAAGGGTGTTCATTCTCAATCTTATTATTTTAACGCCTGTATGCACAGTACTCTACAAATCAGATCAGCTGACTTGGCAGTTGTGTGTAGTGTGGGTGTTTGTTGTTGTGTCAAGCGGTGTTAGGCTCTCTCTTTCAACACTCTGAAACAGGAGCAGCAGAGTGCCAAAAGTATTACTGGCAGCATTGTTCCTGTTTGTAAGATATTCAGTGGAAAAAGACAAGACAAGAGACAGATTGTAGAGGAGGAAAGAATAAAAACAGGGCTTTGTGTGTCTGTCCAAGGAGAGGCCTGATCGTTTCCTGTCTGATTGTCCCTTGCTTTGTCTGATGGTCTCAGGTTCCTTGATAGGAGCTTAATGGAATAGCATAGACTTAGCTCAGACTTCTATATTTACTTATCTGGAAACTACAGTGGACTGGTCTAAAGAAGGAAAACACAGACATTGGCTTTTTACTTTGTAAGTGATATTGCTGAGATAAAGAACATTTAGCATGCCATCATCATTTGTCTCCAGGTGTCTCAAGTGGTTGATGAGGCCTCTCCTTCTTCCACGTCCTCCTTTGAGATGCTCGACATGGAGCCGGTCCCAGCTCCCTATCAAGAAGTGCAGCCTCACTGGTTCTTCTGTCGACGGGCTGAGGACAACACCTCCTGGCTCCCTTTCAGCAGAGAGGACTCTGACAAACTAGAGAATGCCTGCAACACTGGTAAACTTTGTGTTCATACTTGACATGTACGTTATGTTGAAAGTCGTGTAATTAGGTCAAACTGTTGCCAACACTGGCCTGGTGCTCATTAGAGTGCTTTACCCTCCTGCCAGGACATGCTCACTGTTACTAACAGTTTAACAGTAAGTTGAAGTTGAGTTTCAGGGTGGTTTTAAGTGAATCTTATTATGATTCATTGACAGAACCTTTGTTGTACATCTGTGACATCATATTTAAAGTCTGGTGGAGTTCTCACGTTTAAAAATGACAGGTTGTTTTACAAGAGGTTATGTGCTGGGCTATCTACTGGACATTAATAATCACACATATCCTGCACCCAAAGGAAAAATATATTGTATATAAAAAATATACTTAGACGACAATACTAGCCAACTATTTTGATTAATTGTGAGTGATTTTTCATGCAAAACTGGCAGAAAATGCTGTTTTCAGCCTCTCATGTGGGAAGTTTTCCTGCTTGTCTCTGTTTTATTTCATATTAAACTGACAGACATTTAAAGACTTTACCTTGGACTTTGAGAAACTGAGATGTATACCTTTTTGTACTTGACAAAATATGAAAATAATTGTTAGTTGCAGCCCTATTGAAAAGTAACTTTTTACGAATTCTATTGAAGGACTCCTTTGACAATGTAAGACTCTCCAATATGAGACAGGATGGCAGTTCCTTTGCCCACATTATTTGCCCATATTATTCCAGAAGAGTGGGCTGGTACTCATGGTGAAAGTCCAAAATCACTACTGCTTTGGATATTCCCTTTAACAATTATTTAATGTACCCTTTCCCTCCTTGCATTTAACTGGAAACTGTGGAACATCCCTTCTTCAATTGCCAGCACTAAAGCACAGCCCTAGTATACTTACTTGTCCTCATAGAACCTTTTCTTTAAATGTGTGTATTTCTGTGTTTACTACGCAGTAAGAGAAAAGGAGGAGGAGGTGGTGGTAGCTGTGGATGGAGAGCGGTATGACATACATGTCAAGGAGAGGAAGCGCTACGCTGTGTACTGGGAGCAAGCTCCCACTGAAGTCCGCCGCTGTACCTGGTTCTACAAAGGAGATAAAGACACAAGGTTCATGCCGTACCCCGAGGACTTCAGCAACAGTCTGGAGGTAGTCTGATACTGAACCATCACACTGCTCATTACTACAACTTCTAAATTTATCCTCTTCCAAACTTTGCCTGTATCTTCTTTGATTCCTTCCCCTCTAATTTTTCAGGAGGCCTATATGATTGCAGTAACCTTGGACGAATGGAAGAGAAAGCTGGAGTTTCCCAATGGAGAGACTATTATCTTACATAATCCCAAAGTAAAGCCTGCTATCACCATGTACACTATAATTAAATGCATAACAAATCCACACCATGGCTTTTCTGAGTGTATACATTTTTAATTAGGTACATTGTTTCCTTCTACTCTGCCTTTTCTCTTCCATTTCCCTGCTCCTCTCTCAGCTGATAATGCAGTATCAGCCGATTGGATTGCAGGATGAGTGGGTGTCCTCCCCCTCGGAGCAGACCCGGCCTCGAACTGTCAAAAGAGGAGTGGACAGCATCTCTGTAGAAATACCTGATGGTATGTGTGTGGATGTACCAATAAGAGATACTATATATATATATTATAATGATATGAGCCTATTTTTCAAAGTTGTACCTACAGTTGACGCTTTTGTGCTCATCTTTCTGTGTGTGTTCCCAGGTGAACCAGAAAAAGTGGACCACCTTGTCTTTATGGTACATGGCATCGGTCCTGCATGTGACTTGCGCTTCAGATCCATCATACAGTGTGGTAAGTATGAGTTTGTGTGTGTGTATTCTATGTATATATGCATACATTTATATTAATGTGTGACTCCTTTTCTTCTTGTCTCTCCAGTAAATGACTTCAGGAGTGCTTCCCTGTCCCTCCTGGCTTCTCATTATAAACGTGCCCAGCAGGATGGCAAGATAGGAAGAGTGGAGTTCCTCCCAGTCAACTGGCACAGCGCACTACACGGGGATGCCACTGGTGTGGACGAGTAAGTGTAGAGAGAGATGGACAAAACAAGATTTCTCTGTTGTACAATACTACTTATGTCTCCAGTAGTTGCAGAAAGTCTTCCCTCCTTTTATGTTCTCCCTCAATCCTCTTTTTCCAGGGACATCCAGAGGATCACTCTGCCCAGCATCAGCAGGCTGAGACATTTCACCAACGACACTCTGCTGGACCTGTTTTTCTATAACAGTCCCACCTACTGCCAGACCATAGTGGACACAGTGGCTTCAGAGATCAACAGGCTGCACACCCTCTTTAAACAGAGACACCCAGAGTTCAACGGGGATGTTTCAGTTGTGGGCCATAGCCTGGGTTAGACATGCACTCACACAAAAACACTCACACAATCACAAGTCTTTAAACTGCTGAATTTTAACTCCTTCCCTTTGTTTCTCATTCCTCAGGTTCACTGATCCTGTTTGACATGTTAACCAATCAGAGGAATGGATCTGAAACCAGAAAGGGGGTATGATTACGTTCACCGTAAACGACAACATCAGTATACTGATAATAAGATTGCATATTTTCTTATCTACATGTAGATAAGAAAATCCATTCCCCATTTTGTCTCTCTCTTTGCTTAAGGTGCCCACCAATGAGCCCTTTCGTCTGAGCTGTGACACACTGGAGCAGACTCTGACCAGACTGGGCCTACAGCAATACCTGGATACGCTGCAGACAGAAAACCTCGACCTGGAATCACTGGTAACGCACACACACGCACGCACACACACACGCACACAAACACACAATGGACACACAAATTTAAGTGTAATGCATAGTTAAGAGCTTACAAATCTTCTCTCATAGGCTCTTTGCCAAGACGGTGATCTCAAGGATTTAGGAATTCCTCTCGGACCTCGGAAGAAGATCCTGAACTACATGAGGAGAAAGTGGCTTCCAGAGGTGAGACGTAGCCTGAAACTATACTGGCTTTTCTTGTTTTGGAACACTAACATTACAACTTCTGTTTCTTGGATGTGGACTTTGTCTGGATAAAGTTGAGTTGGATGGATATAATTCTTGGCATGGATATACCTTCACTGTCTATATCAAGGCCACACAATACTCAGATAAACATTTTTGCAAGAAAATATCACATGGCTACATATATTTCTTATTTCCCCCATGTGCATGTGTTTAAACAGCCAATGATGTGGGTTGTTTGACCGATTCTGGCTATGCTGCATGTTTTTCTATGTATTTTTACATTCCCAAGACCATTTAAGGGAACTGTTTACTGTAGACAACAGTGAGAAGCAAACTGATTGATGTGGCTAATTTAATTTATTGGGCAGTTTCTCTTTTGCTTATATGCTTATATTTCTCAATCTCAATAGGATTGTAAGACAGGAGCAGTACATCTGGCACCAGGGCTACAAGTTCCACCTCAAGTGACCAGTGACCACGATGGTAACCAGTCTTCAGAACTGACGATGCAGCAGTCCCAGTTCCACAGGGCGCAGTCTGTCACCAGTGCTGTAGACTACGAATACTTTGACATGGGGATCGGACAGGTACCCTATATAAACACTGACATAAAAACTTGTGCTTGGGAGTACCGGTAGATAAAAGCTTTGATGCATCACCTTCCTGCTTCTCTCCTCCCCCCCGCTTGCCTGGACAGACCAATGGAGGCATAGCCAAGGGACAGGTGTGTCTCACATGGGGTCCCCATGCTCTCAGGCTTTGTCCTTAGCTCTCTTTGATCTCACTGTGCCTGGAGTTTCTCTTCACATACAATCTGGTCCGGTCAGGGAAAACCCAAGGCGACTGAATTATATTGGTTATTGTATGAGTAATAAGGTTTCCTACATTGTGCCTTGATTGAGGCTACCATCTTTGTCCCATTGAGTCGTGCAACCCAATACCACACTTTGTATGTGCTCATCCATTCCTGCATGACTGGTAGGCTCTCTGGTCTCCTCCTTTACCGCTGTCATACTCTCTGATTGTTGTCTTGATGTCATGAAATGTGCATTTAATGTTCCACCATTGTGCACCGTATAAGTGTTTTTCCAACTGTCTGAATGAATAGTTGTCTTCTTAGAACAAAACGTGTGTTTAAATTCTAACATTTTTAAACAAATTTAATAGCACACGTCTCCAACCCCACCTTTTCTCCACAGGTATCCATTGATTACCCGCAGCTGGCTTTCCACCCTCAAACGTTTTTTGCTTTTGGCTCTCCTATTGGAATGTTCCTCACCGTTCGTGGGCTAAAACACATTGATCCCAACTACACCTTCCCAACCTGCAAGAGCTTTTACAACATCTACCACCCAGTGAGTAATCGTGTATTTACTGTGCATGCATCTTGTACTCAGCCCAAAAAAGGGATTAAGGCGTCTTGTATTTTCCCACAACTGTAGTTTGACTTGGTTCATGAGTCATGTTGAAAATGATAGAACTGAATCAATATAATGACAATAATTCTAGTAGGAGTTTCAGTGAATACACAAACTTTATAAATAAAAGAAAACCACACATATTGGAGCTACATTCATCTCTTCCCTTTTAATGCTGTATAGTATGACCCTGTGGCCTATCGGATAGAGCCCATGATTGTGTCAGAGGTGGATCTGGAGCCCATGCTGATCCCTCATCACAAAGGCCGCAAGAGGATGCACCTGGGTATGGCTTCTTGTGTCTTTCTCCTCTGTGAATAATATTGTGGTGTGGACTTTTGTTTAGTAGGCTTAATGATAATCTTCTTCTTTCTCTAATAGAACTAAAGGACAGCTTGACTCGTATGAGCATGGATTTGAAGAACAATGTTCTTGGGTCATTGCGGACGGCATGGCAGTCCTTTGCTAGACTACCAGTTGCTGCACTGCCTCCGGTGGACGAAGGAGAAACTACAAAAGAGACAAACCTTCAAGATACACAGGGTAGAAAAGGCGCTTTTATTTGCCTTTGTGTAATTGTTTTGTGTGCGTGTGTGTGAGAGTGTGCACAAGAGTGTGTCTAACCGAGTCTCTTCCTACTCCTCTCACCCTTCTCTGCATGTTGCCACCCTCCCCCTCCCCTCCCCTCTTTTGCTATATCTGGTGGTTGCCCCCTGCTTCCCTCCCCCCTTACCACTTTACCTTGAACCTCAGCCTCAGCGGCAGTCGCTGCTTCTGCTAAGAGGGAAGAGAAAAGTGCTGATTTTTGGACTAAAATACTGGAGGGGCCCAGGGCCTTTTATAAGCATTACTTCAAAGGTAAGCCAGGATAGTCACTTGGCTAGAATGAATGGTGGAAAAATGAGTAAATGACCCCTTTCTATCTGGTTTTCTCTGTAAACTTTCCTGATTCAGTCAAAGTCTACGAGCCTATATAAACTGTTGGCTCGACTCTGGAAAATAACATGCACAAAAGAGGAAGGAAGTTTGTCATTACCTGTTTTAATAGTTAAAACTATGCTACTCTACCTGAAGAATTTGTTAAAAAAAAAACATGGCTCTCAATTACTATGGTTTATTTTGACATGTCAGCTCCCTCTCAAAGAGCAAATGTTATGTAATGTATGTCATTACTGCCGCAGGCTCTCACTACTCCTCTACTCCTCTGCTCTTCCTTCCCCCAACTGCTCTACTACTACTGTACATCTAATCTTCAAATCAACCTTTAATTGACTGTTTCTCCCTTCAGGCCCTTTCCTCCCTCTCTTGCTTTCAGTTCTGATTGGTTGAATTTAATAGCCACTCATGTAACCGGCTCATGGCATACTCTCATATGTGCTGAACTAATAGGAAATAGCAGTGATCACATTTGTTTTTTTAATAAGAGTAATTGGCTGGACCTCAACCAGCAGGCAGTGTCATTCATCAGTAGCATGTCACCTACAGTAACTACGTGCAGGAACTTGTCCTACCCTTTTCTACAGCACATCAAGTTGCAGTTAGAACAGGCTGTACAATTAAATAACACATTATCTCTTTTGTCTACTTTTCACTCTGCTAAAGAGGGCTCAGCTTTTTATTTAAAACCCTTACAACAGTCATTTGTTCGATCAAGTATATTGGTGCTTGGGGCAAGATCCCAAACATGAGCACAATGTAATTTGAGAGTAAGATTTTTATCCTTTAATTACAAACCATTAAATGCAGATGTACTTTGTCAGAAATAGTCATTCAACAGGTATGAGAAGATAGCAACCAGCAGTTTCATCAGCAGTGCATTGGAGATTCTTAAGACAACAGTACATTCATAACATAGCATCAGTCATCACCAAACTGACCCACCTTACTGGTGTTTACTTAACATCATACTTGTGACTATGTTTTTTTGCATAAACATTCATCAGGTCAAAGGCAAAATGTTGACTCCTCTATGAATTGATATAGCAGACATTCATACAACACTAAAAGTTTAAATAATATGTGTAAATTAACTAATATAACCAGTTCTCTGTAGGCTTATAACCACTACTTAAATAAGTACAGCCCCATCTAACAAGGTCAGAATGGGTTATTACCAAAATTACAACTAACATCTACAGTAAACAAATCCTCACCTATAAAAGCATTACACTGTACTATTTTTTTTAAATGATCTCAAACTACTGAAGTTCATCTGGTGATGGATGCTGACTAAATTGCAAAAAACACTTCAACCAGTGCCTGCAGCATTTGTGACACTTTGCATTGTATTATTCTTACAACTACTGCTTTCTTCACCTGCATCGGTTTAAATGTTGCTTGCTGCAGAGAGCAACTTATCTCTCATTTCCTGTCTATTATCTGTTCGTTCCCCTTTCCCAAAACGTATGAGTCGAAACAGGTAGTTTGTGCTGGCTATAATCATTGTTTTTGTTGTCTGCCTATACAGCCTCTTCTTTAACCTCTGTCCCTGCAGGAGTGTGTGAGGAGGCAGAGTCCTCAGTGTCAGCTGAGCAGACGGAGCAGCCTGAGATTAAAGTGGGAATGTTGAATGGAGGAAGAAGGATCGACTATGTACTCCAGGAAAAACCCATCGAGAGCTTCAACGAATACCTGTTTGCCATCCAGTCTCATCTGTGTTACTGGTGAGTCATGCATACCTGTGGAGGGGCGGACTATAGTTGTTGTGCTCTCTTGTATTTTGTATTCCTGATATGTGCTCTTTATTGTAACTTCTCTGATTTAGATTTTTACTTCAAATAAATTATGTTTTTCCCTCTCTGCCTGTCTGTCTGTTAGGGAATCTGAGGATACAGCTCTCCTGCTGCTCAAGGAGATCTACGACAAACTAGGTGTGGCCTTTGAACAGCCACAACAGTAATAAAGTTTTATTAATGTAGACTTGCCTTTTAAGTTCAGTAAAAGTGAGAAAATGAAGGACAACTGACAGAGCCAGAGGCTGCACAATCCTCTTCCAGAATGCCTTACCGTCTGGGTGTTACCTGACTGCCCCACCCTCTCCTCCCCCAACAATGGGGCAGACTGTTCGGCAGCAGTCAAGTTATCTTGGTTCACATACGTCAGTCAACTTTAATTTTGCGGTAGCAGTGGCTTTTTGGTGCCGCCTAAACCACCATTGCAGGACTAGGTTTGACATCCAGCGAAACATCACAGTCCCGCTCCTGGTCGCACTTTTCTGTCTTTTTTGACATATTTTTTATTTTGCTTTTACTTTGCACTTTCACTTACCAACAGCAGTTGACATATCATGCGAACAGCTGCATAATATTGAGCAACTTTGAGTATAAAACAGCCTCCGAAAATCAGAAATGAAGAACTATAATTATAATTAATTATAATTCTTATTATGTGTGTTGACACTTTTAAAATTCAAGCTGTCTTGACCAAGGAAGCTCTCTCTTAGCCTAACATTAGACCACACCTTTATAAATAAGTGGGTCAAGTGGTTTCATTGGTTGACTGTAAAATGTTTACCTTCTGATTAGGAAAATTAAGGTTGATATATTTTTCAGGCAGCTATATTTTCTTTCTGTCAACATTAAGGCCACTCGAAACCTGAAGCTGCTCCCACAGTTGTGCAATGTAACAATAATGTAATTTTTTATTTTACAGGCGTAGTCCTGTACTGACACTATCATTGAAAGTGACGCTCGTTTTGCCTTCTAATTATATTTTTATTTTACTTGCAATATATATTTTAGTTTGATCATATATATATAAATATATATAGAGACGTGTATCTAAAAGAAGTAATCCTCATGAAGATTTGTTTTAGAAATGAAGTGGAGAAATGCACGAGTGCTTGAAAGGTCAAGCTGGTTGTCTTTTCATAGTTTGTGTTTATGTGTGTGTGAGTACAGTTTGTATGCTCTAGCAGTGTGCAAACTGTACGGAGAGGTCAGTTCCACTTTCCCCCAGGTCTGTGCCATTCATCCTTTACCGCTTTCTTCTTTCTACTATTTTGTAGTTGACCCAAAATGTATACTCCTGTAAATCCTAACAGCGGTATATTCTTTATTCTATTCTATACAGACTGGCATCTCACCATAAACAGTTCTAACATTTGCATAATTGAAGGGCCAAATGCTACGTTTCTCTCGTCTGTTCCTTTGTATCAAAGTATGTTAAAATCATCTTTTCTATCTGTATTGCATGCACTTATTTGTTATGTTTTATGCAGGGTTTCTCAACATTTTCTGGTCCTGACCCAATTCTTAGGTCCCAAAATGTTCTCATGTACCTGTTTAGTAAGATAGTTTTCACATTGCAATCATATAAATTTAATTTAAAGAGCATGATAAATAGATTATATAGAACCTATGTTTCATAGCAAATACATTTATTTTATATTAAATATATCTAACAAATATGAATATATGAGTGTTATAAATATCACAAATCTGCACTTTCATATAAAGCAACATAGGGGTCCAGACTGCAAGGTTGAGAAACTCTGTCGAGTGGTTTAACTTTAAAATGACTCGTATGTTATGCACTGTCAGGGCACCGCAGTCCCCACCACCAAAGCTCTGAATGACCTGTATCTCAGCCATCTGGGTGTAACATCCGCACAACAGATGAATTAACCGAATGGGGTTGTTCATTTTTCTTCCTTAAGAAATGCACTGACTTAATTATCATGTGGACGTTTCCTTTGAACCTCACCATCATCTCTGTTTCTGTCATCTGTCTAAACAGTAAAACGGGACTTATTTTCTTTACCATAACTAATGTTTTTGCACTTGATACTAAAATGTTGATACATACCAAAAAAAAACAAATGTTCTCCTTTCGAATACACACCCTGTGAGTATGGTTACATGATGTGTGTGCCATAATAAAACATTACAAGTGTCTTGTGTTCTTTGAATTTAATCAAACCCTGACTACAATACTGGATTTGAATTATTTTAAAGGAATAAACAGGGTGGAGGTTAATAGGAAAAACAATACTTTTAAAATACAACATAATGGAGCTCATACGTGTTGTTTACTAGAGCAGTTCAGATACAGCTCTTATACAAACAAAGAAAATAAATACATTCAAAACAAACACAAGCGGTGACATAAGTTTATAGTTTTGGTTCATTTTTGTTACAGGTGTGAAAGCATGTGAAAGCATATATATATGCAAATAAATGTTTGGATCTGTTTGTTTAAAGGTAATATAAGATGATATCTTCAAAAATTAAGGAAATTAATGATATATTGTTCATAGCTGGATCATTTTGAATAACAACATGTTCTGTAAGTAAAATGTATTTTTCCAAAGTAGAGCCAACCGAAAATCACCCCAAAATACTGCCACATGTACACACTGATTAAACAAATGTTAATATTTCCACCATAACAATACAGAAATATCTTCTATGTTGGAAATATATTTGCAAGTCATGTAATAATATCCATGTATGATTTTAAATAATACTTGTTAGGCAGCACATATTTTTTTAGGGAATATTAAATAAAGCATCCTGTGTCCTACCATCATAAACCTGTCTATTTATATTGAACAGGCGCTTTTATTCTTATTTACAACTTAAATCTCGTTACTATGGGAAATGACTCGAGCATGCGCAGTCGTGAGGAAAACACAGCATCACCTGCAGCGGTTGAATTGAGCAGCAACAACATTGGACAACAACTATGAGGCAAGTAAAAAATACTTATTAAAAGGTTTTTGTCGTTTGTTTGTTTTCTTTCAAGATATTCGTCGGAGTTATTTGCTAAATTGTGTAATTGTTGATGTATTAAATCGTAATTTACAGCGCTAGCGAGTTACAAGCTACGAAGCATAACGGTCAAGTGGCTGTAATTAGTGTGAAAAAAGTTACATATTTAATAATTATTTAATTGCCACGCAGTTTTTGTGCGTGTGTGTGTGTGTGTGTGTGTGTGTGTGTGCGCGCGCTTTTGCTCCCACTGTGTGTGAAATGTAATGAGTCATTCAGAAATTAGGACCTCCATATTGAGCCTCATGTGATTCATTTCAGTGGGAGGAAGTTATGCATTAAAGCCTCTCAGTTATTCTCAAAGGAAGGGCCTGTCCTGTTGTGGGCACCGCTGACCCACCACAGCTCTCAGGGCTTTTAGCCATTTTTCCATTTGATTAGAGAGACTAACAGGATGGGACAGGCTTGAATCAGGAGGTATGTTTTGCTTCTTTAGTCATTACAAGACTCAATAGGATGAATGCATCAATGATTTAGCACATTTCCATACTTTCTCTTACTTGTTTAACTAGCTTTTCACATGTTTATTGCAGTAAGTGTTGTATTTATCAGCCTTGTGGATGTGTTGTGTGACCAGATTTATAGTTTCAAGGTATAAGGTAAAAACACTGTGATGAGCTTAGGATATTAAAGCAATAAAGTTAAGAAAACTACAATGTATGTGTTTGTGTGTATTGTCATGCTAAAAGGACCTGCAGGGGTGGGTATTGGGGTCACAGCAGGTAGTGGGAATGTGGCACAACAAGTGGGGCTGTGTTTTATGCCGCCAACTCTCCCTCCATCATCTTCCATCCCTCCCCCTGGATCTCTGATCTGGTATTCAGCTGACTAACAATGGAAGAGAGTCTTTCACGCTTGAACAATACTCTCACCCCTGCCAGATACCCCCCATGACACATTGACACACACACACACACACACACACACACACACACCATCTACCCCCTCCAACTCCTTGGACTTAGTGGTCTTTAAACAACCCCCCCTCTCTCTTACACACACACACACTCTCCTCCTCTCTCTCTTTCTCCCTCTAAAGGCTATGCACTGCCTGACAAGTGAATGTAATCTGCTTCTGTTGTGTGTGTGTGTGTGTGTGTGTGTAAGAGAGAGGGAGCTTTAGAGCGAGAAGGCGGGGCTGTCAGCAGAGCTATTCATGTGTGATCGCTAGTACTCCTGAGCCTTTAGACTGTACAGCATCAGAGATAGCGAGAGAGAAAAAGACAAGGAGAGGAGAAGGCTGCTTGGTTAAATAATAACAAGTCATGAGAAGCGGTGTGGTGTTGGGCTCTGCCGTTGAGCCACGCTGTCTGAAGGAGAGGCAGAGGTGAACCTTGGAAGGTGAAAAGGACACGCGGAGCATCTGGGATAAAAGCCTGAGACAAACACAGACTCTGCCGTTGCCATGGGGGGCTCCCTCAGCCAAAACAGGAAGGGCTCCATCAGCTCCCTGCGGAAGAAGAGCAGCATGTAAGACGAGATGCTTCATTGTTTGTTTGTTTGTGTGTTTGCAAGTTCTTGATGAGAAAAAGGGGAAACTTGCACAAGTAGAGAGACTCCGAAAATAGCTGATGATCAAGAACAGCAGATCAATTTCGCCCTTTGGTACTTGAGATTGTGTTGTGCGTATGAAGTCGGTGCTTGTGTGGCAGGGAGGGGAAGAGGAGTGTGAGATAAGGGGTTGAAGGGCAGTGCTGAGACCTTGATGCTTCTTTGAGAGCTGGGGGGTTTTTGCCTCCTGGACTAAAAAGCAAATCAGCCCATCATTACAGCTCTGGACGCAGCATCTCCTGACCTGCTGTTTTGAATACGATTTAGGTATTCAAATCTAAGGACAGAGGGAAGTTGGACAGATGATGACATGAGCAGAGAGGCTAGTGTAATGAGCATGAGCTGATCGGGTCATGCTCTTGAAATTAAGGCAGTGTCCAAGCCTTCCTTATTTTTTTATTGGTTTTGACATTTTAGCTGCAGCTTTTGTCTATTAATTATGTAGCTGTGACCCTTATTCCAAAGTGGTATTTGAATCATACAGGCTTCACAGTTTATTTCTATCTGAGCAGGTATCACAGCTGTTTTGTTCATGCTGTGTGTGTGTGTGTTTCCTTAAAGTACCGTGTGATATATGAACTGCAGCTGTCTGAAGCATGTGTCTTGTTAAAATGAGGGGAGAGGGAATGAAGATGTTGTTGCTGAGGCATTCGTCAGAGCTTAAAAGCACTTAACCGCTGGGCTCTCCTCTTCTTTTTCTCTCTAATCCTTTGAAGAGAGTGAGCCCTTTCACTTTGTCCTCCCAGCTGATCTCAGTGAAGCTTTATATCTGAATTTTTTAAAAGCTTCTGTAAGCCCCTTGTAGCGTAACACTTTGTCTCGACACACGTAAATGCGCAGGCTAATCCATATTCAGCCAATCCTTTTTTAAATATCACCGTGTTCACTCAGTGATTCGTGGAGAACAGCGGTTGTTAATATATGAAGCAGTGCCGCCATGAACTGAAGCTGATGTTGTTTCGGAGATGGCAGAGACAGAAAGGCGAAGCAGCGGACTGAAGACACTGAGACAAAACCATGTTAAAGCAATTGTTATTTTTGAGAAAAACCTCACTGATCACATAAGCATACTGTGGTCTTCTGCGCCTGTGTTTGTGTTAGGGCAGATGGGGGGTTGGGGTCTCCCCTGTGGGAAAACTGGGAAGCCAACCAGTGCCGTGGGATCGCAGTTTTCATCTTCTGGTCTAATTTTAGTTGACTTAATCATCCATTTTATATCCTAACTGGAACAGTCTTTGATGTACAGTACACTTCCTGTTCTCCAGAACCCTTGAACATTCAGACCCAATCCCTCATTTGGGAAGAGGCTGACCTGCATTTGGAGCTCTTTTCTTGCTGCACTATGAATTTAGGCCAGTGTAGGCTGAAAAACATTCCTTTAGAGAGAGACGCACATTGAGAATACATGAAGGCAGGCACAAAATGTACATTTTAATTATGCATGAGCAAACACTGACAAAGTTTGCCGACATGAAAATGAAACTCACTGCTGGCTCATGTTGAATTTAATGGCTGAAAACTCCTCACTTGCACAGAATTGTTATAGATGCTGATATCTCTGTGTCCTAATTCCAGTGCAATGAAAATACTTTAACAGCTATATGGCATTTTGAATGGAAATCTAGTTGATCTGGATTTAAAAGGCAAAGGAAATGAATGAAAACAAAGTAGAACAGTAGGGGGTGTGTTGTCTCCCAGCTCTGTGCGTGCATGTGTGTGCAATGTACATGTACTATTGTCTGGGAATTGTTTGCTCTTGTTTTACCATTGTAGCCTCAAACAATAGCTCAGTTGGTGTCTATACATGACTCCTCTCTGGTAACACCCCCTCCTCTTTATCTCTTGTTTCCTAATTCTTTCTCTAATTGTTTTATCATGCCACTGTCAGTTAAGTTATTCTATAGCACGGTGAGTGCCTCGGCTCCGTTCAGTCTAACTCTGTGCGCTCCCTGCTAGCTTTTTCTGCTCTGATTGCAACTAATTGGCTGTTTCCTATAAAAAAAAGATGCAGAGAAATCAAGGATGCAAACACAGTTGTGCTTCCATAAAATGTACCTTCTTTACTTCTACCTGTCTGTGTGTGAGGGTGTATGTGTCGTGTATGTTTTAACAGTATAATACTCTTGTGACCCCTCCCAAATGGTTGCCATGGTGAAACCAGAGAGCCTGTCAACTCTGTTTAAGCTCCCAAAGGTGACATCAGACCTGTTATGTACCTCTCTTACTTTGTTTCGCACATTTATTCATCCCTTTTATCTGCTTTGCTCTTTCATCCTGACATTGTGTCACTGAAGGGTAGCTGAATCTAATATTGCTGTTTTTTTTTGTTTTTTTTTATGTTATTGTTTTATTTATGTGGGGAACCTGTCTGAAAGTCCAGTAATGACCACTAGATGGAGCTATATCATAGAGCATGCAAATGAATATGATCCAGCAGTATTTTTCTGTCCACATTAGATGAGTCATTACATAGACAGGCACATAGATAGTCCAACTTACTGCAGAACATACAGTATATAAACATGTACTGAATGTTAATGCCCCTACTTGTGTCTCCCACATATACTTACATTCCCATGAACACACACCCTCATGCTTATACTTGGCAGACTGCATAGTCGCAGCATAGCATACGCTGGAACATTATCCACTACTTCCTTTTATTATAAATATCGTGTGTGCTGCTTTCTATTGAAAGCAAACAATACTGACTCAACCTGTTGCCTGTTCATAGAATATTTTACTGGTCTAAGCGTCTATGTAGTTTTGGTTTCTGAACATACAAAATTAGTTTGAAGAAGGTTGTTTGGGATAAATAGAAGAACCTTAATGTAATATGAATGAATCAATATTGTTAGACCGTGTATTACTTTAGTTAATTAGTTTTAATTACTTTACTTTAGCTTCACAGAGAGGAAGCCTCTCTTTTGCAGAAACACCCGGATCACATTCGTACAGTTAAACACATTAATGCCTGGAAGCTGCCCAGTACAACCACAGCTACTGGTGATGGTAATGAGGGAGGGGCACTTTCCCCACCCAGATTTATCATGCCAGTCCGGGGATTGAACCGGGGATTCTAACCTTTAGGCCACCACTGCCCCTGTGTTGATATCTGAGTGATTAAAGAATGACCCTGCACTGAATGTGTTGTCTCATTAAGGAAAACAATAATCTTGCAGGTTGTCACTTGGGCAGGATATTTCATGGCAAAATTATTGCTTTCACTTTAAAGGTCTAGTGTGTAACATTTAGGAGGATCTATTGGCAAAATAGGTCTGTTTGCATTTGTGTATAATCGCCTGAAAATGAGAATCATTGTGTTTTTGTTACCTAAGAATGAAAACTTAATCATCTTCTGCGGATGTTGCCATGTTGAACCAACATGTTTCTGCAGTAGCTGAGACCGGATAAACCAAACACTGGCTGTAGATTGCCTTTTGGTTTTAGTTCCAATCTGCAACTTCAATGCTAGACGCCACTAAATGCTACACACTGCTCACTGCTCAGTAACGGTCTAATTCACCGACTGAAGCTTTTAAAGCCGAAGCTCAAAAATATATTTCACACCATAAACGAAACTCACATGTTATCCTCTAATCCCTCATGTCTGTGTAACCGCCGTAGTTATGTTAACTTTATAGCTGTTTGAGTTAAGACACATGACCGGGAGCACTTACATTGTAAATACTGACACTGACATGTTTATTACATTGTACGTTTGCTGTTTGACATCTGCACTGTGTAAATGTTGATCAAAGTAGAAACATTTAATGACAGCGGCAGTTTTGACGTTTCTTTTAATGCAACTTGTAATTGAAACATGGTTAGTGCCCATGTCTAAAATTAAAAGAACGAAAGCTGCAATTACACGCCACAATATCATTATGTTAGACAACATACTGACGACTCTGTTATTCTTAGAAGAACTAGTCATAAACATTTAAAATGTGTCTTCAGGTTAGTGCTAGAGTGGAGCATTGTGAGGACATTTAAAATGAAAATAACTCATCTTGACGGGGGTTTCACTCAACAAATGTCAGGACAATCTGCACATTAGACCTTTAGTATTTCCAAATACCTTGTATGGAAAGTGGATATTTTGGTGTCCAAAAATGAAAGTGTTCTCAGTAATTCCCACGCTTATCTAACAATTAGGTCAGGATTTCTTTCCACTAATTGAGATATTTCAGTCTGGATCAGTGGTAGACAGACCAGCTGACAGACCAACAATGCCACCCCCAAAGCCATGCTAGCATGTCTAAAATAATCACTGCAAATTGAATTTAAATCCACCAATTAATTTTTAAGATTGTTATGCACCTAAATATTGGTCAGGGGAAATGTTGACCTCATGGTGCTGCTATATAAAATGTCAGATTCGTGACCTTTCTGTCATCATGCGAGGGATTGAGAGCTGAGATGAATAGTCTGTGATAGTTGAGAAGCTTCTCTAATTTCCTCTCCTGTGTGTGTGTGCGCACACACATAGTTATCTCATCCAGTATCACATCACCTCTGTTGTGGCTCACAGACATGTTTATCATTACTCATGTATTCTTAGCTCATAACTGCACATGCTGCTATCAGTCAGAAATGTAATTGGTGATTCTGTGTCTCCGTGTGCTAAGATGGCAGCTCTAGATCGTATGGGTGTACTGTATGTGTGGGTTTGCCACTGTTCACTGTGTGCTATTTGTGGTTTGAAGGTATTACATAAGAGCTGATTCTTTTCCCTCTTTCTGTTTTCCTTCTTCTCTGTCTGTGGTTCATGTCTCTGCCAGGGAGAGAGTCAGGAATATTCCCACTCTGTCCACTTCTGCATGCTGTCTCTGTCTGTGTGAAGACATGTGTCTCTGTTGTTACTGTATGTCCAGAGGCAAGTTTACAACTTCTAGGTGTAGCAGAGGAAACAGTTTGTGCAACACAGGACATCCATCAGATCTGTGTGTGCTGCTTAAGGGGGGTTTGTTTGCTTCAGGCAGATTGTGTCTTCTGCAAGACAGACAGGTTTGTCCTCTTGGCTATACTTACTGATAAATAAGGAAACAAAGGAGGTTAAAGGAGACAATGTCAGGAATGTTTAAGGAAAACAATAGAGCATTTCAGATTCCAGCCCTGCCCCAAAACTCACATGTCCTTGTATCTCAGTTAACATATTCACATCCTTGTTATCTCTCCGTTGTCTCTCACTCCCTATTTTTAATTAATGCTGTCTTCCATCTTCCATGCCTCTAATTTTCTCCATTTTTCAGTGCAGCTATTGCAGACTGAACAGAGTCTCTTTCTCTGTGTTCACCCGTGTGTGACATTATTTTTGAGTGTGTTGGCTCATGTATTCATCTATCAGCCTGCCTGTCTCTGTGGACCAGCTCGGTGTAATCGGTGGTAGAGCTTCTGCCTTTCAGTCCACGTTTTCCACGTGTGAGCAGTAAACAGCAGGAAGGGAACCTCAAAGTGCAAATAAAAAGCAACGCACCTCTGCTGCTTCCTTTTTTATTTCCCTGTTAACCTTTTTCACAGTGGCTTAACCATCCTCCTCTTATTAGATTAGTCAAAGAACTCATCTCATCTGGCTTAGATGTGTGTGAGAGAGAGACAGAGAGAGAGAGAGAGAATGTATAAATGTGAAATCCTGGACTTACAGTTACATAAGCCATCCATGAACAGGCTCAGAGACACATGTGTGTGAGCAGCGATGAGAGCTTTTATCCGAATGACTTTGTTGTCAGTCTGATGGTTGTTGATGTTGCACCATTACTGTAGAATCTAGGTTTGCTGTATTGATTTGTTTGCCGACTGACCTGGATATTTTCAGCAAACAATAGTTCCTCTGTACGTTTGGTCACACATAATGGAATTAGCGGCTACATTTCCAGTTCTGATGTTATCTGTCTGTGTGGATTGTAATACATATAAAGGATACAAAATATCTTCGCAACTTTGGCAGCTCTCGTCTCCATTTATTCATCCAGGAAAAAGAGGCACAAGTGCTCTTTTTCGGCACAATCACGGTAATCCACAGTCTCCACTGTGAGCTGCCAAGTAAACAAACCATTAACAACTCAAATTACCTTTTCAAACTCATTGTGGGCTGCCCAAACATGTCAGAAAGTCACATGTCAGTCAGTTAATTTACACAGAAAATTCCTTCAGTCCATTTAAATTAAAAGAAATAGTCTGTTTCAGAGCAACAATAGTCCAAAAGGATATATTGTCCTAAAAAGCTGTTGAAATGTAGTTACTGCATTTTACTTTATAGTTATAGGGAATTAGGGAGGGTGTACATCCTTACAGCTTTTAAAATATACTGTTGGCCTCACCATTTCCTCCCTTTCTTCCCACCGCTCTCTTTTCATCATCTCTCCCTTGAAGACACAAACGTCTGGTTATACCAGACGCTTATATGCCTCTTAAAACAGGAAGCATTGCCTCTCCTCTGCCCCCCCCACACACACACACAATCGACAAACCCTGAAAGAATTGGGGAGGGGGAGGCAAACTCCTGAGAGAGCAGAGCGAGCCCACGTCTGTTAACCAGCTGATCGTCCACCCAGACAGAGAGGGAGAGGGGAGGGGAGCAGAGAGAGGAGTGACTACTGATGCTCCAGTAATCTGCACTGTGTGAGTCAGTGCTGTGGAGAGCAAAGCAGCAGCAGCAGCAGCGTGAGACACGTTTCTCTCTCACGAGCGTCAACAATGCACAAGTGGAGGATGGGAGAGCTGAGCTGCTAAGCAAGAGGAGGAAGTGAGCAAGCCATATAGAAAGCAAGACGGGCCAGAGCAGACGTAAGGAGGGAGAAAGGCAAGAAGACACAACGACAGCTTGTTTTCGAGAGTCTCCTTTTTGCAGTTGAGAGAAGGACTGTGGAGGATCAGTGAACCTGATTGACAGCAGTGACGATCTAAACTAATCCAGAGAAGGAGGAAGTTTACCGTTACATTTTGGAGGTGGCAGCAGGTTTAAGACCCGACGTGGTGCAGGGATGTCCTGGTTGTCTCCGGTCCAGTGGGCCAAATGGACATGGTCAGCAGTGACCGGGGGTGTGGGGGACGAAGGGCAGCCCACATCCAAGGATGAAGGAGAGGACAAGTAAGAGGGCTAGGCCACGATGTTTGTGTGTGTGAGAGAGAGAGCGAATATATAGAGGGAGGCAGCTTGTTTACAGGTGGGCCTGTAAAAGATTAAAAAGAGAGAGTGATTTCCTTTCATTTAAATAGCAATAGATTGATTGATTGTGTGCCTGTGTGGGTGTTTGTGTGATGACTGTAAATTCCCCTGAGTCATACTGACAGGTGGTGGATATATACACACACACATAGAGAGCAACACACTAACTGATGCTGTAGTATAATCTCAGATTCTTTCCTATGCTATGGATCCCAGTGGCTGTGTCATGCCGTCACGGGCTAAAAACAGATTCTTAGTCAAAATACAGACACTCAAACTACTGTTTTGTGAATCCCTGCTTTGTGTTCAGTATCCTGTTTCTTTATGAGACACCAAACACAGAAGATCTGACTATCTAGGCCCCTGTTTGAGCGTGTGTGTTCGAGTGTGTGTGAAGGCTGTTTGGCAGTTTGGGAACAGTTGCTAAAAAAGTTGGGGGGAAGGGGAGAAAAAGTCACAGTTTTCCAAAGCTTTTGATTCTTTTTCTGTCCATTTCTAGTTTCTTAGTAACCATCCAAGATCGCAGCCGTTGGGGCCATCACTGGGACGTGATCCTGTGTGTGTGTGTGTGTGTGTGTGTGTGTGTGTGTGTGTGTGCAGGGTGGGGGGTGGGTTATGTATATGAGGATTAGCTCTGGATGGTCGTGTTTGTATAGAGCTCCAGCATGTGTGAATGTGTTTGTGTGAACTCGTATCAGAGATGGGAGTGTTGTTGGGTATTGGCAGCTTTGTTCCTTCGTGTGCTGCTTTTCATTAGAGTGCGGACGTTTTGATGTGTGTTCAAGTGGCTGGGAACGGGTACACACACACACACACAACCACACACACTCTCACTCTCCCTGTCTCTGCCTTCGTTTTAGTCTCCACAGTTTGGAAATAAATTTGGGCTGGGTGTCTAGGCAGCTGACACAGCAGACCAAAAGACTTTGTGTGTGTGTGTGTGTGTGTGTGTGTGTGTGTGTGTGTGTGTGTGTGTGTGTGTGTGTGTGTGTGTGTGTGTGTGTATGTGTCCTTTGAGGCGCAAAGGATGCAGGTGGCCTTGTAGGACTTAACTTCCTCTCCTCTCCCTTCCTCTGACTTCCTTTTAAAATAAAAGCAGCTTGTTTATTTTCAGCTGCTTAGAGCTCTGATCTATTGTTTTTGTGTCACTTTAGGAAAACAGAAGATTGATATTGGAAAGCCGTCGCTCATTTGTTAGAATGACTTTTACACTGCAACACACAACCAGTGCCTTCATTGTTATATTACGCAGTTATATGTAGTTATTTAGACTGATCAACATTTCCAATGCCTCTCTGTTCTCAGAGACAGTGGACTGCTGTTTGAGAATATAGCTTCAAACCAGGCAATGTGATTAGCTTTTACCACATGCTTTAAATCACTTCATGAGAATAATTAATTTAGTTTTATGGATTATATTTTTCAGTTTGGCACATTCTCAAATTCAAACGGGATTTTTAGTTCCAGACTACTTGAGACAACTTCCCAAAACACTTGAGCTCTGACCTCTCTCTCACTGTCTCTTCGTACGTTTCTGTCTCCTTTCTTTTCGTTTTTGTGAATGGGGGTTTTGTTAAGGTCTTCTTCTCTTTTTTTCTTCACAGTTCCGACTCTGAAGGGACCTTCGAGACTCCAGAAGCAGAGTCTCCAGGTGTTGTGAAGCTACTGAGCCAACTGGACAACTCCAACCACACAGGTGAGATGGCTGCTCTTATACTGGTCACACCTGATTGGTGACATTGGCTATTCTCAGGTAGAGCTGGGTATCAGCTCCTGATCAGTTAATTCCTGTATAATTAAAAATGTTGGTAAAAGTTTAGACTGTATTTTATTTATGGAAAGTATTTGTTATGGCTGCTTGTGTTTAGACATTAACAAACTGATCATCAGGCTGAAAAGGCACAACAGGTGTTTGGGTGGGGTCAAAAGTGTGCTTTGTTGCATCCGTAATCACACCCAACAGTGAAGTCACAGTGTCCTGGAGTACACCTGTACATCACAGCAGCCAATTCTTTTTTTTTGTATTGGTACCGACACAGGTAGCATATCAGCATTAATATTGCATAAATGTAAAAAAAACAAAACAACACCCAGTCGGACACTTCGGTGGCGTAGGTGTGAAAATGTCCACTGTGATAAGTCTCATAAAATTATCCAGATCAGGACTGAGAGTCAGATTCAGCTACACACATAGAACAACTTCATTTCTCACTATTGGTATTTATAGATAAATGGCTGTTTTTAACTAGTTATTATCATTAGTACTTTAGACACCATTACTTCTTGTACAAATGTGATAATCATTTGACGGTGCTAGAAAGCTTAAACTCCATTTGTGCCGTGAAGCAATGCAGCATATTTTGGGTTGCTAAAAGCGAATTATAAACAAAATATTTTCTTACTTAACTCCAGTCATACCTTATAATACAGATAGTTTCAGTTATATGTGCACATGTATTTTTTAGATATTTATCTTTACGATTAGGTTTATGGTTTCTATGTTTTTGTTTTTTGTAATTTGGGTGAACTGACACTTTAATTGAAGCATAATAATTACACTAATGTCGTCACTGTTTGTCTGGAGCATTATGATGTCGACCACAGTGCCAACTTGCCTGCTTTTGATGATCACACAGATCTTGGATCAGCTTACTGTCAAGTTATTAGTAATGTAAGCGAGCTCTCTCCTGTTAGGCACAGACTCGTAAATCGCCTGATAAATGAATCCAGTCTGTTTGAAGATGCCAAAGAGACCCACTTCTGTCCAATCCAAAGCCCCCTTCCTCACCTCTCCACTGTCCTGCTTTCACCCACACAGACACGAGTACTACACATTTCCATCTACTATTACCATGGTAATAGATCATCTGCAGGACATCTTCTGTGCAGAAACAAATGCCATTATATCACTGATGCTTGCAAACTCTGTTTTTTCCAGCTCCATCTGCTTTCATCAAAATAATTGATTTTGACATGTACTGTACATGTATTAGGATAAAATTGGTCTGCATGTTTTGGATGGCTTGGCTAGTTGAAATTAGACACATTTAGACCAAAGCATATGGGACGCTGTGCCAGAGATAATGACAGGGAGATGAATGTGTTTGTTATTGAATTCAGTTTGAAGACAATACGAGTCTCCTTTTTAATGCTAAGACAGTCACACGCTCTGTTCAAAATCTGGGATAGTTTCATAAATAAAAGATCAACTGTGTGGAGAAATTGATATTCTGGTTCACTATAATTACACTAAAATGGCTCAGGGGGGAATCGCTGTCTGTTCATAGGAACAACCACAGGCCACATCTCACTGTATGTACTGCTGAACCACAACGTAGCTGAAACCCTACACTGCTATTTGTCTACCTGTATACTATCTGTTTCTCTCTCACTGGCTTTCTCTCCCACTTCCCTCCCTGTCTTCTTTTCCTCTTTTTCGCTGAGTTGTGAAACTGTAATAAAGCCTGATGTTGTTTTTGTTGCTAGGCCACGTGGTGGTGTGTACTCTGCATGACTGGGTGTGGTTCTTCTGCATCTGTTCTCTGTCTCCGAAGGGTGTGTTTGCCTGAAAGTACCCAGATTTGAGCAGGAGCTTACATAAACTTGCATTAATTGACTGTGTGATGCAGTAAGTCACACATTAGTCATGACAAACGATGTGAAAAGCTGTTAGCCACTCAAGGTGAAACCACATTGACTTCATTCATGTTGTGTGGATGTTTAAAGGGAAATACACAATCATACAGGAGAGGTTATTTCAGTTTTATTCTTCTGTGTAGTTGTGTTAGTTTTACAGTGTGTGTGGGTGTATTTTTCAGTAACAGAGAGTCCTGTGTTTCAACAGCAGTGTGACTCAACAGAGGCCAGCATGCTGCTGTGGTCGTTAGCTAGCTGTTAACGGGATGTGTGAGGAAGTGCTCTGAGAGGAAGCCAGCAGCCATTTTAAATGTTCTAACAGGAGAAGGAGAAGCCATCACTTCAAGTTTAAATCCCTGAATCACAGATACTATCTTTAAGTAGCCACAGGATGGGGATGTTTGGTTTTACTATTGGAGGAAAGATTCAGATCTGTTTAGCTCTCGGTGGTTCTTATTCTACCTTTCTGCTAACTCTTTGTCCTCATTTGAAATAACAGAGTTTGCAAACATCAGATTGTATTGTGGCATGCCCCAAGGTTCTCTCCTTGGACCTATTCTGTTTTTCCATGTATATATTTCTATTTGTCCAGATAATAAGTCATTTTATGGTATCTCCTATCAGTGCTATGCAGATGATATTCAATTATGCAGTTTATTTAACCCTCCTGTCATCTTAAATTGGCTATAACTGATATTTTTATATTAACAAATGTCAAAGTAAAAACAATGTGTCAGTGTAGAAGTCACCCTAAACTGCAGCCCGTCTCAGAGCTTTATAGTTTCAGCTCATTGTTTAGCTGTCCGGATGCAACTTTACTTTTTAATTAACTTTCGCTGCTCTTATAGCATCGCTTTCTGCTGCAGGAAGCACATCAGTACCCTTTCAGCACCATAAACAACAGACATACACAGTCCATAACTGCTGGATGTATAAATAAGCAACCATTTGCTAACAAGTTTCTTGCAAATTACTTCATGCTCCTCTTGAAAGTTTCTATGTAAACTTAGTTACATACTTAAACTTATGTACTTTTCTTCTCTTTTCACAGTTCTTCCTGATGTTACAAACCACATTCTGGACAAGAACTTCAACCAGGACATCAGCCCAGTTCAATCCCAAGAGGTCGATTCCCTGAACAACCTCACCCGCTCCTCAGCTAATGACAACAGCTTTGGTTTGGACCAGAACCTCAACCTGACCCTCAGTAACAAACCCAGTCCTGGCCTCCTCTCCCAGCCTAAAGCCCTCCGTCCCCCATCACTGTCCGTCCTCTCCCCGCTAAACAAACCAGATCCTTCTGAAGTGGACGACGAGGCTCCGGTGACGTCTGACTCCAGCCCCGACTCAAATTTGATCCCCAGTCACAACATTTGCGTGGATCCTGACTTGCTTAATGGGAACGTGAACTCTGACGCTGTGCAATCAAACACAAAACTAACCTGTGAGACCAACAGCACAATTATCACGTGAGTAAAACGTTCGAAAACAAACACAAACACAAAGGCCATTCCTCTTCAGTAATCAGTGTGTGGCTGAACTAATGTGACTCACAGATTTTCAAGCTGAACAAACGCTGCTCTCTCTTTTATGGCCGTAGGGAACATTAGTGAATGCTTGCCATTGTGCACAATGAACCTGAAGTGATCAAAGTGTTCCCGTTTTAATCAACTGTGGTGGCCTGTTTTGTTTGTTGTTTCTCTCCTGCACTTCCATTCATTGCTCACCAGTGTTATTATAGTTTTTAATGTTTTTCTTATTGTTTTCAGTTCATTTTAATTCATGTTTTTAGATAATTTTAATTTAGAATTTCAGCTCGCCTTTATTTTTTACTTCATCATTTAGTTTATAATTACTTCACAGGTCGTAATTTAGTGGAGTTTTTCTATGTTCCTAGATGGATTAATTATTTTTAACGACTATCTCGTGGCAATGCTGACAGAAAATGTTCTTTGAATGATAATGAGAACTTAAAGTGTCAAACAATGCCCTCTTGTGGCGTTTTTCAGTAGTGTTGATGCTAAAGCAGAATCATGACTCACATCTCTATTATCTCCAAGTTTTTTGTGATATATACTATAGCAGTTTTGTGCACAAAGATAAGTTATTAGTATGTTTTATTGATATTTTCAAACTATATAAGAAGTTTGACATTGGCAACACTATACAGGAACAGGGTCTTTGAATTACATATGTAATGGGTCACATCTCTTAGGTCAATATACTGTGTGTAAAGTCAGTTTCTTCCTTTATTTTCCATATTATCCATATCACAGCCTTTAAGATAAAGGTCAGATTCTCTATACAGTTTATTTTATTGACAATTGCAGTCCTGTCTTCTTTTCTTTGGCCTGCAGTCATTTCCATGTGATGTTTTTCTTGCTTAGCAAACAGAAGTATTTTGGCTATTTATCCTCAGCTGTAAGTGTGTCCAGGATTTTTTACAGATAATTAACAAAAAAGCAATTCAAATATTTCCATTACCTCTTTATAATTGTCTAGCCTATAAAACAATATTAAAGGACAAGCACAGAAACAAATGCCATTTTAAAAGTCTTAAAATGGCAGGTTTCTTTTTTTTTTTACCACACAAGCGGGTTTAGATTAAGATTTTAATATCACATTAGTTTCAAGATTTTACTCTCCAGTTTAACCAAACACGCTCGCCTGTCTACTTTCAGTCTTGTTTTTTTATTTATTAAACTATAATAACCCTGCACTCACCTTGTTTTTAACCTAACCCCTGTCCCATCCTCTCCTGTGTCTTTCCTTCCTTTTCCTTCCAAACCTGTCATTCTGTTTCCCTTCTCTCTGTGTGGCATCAGGACTGCTGAGCAAGTCCATTTCCTCTGTGTTCTGTTGTAAGTACTGTATAATCGTGTGTGCAGACGTGTGTGTGTTTTTAACGTCAGTCCAAGTCCAGGCTCACGCCATAGTCATTCAGCTGACCTAAACTTTCCTTCGAACACAAAGTGAAGGTGAAAAACAAGTGAACTAGATTTAGAAAGTAGAGGACAGAGTGTTAGTGGAAACACTGTAATTCCCTCTAATGCTCCATGCAACTGTTGCTCTTATTTTAATTTGGCAGCAATCTATTTCATTAATCTGCATTTTCTGCTGCGTAATTCAGCACTTTTAGCAGAGCATGCGAACTCCGAGGCACACACAGAGCAGAGCCACGAGGTCTGGCTGTAAGGCTTTCTGTCTCTCCTGATTTCTCTCCTCATCATTACACCTGCCCACATGTACACACATAGAGAGATATTAATTTGGTTAGTGCTGACACTGATGTTGTTATTGACCTTCATTCTCAGGAACTCGTGTAAAATGAAGCAGAACCAGCCAATGCAGAAGGATTTCAGCGGGCAGGTAAGGATTAATAATTGTGTCTAATGATCATCTGACTCATGTGGTAGTTTTAGCTCTTGAGAGGTTTCATGCAGTCAATGTGGTTGATTCTGGTTGCTGCTGTTAAAGGATGACCATCATGGTGACCACGCCACAGATGAGGAGAAGTTGGCGAGCAGTGGCGGTGTCAAACCAGACAAGGACGAAAGCAGTGAGTAAAAGGATCAATGACTATTGATTTTTATGTTTTGCTCATGTGTACATGTCAGATAGCCCCCTAGTTGCAGTAGACACTGATACAGTAGTATCAGTAGGGACTTTACTGTACAGAGATCAGATAACTGGATGTTAATGGTTACACTCTATCAATACCAGACAGCAAGGTTATCTTTGTCTTACAAGCACAACATTAATTATTAACTTTACATATTATTTTACACTGCATTGAAACTTGTGACCGTGTGGGTCATGAGCACCACAGAGCAGTGCAACAGTACAGTGGGTTTGTGCCTGTTGGAGGAGAGCTGTTTTAGTCTTATAAATATTTAGATTATATGATCACACTGGTGGCTTCAGACTGAATGTGACACAGCTTTTGTGACTGGTCTGATCCTAGTAGCCTCACTGTTACAAACATTGCATAACAGCACATCACTGCATCAGTAGTCTGTATTACTGTTATTTATTGTTTCTAAAGGCAGGGTGGTTGTTTTTACTGTGAACCTTTAGTATTTGTATTGGCTTTGCCCAAAGACAGGCGATTCTCAAAGATGTACTGAGCTAATATAAGAGTTTGAAATGCAAATAGTCATTTAGGTTCATTGAGAGTCATAACTGAGGGGAAAACAAACTGCCAATAATGTGAGTTTAGTTTTTGATTTAAAGGTCCAGTGTGTTGGATTTAGCGGTATCTAGCAGTGTAGATGCAGATTGCAACTCACTTGCTTCACCCTCCCTTTCCAAACGCACAAGAGAAACTACGGTGGCTGTGAAACACACAAAAAACACAAATGGCCTTATCTAGAGCCACTTTTTGGGTTGTCCATTCTAGGCTACTGTAGATACATGGCAGACTTCATGGAAGGGAGCATTCAATATTGCATAAGTCATGAGAATACTTTTTTATGTCTATTTACTGGTATTTTAGTTAACAAACATTAAGCACTCTTTACAAATTATATAAAAGATTACAAAAACAATACAGAATTTACATACACAGACACACATACTTATCCCATCTCATCCATTTCACAACTTAATACAAGGTTTTAATTATTTTATCACTGAGTATGAGCACATGTGGGTATAATACAATGATATTTATTATGAGAACTAGATTGGGAGATGAACCAGATTACATTATATTGATCTTAACTTCATTGTAACCTGTGTCTCACTTTCTTCCAGTTCAAGACTGCAATGTGACATCAAAACCTGAAGACTCAGACTGCTGCACTGTGGTAAGTAAATATCACAATAAATCATTCATGTTCATATACAGTCTATTTATTCATCATTGTGGACAGTCTGACACAGCAATTCCACCAGTGACCACTAGGTGGGGATGAAGCACTCTTTCATTAGTTAAATTTACCATCAGTTGCTAACAAAAACGTCCAGACATGTCCCAACATAACATTGTGTTCAGATCTGAATTAGTGACATTTACACAGCAAATGATGCAAATTGTCAAGTGCGTTGTGATTTAAAGATGTACACTAATAGGCAGCCTAGTGTTGTGTTTAGAGCCACCTGCATTGTATCTAAAGCTGCAGTATGATCGCCCGGCTGATATGATGACTGCACTGTGCTGTAGGACAGCAGGAGGTTCTTAGTGTCTGCCACTGTGTTCATGTACTCAGGTGACAGATGGATTTGGATTTATCATTCAGGATATTAGAATATGATATCATAATCCCGGGAAGGACAAAATGAGAGAGGAGAGAGACAGGGGAGGAGAAGAAGCAGCATTGAGATGTGTAAGAACATCGATTGAAAGGCAAGAGGGGTGTGGGGTTAAAAAATGAGAACGAGAGAAGCCTAGAGAACAGAAGAAGGAGAGAGCAGGCATATAGAGAGAGAAATATAATGTGTTCAGTATAAACCTTTTTGGCTCTTTCTCTCACTAATTGGTATACTGACTAACTGCTGATGTAACATATTGCTGGGTGCAAGCATTGGCTTTTCTAAACACCTACAGTATAATAGGCTTCCCAGAGAAAAAAAACAACAATTTCCTGCACAGAAACGTATGCATTTTATACTTACACTACTAGAAACAGTAGTAAAGTTTGCATAAGAAATTGTTTGGGGTATAAGAAGGTAGAATTGAATGTCTTTATGCCAGTGTTGTGATTGCTCCTTGCCAAAATGGAGACTGTGAGTTTCTCTATTATAAAGTTTAGGTGGGCTTACCCCCCATTATCCTACTGGATGTACGATAAAAGATGAAAGTTGACATAAGTGATTTCCTTCTGCCCTCAGCAGTATGAGGATCCGTGCATGCTGAAGAAGAAGTCAGGAGGAAGTGAAATGGAGAAAACAGGAAGTCAGGTCCTGGATTCCATCTGCATCAGCGAGGCAGAAAAACAGGCCGTTCTCACCCTCATTAGAGAGGAGGTACACGCTTTTATCTCACTCATCTCATGAATCAACATGAAATATGTCACCCGCGGTTTGTAAGTTGATTGTGTATATGTTTGACATGATTGAGCTCACAGTAGACGTCTCTTTTCTAGATCATCACTAAAGAGTTGGAAGCCAATGAGTGGATGAAAAAGTATGAGAGCAGCAAACAAGAAGTCGCTGAGATGAGGTTAGAAAGCATGTGGGGTGGTCATGTAAGGTTATGATGAGGTTGTACAGACAGAGGGATTTTTGTTCTGTGCAAGAGGTCATAGTTAAGGAAGATTTATCATGTGTTTTGCCTTATTACAGGAAGATTGTTGCAGAATATGAGAAGACAATCGCTCAGATGATCGGTGAGTAGAAATGTTAAAGATAAAATCTACCAGAACATTGTTGTGTTCAGGGGAACAGAACAGATGTAACCATACAATTTACTGCTTTTTGTAATGATTTTAGGGCCGGAAAACATACGTTTCACTTTATGTATTTTTGTGGTAAATGCAATGTGTTCTGCAATCACTATTAGTAGAGCAAGAAAGAAGTTATTTAGCACTCCACAATAATGTCTTCTTCTTCTTCTCTTTTCAGAGGACGAGCAGCGCAACAAACAGAGTTCCCAGAAGGCTTTGCATGCTGTGACGATGGAGAAGGAAGCCGCCCTGGCAGATCTGAACTCAGTGGAGCGCTCTCTCTCAGACGTGTTTCGGCGTTATGAGAATATGAAGAGTACCCTGGAGGGATTTAAGAAAGTAAGGGGTCATAGGACAAATTCACGGCTTAAAGAAGGCGTCTGTTTCAAGTGCTGAGGTGATCAGCTGTTAGTTATAACACATATTGGAAGGCTGTAAGAGGATTAAGATCAGAATATGGTTGAAGGGTATTCTGTCATTAGGGGCCAGGGTCGCCTAGCGGTGAGACAAGCAGGAGTTTACATAGAAGGTCACTAGAAATATTTGTCCCTCAACTCAGTGAAAAGTGGTTCTCTTATTCAACAACTGCAGCAGAAAAAGTCCACAATTAAAGTCAGTTTTCCCCAAGATCTTGACCCCAAGTTGACTCGCAGCGGATTTAGAGCAGCTGCTTGTGGGCGGACAGAAAGCTGTGGTGGTTAAACTATGCAGCTTCCCGGAGTAAATGTGCGCAACTTCAGGAATTCAGAAAGAGCCTTCAGTGTTTTAAAAATATTAAAAGAATAACCACAGGGTCAAGACTCAAGTGCATAATTTTACTTGAGAAGACAAGTATAAGGGCACACAATGTACAATGGTAACTGCTTTCTCTCTGTGTTAGGTGATAAATAACACTGTGGTTGTTCTTTGTTTCCTTGTACAGAATGAAGAGGTGCTGAAGAAGTGTGCTCAGGAGTATCTGGCCAGAGTCAAGCAGGAGGAGCAGAGATACCAGACACTTAAACTTCATGCTGAGGAGAAACTAGATAAGTACGTAGAGACTGAAGGAAAATCCAGTTGTCCTGTCAAGTCAGTTATAATAAATTAAGCTCTATTACAGGTTTGATATAAGAAATATAAAACAATTTCTCTCATTCCATGTATCTCCCAGGGCCAATGAGGAGATCGCTCAGGTGCGTACAAAGGCGAGCTCAGAGAACATGGCGATGACTGCCAGTTTGAGGAAGGAGCAGATGAAGAATGAGTCTCTGGAACAAGCTTTGCAGCAGAAGGTAATAGGCATCCTCCTCATCCTGCATGCTAATTCTAGATGAAATTACTTCTTTTCAAACTGTGTTTTATGCTGTAATTTAGTATAGTGTTGGGCAGTATGACCAAATAATTGTATCCTGGTATTTTTTAAGATTCTGGCAGTTTCACTGTACTTCACGGTTTTGTTGTTGCATGCCTGGACCTTTTTATATAGGTTTATAGTGGCTCATTATGCTGTCAGGAGTACAGTACAGTCCTTTTCAAAACAAAATATATAAGTGTATAAACACTGTAAACTGACATAAAATACTCAAAGTATTTAATTATTTAAAGAGATATTTCTCAAATCTTCTATTGCGCAAGTGAGAAACAAATGAGCTAAAGCAGTTGCACCAGTATGGCGTTATATAAAAGGATGAAATGAAATTCACATCATACAGGACATTAAAACCAGTTCTTCCGGTCTATCTCCCGGTACTAATTCAGTATATAGCGATGTATTAAATGTGCTTGTTTATCCTTTTGTTGTGTTGTCATAGAATCAAGAGATCGAGGAACTCACCAAGATCTGCGATGAGCTGATTTCCAAAATGGGAAAAATAGACTGAGAGACACTCCCTGTGAATCAGCCACTACGGTCCCTCCAGTCCTGCCTAACAGTGACGCCCTGTGCATGCCCCCAGCCAAGAAGCAGCTCTCATGCCCTCTGCCAGCCCTGCAACAAAGAGACTGCTTATGTACAGATGTCTAAAGTAACTTTGTGTATACTACAATTGCACTACTTGTGAACAAAATCAAGATGGTTCTGTACATGCTAACTATTGTTTGAGTTGGGAATCTGTATAATGTACGTGGTCACGTTGTTTTGTTTGCATTTCTGCCCATTATGTGGCCATATGGGCCTCTTGTGCTTTCGTCCATCATGCCAGTGAACAACAACAACCTGCTTGTGACTCAACTTAAGTTCCCAGCAGCTTAACAGCTAAATTGCCAGCAACCCCCAACAGGATGACATCATGCAGGCTGGGGTTTGTTTTAGAGTTACATCAAGGCATATAGTATGTTTCAATGGGCTTCGACAAGGATCGTTTTATATTAAAGCAACAATACATAAAATGTATTTTTCTATAAAGTAAATAGGGATTTTACTCTGAAAGAGCAACGCTCAGGGGTCTTGTGTGGGGCGGAATTAGGTCAGGGTTAAAGTCAAGCTGCACAAGAACTGGAGGAAAGAATTTAGGATCGTTTGAAGAAATACAGTAGTCCTCAGAGGCCTTGGTTCATTCAGGAGTGACACTGAAATCACAATAAGTCTGGACCTCTAAAGCCGCAAGTAATTCACAACATTAGCTTTACCTGGTTAACACTACAACACAGAGTCAGTCACAGAGTAATATAATAGCCTGACAATCTTAGACTTTCCTGTGATTATATAAATGTTGTGGCTTTGTTTTGTCTGATCCAGAAAGTCAGTAAAGAGAGTTTATCCTGGAGTGTAAAGAGTGACCAAAATGAACTCCACCGCTGTACGTTCATTATCTTGTGTTAAGATTCCTGAACAACTGGAACAAGTTCAAACATATTTTGGTTTTAGATGTTTAAAGCTATTATGAGATTAGAAAGTGCTGCAATATGTCAATGAGTTTTTCTTTTAAAACCATCACTGTGTCACAGATTAAGTTACCAGTAATCACATTGCCCTTTTTGTAAACTAAGAGTTTGACAGTTTTATAAGAGGTTCTGTCTGTTGTTTACGTGTAACGAAGATTAGTATTTACAGCTCTGCACTAGTTATTCAACAGATTAATCTGTTTTTTTGCACGTTTATTTTCACAGCTCCGTATTTCTTATTATTTTCTTCAAACACCAATAAAACTAGTCGTGTCCAGCAGTGTTTTAGTAATCGTTCATGAGGCTGTAACTAAGTATCAGTGAGTATCGGTGAAAATAAAAAGTATTGGTTCTGAATAACAAAATATAACAAAAACTTACCTTTTTTACAGAAGAAAACTAATTTCTCTGCAACACCAATGTTTATTGAAGGCTCAACATAAACTACTATTTGGCTCAATATAATACAGTATTGTGAATGTCAAGTCCAAATTTTGGTTAAAGATAAGATTAGGGTTTTTGGTTCTTTACAGTTTTCAATACTCGTTAAGTTTTAATGTCTGATACTCCGTCTCTTTACCACCTCGTAAACCCACTTCTGACACAAACCCACTGACGTGCCACAGTTTATATTCATGCCATTCTGATGTAATTTCTTTTATAATAATTAATGTTTGTATTTGTAAATTAGAATTGCCGATCTCACACTTGTGTTGACACATTGAGGACTTGAGCGTACATTTGCCTGAATAAACGTACATATAATTTGCTCTAATGTACCTCTTTCTTTGACTTATTTTGGTTGTTTGTGATTACTTTCACACAGACACACAGCAGAAAAGTATGACGACTCATATTGTGTGTCAGTGTGTTATGTTTGTCAGTATGTGTGTCATGGCCTCAGCTGGTAATGATGCACGTTGCTTACATCTTACATCAGACTTCCCAGCAAACACACACACACGTCAGCTGAGGCGGTGACGTGAGTGAATAATGACCTTGAGCTTCTTTGGCAGTTTCAGTTTGATTCAGCATGCTCACTGTCAGTAGTTACAGAAACTGTTGTAACACCAACACTCTCAACAACTGACCTCAAAATACTGTTAATCTCAACACTGATAGCTTTATAACACTGAACTGTAACTGTGTCTCCCTGTTAAAGCTCGCTTGGTTAAGTTCATTACCACAGGGTGCTGGCTGTGCAGCATAGATGGAGATTACAGAGATAAGACCTTAATGCCCTCAGACACCTTCCCATGTCTAAACCCCCTCATCCTCCACCACCTCAACCTTCGGTGTCCCCTCCATCAGAGCCTTCTCTCAGCTCATCCACTCTTTCTGTGGACTCTTGAAGACACAATGACCCATCAGCCTGCTGCCATGAAGACTGCTCTCGCCCTGCTTCTGCTCATCTCTCTGGCCTGCCACAGTAAGTGTTCTACAACACTGATACCAACACTGGATTTAGGAAGGATGTAGTTGATTAGAAGCTCACAGACTCATTGCTGAGAGGTTAAAGAAGCACTGCGATACAGAGGATCAGGATTTTTCTTTCATGAAAGCCGACTTTGGTTGAAGATTGATAATATTCCTAAGGCCAGAACAAGTTGGGACATTTTCTGTATGATTTATCAACATTCATATAGATTCTACAATGTTTAAATGATGTACATGTCAACTTAATCAGCAATCAATATAGCCTGCATGGTGAAAAATTCTATACTTTTTGTGCAATCTAACAGGTTGTTGTTGACATAAAGCAGCTTTGATTGTGTCTCTACTGTGAGTGTGTGCTTGTGTGTGTGGAGGCAAAATGGGATGAATAGACAATAAAGCTCACGCACCCATCTGTATATATACATGCTTAGTCTCAAGTCAGGTGCTCTCTCTTGTTCTCTCTGTAAAGGCCACGCCCTCAAATGTCACACATGCGTGGCATCCAATGAGGATGATTGCAACCGACAGGGCTCCACCTCCTGCCCTCAGTATGCTGATGCCTGCTCCACCATCACAGGACCCAGTGAGTAAACACACACACACACACACACACACTCAGGGAAACATGCAACATGCAAGTATGATTTTGTTGAATCCAGTGTTGTTAAAGGCTCACTAGAGGTCAGCGTAACACTGTCGACGACCCACAGGCAGCAGTTAAAATAGTGCTCATGCTGTTTCCATTGACAAAGAAAAGGTTTTTATTCTGTTTGTTTATGTGTGTGTGTGTGTGTGTGTGTGTGTGTGTGTGTGTGTGTGTGTGTGTGTGTGTGAGTGTGTGTCATCATAAAACCAGCCCCTCATCATTTGAGGTCGCTGGATGTTATCCCGGCAGTTTATGATAACCACGGACCTCTGTATGCCCATATATGTGTGTGTGTGTGTGTGTGTGTGCATGAAGAGAAGAAGAGTGAAAGTTCATTGGGTTCACAGTGCCATGCCAAGTTAACACGCAGCTTTCAGACAATTCAAAGTGATTTAACTCTGAACGTCTGCCGACATCACACATCCCACTCGTCTCACACTCTCTCCAGACACCGTGATAAAGTCGTGCACGTACAAAGCTTTCTGCGACAAGGCTAACGGCGGCAACACCGGAGCCAAGATGGAATGTTGTTTTGGCGACGACTGTAACGGGCCCCACAGGAGCCATCGCCACAACGGTGCAGGGGCTCTGGCCTCCAGCCCCATCCTGCTGATCACGGCCCTGCTCCTACGCCTGGCTGTCAGTCAGCTGTGAACGCCTCCATTTTTGTTTTCCTCCAGTGATTCATCTCTTCCTTATCTGTTTAATCCAGTCATTTGATATGTTGTCCATCCCTCAGAGATTTTTAATGGAGGTTTGCAGAAAGGATTTGAATGACAGAGAGTTTCAAGTCGTTTAAAACCAAAGTATATTTTGTAAGGACTGTGTTGGTGCAGTGAAGGTCTGTCTTTGCGCCTTTTGATTCTCTTTTCTTTTTATACCATCATCAAAACCTCATTATCAATGGTGGTATGTTCACTTTCAGGTGATGTAAAGCTGTTAAGCAACCTGTGAACCTGAGAGTATTTGTGGTGAATGTCTGTGTACAAAGAGAAGTACACCCACAAATAGTTCTGGTATAGCTGGTGGGACTCGGGTGTGGTTTTGGTAGGTGCTAAGGTGCCTCAGTGGGTAGCTAGTGCACAGCTCGCTTGACATCATAGAACCACAGTTGTTGCCATGGGAACCAGAGAGGAAACTAAGTTTTTTAACATCACAATCTCAGGAAAATATTTAAAACCTTTTGTAAATGTGTTTAGTGCTTAAATTGCTCCTTTTTTGTGCATGCAAGCTTGTCTGAATAAAGATACAATCACATCCTTATTTGTGTGTGTGTGTGTGTGTGTGTGTGTGTGTGTGTGTGGCAGCGTGTGGGTAAGATCATCTTGGTGTGACATTTGACACCCCACACTTGACCTTTAAAAGCCAGAGAAAAGAAATGTGTGTTTATGTTAATGTTCCTTCATTGTGTATGCACAGTACAGTAGAGAGTCTGTGATTTTCTGCAGAAACGGGGGGGGGGTCTGTGGAAACTACAGGACTTCCTTCTGCAACTGTTCAACTTTGAATCCTGTGCAGTCGCCACAGGATGTGAAGTGAGGTAGGTCTCCCTCCTCAGGCAGGTCATATGATGCAACCACTTCCTCTTAACAGGAGGCCACAAACTTAAACAAATTTTAAAAATCTGAATATAGAATCACAGATATATTTTTCAGCAGTAGAAAGATTTAACATGTGTAAAAACTCTAAACACAGACTCTTGACTAGACATAGAGGTCGGGTCAGGTCATCCTTCGAGTTCTCCTTCTGTCTCTCAGGAGTTTCATCACAAGACTCAAACTGTGGTCACCTTTGTGCAAAGGTGGAGCAACAGTAGGGCAACACTGCTAGTGCTTTGTGTGGCTCACACATCAAATATTGTACTTTCTTACACCACAACTTTTGTCTAAGTTATAGGTGGAGGTTGTCTTCTTCTCTGGTGCGGTAGTCAGGGAAAAAGTTACAATGCAGCAAGTGCATATTGAGTGTAATGGACTGAAACGTTTGTACTTTTGCACTACATTTTTCTCTTTCATAACATTATAGTCACCATTACAGTCACATATACAATCACAAAAAGTAAAACGTATAGTGAAATTTGTCGTCTGCATTTAACCTACTAGTACTAGGAGGAGTAGGCAGCCACTGTACAGTGCCCGTGGATCAATTCAAGGGTGATGACTGGAGAAATAAACCTAACACGGAAATCTACACAGCAAATTCCTCCCCCAGGACCTTCTTGTGGCAGTCGCTCAACCACTGGTCCACGGTGCCGCCAATATACAGCTCTGTAGTGTATTTAACAGAAATATTTATATTCAAGACTGAAGTCTGAATCTCTTATTGTTCCCAGGGTGCGAGTCCTCCCTCTGTGCATTGATGCACAGGCCGCAGGCAGGGGGTAGCCAGTGGTGGCTCCCCTACGTACAGCATCATATTTTGCATAATTTTTTTCTCATGCTGAACCATTTATCTTCTGCCGCAGTTCCACAGGAGATGCTATTTAGCACAGCACCCATCTTACAGTACTGTTCAACCCACTCGCTACTGCAGTCTGGGGGGAGATCAAACACATGCTGTTACTGAGTCTTGCTGAATTTTGTTCCACACAGAAATGAATGGGAAGCACAAGATACAAAAGAAGTGAAAGCTGCTGATGATGATGATAAATAAAATGATACTGTTGTTTCTCTTGTTTCCTGCACATCTACAAGATCGGGGGGGGTTTAGACGCACACATTTTGGTCTTAAGCAAACAAACATCATAATCTAACCACCATGCAGAAATATAGACACTAATTTCTGTGCCACTCCAAGGCCTCAGCCTGGTCACCCATGAACTTTGGAGACTAAGATGTTACATAAAGATCAGTAAATAAGTAAAAAACAAAACTATGACTAACTAAACAATATTAAAACACATATTATTCTCTGAAAAGGAAAATTTTTGGAGTTCTAATACCTGGATTTGACGACCCTCGCCCCCTTGATGCTACTGCTTGCACACTACATAGATGTTTCTGAGGTTTGTTTCTTCATAATCCATCTATTTTCTTCTCTCTGATGGTAAATTAGTAATTCTAATTAAATTAACTGATAAATGTTTGACTTATAGTGGTTTGCTTTTATAGGTATTTATCATGGCTGACACTGTGACGTCACTTGGCGGTCCCAGACAACCCTTCGACCAAAGCTCATTTATGTGAAACACAAGGCTGTTCAGGCTAAACGTGTTTTAACCAATCAAACTAACTGACAGCCAAATGTGATAGAGATAAAAACTCACCGAGCACATTCATGTAAGAAAATTTGCAGTGTTTATGGAACCATATTTATGGAATTTGTTTTTCCATGAGCTAAATTTGCATAAAGCGTATCTTATTTGCACAAACCTGACCAGCTACCGCCTTTTTCGTTACAATTAGCTCAAATGTGAATGCAAGACCTTTCTAAAAATACACACACACATTATATTTTAAGCCTGGTTAAATTTTTCTGTCCAGATATGTTTAAAAATGGTTGTTTTTAGGCATAAAATACATTGAAATGAAAGGAAATTACAGTATTTCCTCATCAGAAAACAGTATAGAAGGCTTTTAACAACATTTTGAAGAAATTAAAATAGAATTGAACAGTTAAATGACTTTAAATGCTCAGGAAAGTTTGGTTTGTACTCATAACCTCAAGATCCAGAGTACAGCCCCGCTTTTATTGGAATATTTTTTTATTCCTTTTACACTTAAGTACAGGACCTTGAAGTATAGGAAGTCATTTATTTTGGCACCACTGTTTTTGGCACATCGTCTTGCAACTGTCACACCTCCCATTATAATGGATGACACTGTTCTTCACTGTGTTCCTGTTAATCCGGGTTTACGCTCCCTCTCTTTGTAGCTCTGCTCGTTTATATGAACCAACTGATTCAGCTCACTGTGTGTTTCTGTCTGTGTGTGTTTGACCAAGCTGCCACCTGAGAGGAGAAGAGATAACAGATATGGCATGCAGTTGCAGCAATATAAGATACTGCGCACGTTTTATATCTATTTATTTCATTTCTAAAGTAGCACAAGCTTGTTTAAAATCAAATGTAAAGAAGACGCCTGAGTTGCATGGCTTATATTGTTCAAATATATATTTAAAAAAAAAAAAAAGCTGATCTGTGTTCAGTTCCTCTTATGAGCGTGCAGCAGCAGCAGTGCAGAGGAGGAGGACCCGGCCGGAGCCGTATAGATCACATCCGGGGCTGGTTTATTCTAATAACGAAACGACCAACCCGGAAAAAAGACAAGTCTTCTGTAATCCGATCACACAAACAAACAGGCGAGAGTGTGGGAGCCTGGTGCACGCCGGCATTGTGTAATGTACGCTGTTTATAAAAGTTGTTAAAACTTTTTTTCTGCCATGCTCCAAACCGTTTACCAAAGTCGAGTCTCTCCTCTCCGCTCCGGAGCCGTGCAGGGCGCTGGCTGTGGCGCACACTGACTCTCCACAGCGGGTAAGTAAAGTCAGTCGATAGTGGCACTTTGTGTGTGTGTGTGTGTGTGTGTGTGTGTGTGTGCCTCATGCCTGTGTGTGTGTGTGTGTGTGTGTGTGTGTGTGTGTGTGATGGTACTGTACAGTAGGTGTGGCACAGGCCGTTGGGTCCGGTGAGTCAGTGCAGGTCATCTGAGCTGAACAAATGTAACGTCTGTCAGGTGTCGCTGAGTAATTGTGGCAGATCACATTTTAAACTTTTCATTGCATGCTGACAATCACGCTATATACGTGCACGCCCATGAGCTTCACACTTGTCATTTGAAGTGGTTGAACGCTGTGAGTATCCAGCTGTCACTACAGAGCAGTGAAGAAAGTAAGTGATCAATCGTTTTTGGGGCCTTTTACAACTTCCCAGAGATCAAGGGAACGTCTACAAATGGCTTGTTTTATCAACCAGAAGTCAAAAAAACTGCAAGACAATCTGTTTTATGTCCAATTTTGAAGTATTTTGTTTGAGCAGTTCTATGTTATGCTACTTTTTATCTTTACATTGCATTTCAGGGAGGAATATTGTACTTTATATAGTCCACCATTTTTTATTTTACAGCTTATGAGTTACTTGTCAGCAAGGTTATTATAGTTCATTTAATCTAAAAACTAAAACTAGGTCTCTTAAATTAGTTTAAATTAAAAAAAAAAAAAAAAAACTTAAACGATATTGTGTACTTGTAACTAACAGAAATAAAATAAAAATGTACAGGAAATGTCTTTAGTTTTAGTCTTTTCAGTCAATTTTATCAACACAACAGGCACAAGGACGCATTGGCTAATACTGTTATTGAGACTGGGATTTCTACATGACTGTAAGTCAATGTATTTGTGTTGTAACACCTATTCTGAACTTCTTAAATCTTGCCCCAGACAGATACCCCATATTATAATGATAAAACAAACTAAAACTAAAACTGAAACTAATAAAATACTAAACCAAAATTAAACATTTTTCATCAATAAAAGCTAAACTGAGACGAGGAAACTCACAAACTGAAAATAAACTGAAATGAAAAGAAAAATTAAAAGCACAATAAAATTAAAATGTAATATATGACTGTATGAAAAACGTCAATAGATTCACCCCTTGACTTTGACTGAAACGGCAAACATCCACCATATCCACACATCCAAAATAATAGAACAGTGTCGAATTGATAAAACTCGTTTAATCCTAAAAACAACTATAGTCCGCTTTAGAAATTAAGCTGAAACATACATTACACCAATAATTTTTGTACAGCCCCTAAAAATATGAGGCAGCATGATAGAAAGCTTTACCTCAACCACCAACACCAGAGTTTTATCACTCATCAATAATATCCATAAATTACCACCTCTGTCAGCCAATCCTCATAACTAGTTTTGATACTTTTGCTTTGAAAATGACTCAGATCGCTGCTTCATTTTCAGTCGATCCTGCACTAAGTTAAAGGGTTACGCCACCGATTTTACGTGTCAAAGTCAAATTAATTGTCACAGGGAAGGAGAGCTCCTCAGTCCATGGAAACAATTGTATAAAGTCTTCTGTGGCTATGGAGGGAACTTTGTCAAACCTGGAGAAAATTTGCCACATGGCACCGTCAATTTGGGCTCCAAAAATGTTAAAACTCTTTGCACAAAGACATATTTACCAGGCAGGGAGGATCTGAGGAAAGATGCTACTACTGAACGCCGAGTTGCATTCAGGGCAGTGTAGGATTGAGCATTGGTGGAGCTTTACTTAAAGTAGGTCTGCAGGATACGGTAAAAATTGTTTTGACATATTTTGCGATTGCAATATGATATGCAATATAATCTTCACTGCAAAAACTATTGTAAGTATGACAATATGACCTTTATCTGGTCTGTACCACAAAAACATGTTGTCTTAAATCTGGAGAACAACATTACTTTATTATAACACTGTTTTCTCTCACATTTTACCTTTTGTGAAACAATTGCACCTTCTGACTTGTCCACAAATAAAGCAGATGTTGAAGCTGAGTGTAGGTGGGTTTCAGTTCACTGCTCTGGTTGCGGTAAAAAAACAGTGACACTAATATCACTGCTGTAATCTTAACACTCTGTCCTGTCCCCATACACACAAACTATATTTACATTCATTGACATATGTGTTTGTTATTCTGCCACACTTAAAAGCAGAAGTACTTTAAATCTCATAGAAATGTGCTAATGACTTTCTGAATTATATTTATTAGTAAAGTTTATCCAAATATACCACAACCTCACCACTGCTTCTCCCTGTAATGGTTAAACCAGATGTTTTCTGATACCCAAAATGGTTTGGTTATATGTGTGTGTGTGTGTTTGTGTGTGTGTGCATGCGTGGGATCTGCCAGTCTCAGCATTGGTATCTGTGTGACTTCTGCGGCATCATTTAGACTTTTCCATTACACCCAGAGTCTCTGCAAAAGGTGTCTGAACAGTTTGTATCTGTGACCTATTTCAATGGCAAATTGTTGCACGGCTGACGCATCAGAAGCACAGCCCACTAATTTTTCAAAAGCAGTTTCAAAATGAAGCTTTTTTTCCTAACAATCGACTTAAAAATAGTTTCACAGGAGTTTCACCAGCACAGTGAAGATGCTGGTTGTGCATCTGTTGTTGTTTCTTTGCGTCTCTGTGCTTTGTTGGATGACGTGTGTGAATGTTTTCATGGAAATGTTGACATCTCTTGAATGGTTTTAAGTCCAAGATTGTCCCGTAGAAGTATTGGCAGAGGCCTCAGCCATTCAGTCTTGACTGTATATTTTAATATGACTGTCACTGACTGTTTGTTCTTCGAAGAAAAAAAAAATCAGTCACAGATGTGGCCTAGTTAGCCAACACATTACCTTGGTGGCCACATTGCATTCAATTCCCTTCAGTAAATCCAAGTGTAGGGAAAGAAGAAGACTTATGAAAAGGAAAATGTGCAGAAGACTTGTACTCAGTGCGTCTGACTCTACAGTTTGTCATTGTGATGATTTCATGTTTAGTCTGCAGAGATGCAGCAGAAACAGCCGGGACTGAAACTTCCCCCAGCAACTTAAGGAGGATGAGATTATAAAATAGAGGTCTCGACATGCCAGAAGTCTCCTGACTCCCCTCAAACAATAAATAAAAGTATGTTTATATACAGATGTCTGCCGTGGATAAAATTCTTCTATCAAAGATTGGAGCTGAATGAGTCTTGATTTTGTTGAGAAATCGGTCAGTCAGTCAGCAGCTCAGTGATTCACATGCATGGCATCATCTTAATGAATACATCTCACCAGCACTCTGCCCCCTCCTCTCCTCTTTTTCCCCATTCCTCCCTCGTTCCTCTCTCTTCTCTGGCCAGTGGAAATGTGCGTGTGTGCAGATCTTGAGTGCAGTCTGTAATTTTTGGCTGTGGTGGAGGGCCTCAGCTCAGCCTCGGGCTTCAGGGTTTGCTGCTCAGCCTCAATCACGTCACATGAAAAACTGCTGAGTTTGAGTGGGTCTCTTTCTTCCTGTGTGTGTGTGTGTGTGTGTGTGTGTGTGTGTGTGTGTGTGTGTGTGTGTGTGTGTGTGTGTGTGTGTGTGTGTGTGTGTGTGTGTGTGTGTGTGTGTGTGTGTGTGTGTGTGTGTGTGTGTGTGTGTATTTGAACAGTAAATGGAAGATGGTTTATCCTCCACATCTGCCTGTCTGTCATATGAGTCTGTCTCCTTCTGTCGCTCCCTCCACATTTTGCCTCTCATTGTGCATCTGACTTGAGTATCTGTCTGTCTATCTGTCCGTCTGTGTGTCCCAGTGATATGTGATAGCTGCAGCATGCCATACTTGGACCGGCTGAACCGCGTATGCGGCTTCCTGGACATCGAGGAGAAGGAAAACAGCTGCCGCTTCCAGAGGCGATACTTCATCCTCGACACACAGGGAAATGCTCTGCTGTGGTATATGGACAATCCTCAGGTGCTCCACACATACATGCATGACACTCACTTGCACAAACAGCAAGAGGAAGTGAAATTGACCAATAGGAGCAGTGTAACCTTGGACTCTGAGCCAATAACAAGTCTGTGTGTTTGTTTTTCTGCATGCAGAACCTGCCCAGTGGAGCCAGCTTTGTTGGCAGCCTGAAACTAACCTATATCTCTAAGGTAAAACTGCTGCCTGTCATTTCTCTTTGCTGTGGGTTGTAGTTACATAATGTCCTGTGAGTGCACACAAATAGAAACATGTAAATAGGGTTCACGGATACCCCAGATCGGAGTTATCTGTAGCTCTAGTTAACGGTCACATGCAGAAGCAGACTTTGTGAAGTTTTCCAGATGTCAGAGCACTCGCTGAGCTAACCAGAGATAATGACATCTGGCTTCAGTGCAGCGCTGACAGCTCCTCCCTGGACACCCTGAGTCAAGGAGACGTCAAAGATATAAAATGTGTCTCCTCTCCTTGTGTCTCCTCTTCTTTCATTTTTTTCTCCACTCCTCTCTTTCGTCTTTCCTTCTTTCTCCTGTTTGCTCCTCTCTCCTTTTGATTCGTCTCCTCTCCTTTCCTTTAGTTTCCTCTTCTCTCCTTTTTGATTCACCTCTTCTTCTGTCCTGTCCCTTTGTCCCCTCTTATGTCCTTTTGATTCGCCTCCTCTCCTTTTGTTTTGACCTCTCCTCTCTCCTCCTCCTCTCCTCAGGTGAATGAAGCAACCGCGAAGCAAAAGCCCAAGACAGAGTTTTGCTTTGGTGAGTTTTTTTCAGGGAAACACTGAGTCATGATTATGCAGTAGCGCACAATGATATTCATTTATTTACACACATGATAAAATTAAATAATGCATTTATTGTGGACCTTCATGTCTATTTTTGCAGTCATCAACGCAGTTTCCCGGCGGTACTTCCTCCAAGCCAACGATGTGACTGACATGAGGGGCTGGGTGGCTGCTCTCAACAAGGCCAGCAAGATCACTGTGAGTGCATCACACCTGCACACACATTATCTAAAAACCAGATATATGTTTGTTTAATGTGTGGTTAGAAAGAGGCTGAATTAGCTGTTGTTGATAAGGGATTGGTTTCCAGAACGCAGGAAGTTGCAGTTGTGGTGGTGTGAAACCAGTTTGGTCCGGGCATGCGCAATGTGCCCACAAGTAGCCTCTCACACACTTGGTGAATGAGGAAATTGTGAATGTGCTTGAATATGATAAGACACACGTCACTGTGGTCGAGGTGTCAGAACACCATTGTGAGTGTTTAAGTTAATATGTCACGCACGTTAACATACGCATTCAGTTTGCACATTTGCATAATATTTGTGTGTGTCCATCGAGATGACCGGGGCTTTGTTGAGTGGTGACATCCAGATGTCTCACGACGGCAGATGACAGAAGTGTGTCTCTCTTTTTCTCTCACCTGCACACTGACACAGGAAGCAGCACTGCTCACTCTCTCTTTCACTTCCCCTTCGCTGGGAGGGCTTCTCTGCCGCCTTTTCTGAGTTTGCTCGGCCTCAATGAAAGCTTGTGTAAAAATTACTTCCTAAAGCAGAATGGACCTGTTGTAAATTCAGGAATAAAAATAAAGCACTGACTGAAATAGGATGGTGATATTTCTATTATTATTTTGTCTTCTTAAGACACATTAGTGAGTTTATATATTAAACTTACACTTTGGGACCATTTATTTGTTATATTTTCTTTTTACAAACAGGAAATCTGGAGAAGGCAGAGAGTGATTGAATTGCCTGACAGGAAACAAAGGTTTATATATTTAGAGTTGTGGTACCCAACCAAGGGGTTAATCTACCAATCTACAGTATAGACAGTAATGGATGAACTAAATCTTATAAGATGAGGATCTATTTAGTCATTTTGGACAAAAGCACCAAATTAATGTCCGTCCATCCATCCATTTATTATCAATAACTGCTTATCCTTTGCTAAACAGTAGTATACTGATTAAACAGTTGTACATATTTTATCAGAGCAAGATAAGAGATGGCAGTAGCAATGATTTCCTCATTCCTTCTTAGCATGCTTGCCAATGGGTAAATAAAGAACAACTAAAGAAGTGCATTGGACAGTGGACTTAATTTGTTTGTGTACAGTTTATATCTAAGGTGCACAAGTTATTTTAGTTTGTTGTTATAGAAATTAAATATAATATGTATTAACCACTTTTCCATTAGTGTATAATCACCTGAAAATAACCGGCTCTAAAGGTCCCATTCACGTTTTTCGTGTGTTTCGCGGCCGATGTAGTTTCTCTTTTGTGCTTAGAAAGGAAGGGTGAAGCGAGGGAGTTGAAATCTGCAACTTAGCTGCTACATGCCGCTAAATTTTACACATTGGACCTCTAAGCTTTGTTAGCATTTCTCAGTGATTTAACAAGTGACTCATGCTAACTCATGAGCTAACTTACAACCGTTGATACGTGAGTAATACTGTGCTCATCAGCTGTTTTTTTTAGTTAACAGTTCATAGTTTATTTGGAAGCACATTAGTATTTACTGTGACTAAGGACTACTCTTCTTTAGGTACAATGTTTACACTTTACAATATACTGTAAATAAAACAAATACAATTTCCTCTATTATACAAATACAGTAAAATTACAACCAAACATGACATATAATACATTAAATAGAAAAAAAGCTATTCATTTGTACATCCTTACTATAAAGAATATCATAGAATACTTATTTTCCCATCACAGTGGGAATTAAACCTGTAACCCCTAACTCGCTATTTAATGTTTCTTACCTGTTTGTGTGCTGACAGGTTCCTAAGTCTGGCCCTGCACCTCCAAGGTCCGACGTGACCGCAGTGATTAGTGACACTCAGGGAGGGAAGCGACAACAGGCATACAAGGCCGAGATCATCGGTGGCGTTGTCGTGCACACTCCCATCCAGGTATTAAAGAGGAAGCTGAAACATGGTTACTATGACGATGTTAAAGGTGACACTGATCATGGTAGAGGCCAGGATTTGCGTCAATGAGCATGGTTTTTATATGTCACATTGATTTTGTGCAGCTTGCCCTCTGCCTCTGAAACCACTCTGTGTGTAATCTCATATGTTCTGAAGATGGCGGTTATATGATAATAGTAATGACGATAAAATGTTTCAGAATGAGAGCGAAGAGGCAGACGGAAGAGAGAGGAAGGGCAATAGGCCAGGCATGCTGAGGTGCGGTTACTGTGTCAAACAGGGAAATGTGGTGAGTACCCATCTACTTATAACTGATTAACTCTGTTTGAGTAAAAGAGTTGCATGTGGAAACTCAAGTGTGTGTGTGTTTCAGAGGAAGAGCTGGAAAAGGAGGTTTTTCACCCTGGATGACAATGCAGTCAGTTACTACAAATCGGACATGGTGAGGAGCCAGACTTTTTGTATTTACTCTCACATGTTGATGTTTGTGTGGGACTGTGTGTGACTCTTTGTCTGTCCACGTCTGAATTGTGCCTACGCATGTCCCAGGATAAGGACCCTCTCCGAGCTATTCCACTGAGGGACATTCAGAAGGTCCATGAATGTCTCGTCAAGTCGGGGTGAGTCAAATGTGAAGCACTATGCGGTTATCTTTCCACTGCTGATGTAAACACATACGAATATTTGGTTATGAGCAGCTTACACTTTGAACAGATACGAACAGCATCCACATTTTTGCAGCGTACAAACTAACCATAGGCTAACATGGTTGATATTCAGACATTCAGGGAAGTTTATCCTCAATTTCCTTTCACATTCGTTTTTCAATGCAGGATGAAGCTTGACAGTTGTTGCACAGGTTTACCTCATGATCTGTATCTGATTTTTAGCGTTCTCACTTTTTATCATCGACACTTCACACCAACTTTACATTAAGATGAGACTATACCCCTCAATTCTGCTAGCTCCCTCCCTCTTAGCAAATTAAAAGAACTGTAAAGCCCAGTGACTCTAGGGGGCGTGACGTCGTCGCAGACCGGAGTGATTGACAGACTGACCACAGCAGTGTAGCAGGACCGGTGAGCTAGCAGTCAGAGCTAACCAGCCATGATGAGCTGCTGTCATAAAAAGGAGTATTGAACAAGAACGACCATAAACTCCTGTGAATGATGCGTCTCGATCAATATACATTTAAAAATGAGCGCAGCAGTTTCAATTCCCTCTCAAAGCGGAGCGTGGGGGAGGAAGCGTTAACACTGTTTGTTATATAAATGTATTGACATAAGGTAGTCCAAAGGTTGAGCCATTTTCGACCCGTGAAATACAAATTATCATAAATTAGATAAGTGTATAAGCAGTAGTAACACCAGAATTTGTTTTCATCCAGATACACTTGCTTAAAAAACAGGAAAAAAATACATGTTTAACCTTTGCCTCCTCTTCCTCATATACACAACTTCCACTTTTTAAAGAGAAAATCACACAACAAGCAAGTATTTTCTCACAGTTTAAACATCTTATTCTATTTCCATTGACCGTTACACAGCTTTTATTTACACTTCTTTATGAAAGTGGGGTTCAGCTACAAATAATATATTATATTTGAATAATTAAGGCCCATGGTTAAATTGTACATATAAAGAGTATAAATAATCTTCTTGTATAAATCCAAATCCAGATATGAATCCAGATATTTTAGTAAAATAAGAAAGGGATACATATTGTCTTTACACTGTTACATCTACCTCTGTCTTTAGCCACTGTGTAATTCAGTATGATCATTTCCCTCTGTGTGTGTCCATCAGGGATCTCCTGCTGAGAGACAACCTGTTTGAGATCATCACCAGCTCCCGAACCTTCTACATTCAGGTACAATCCCGTCTTCCTGTTGTACCAACCAATCAGAATGATCAGTTATAAAGTCTGATGTGATGTGATGCAGTTTTGATAATGGGACTCCCCTGTTTTTTAGATAGCTGAGCTCAACAGTGTGAGAACACTGATAAGATACAAGTTATTTTTATAGAGAGGCTTTCTATAATCCCAGGTGTGTCTGTTGTTTTGAGTTGTTTTCTCTAAATGCTCCACTGCTGATGTGTGGCACAGGCTTTTTTCTTTTGGGAGCATGAAAAGTTTGTTTTTGTGAAACGGGCACAGCCATCTGTTACCATAACAACAATAACATCCTGCCCGCTACCCCCCTGGGAGAACAGCTGACTGAGACAGTGGGGGTCAGATCAGATCAGATGGGAAGTGCTTAAAGAGAGAGAGAGCAAGCATTGAGCTCTTTTATTTTTGTCTTTGAGAGAAAAAAAAAAAAAGGGAAGGAAGCATGGCAGAAAAACTGAAACAAACAACACATAAACAAAAACACATTAAAAAAAGGCCATTTTTATAGCAGGAGGGCCGACACCACAGTCAAAAATCATTTAAACTAAAATTAAACCTGTAATTACAAATTCAACGTATCGCTCGTTATTGATATTTGAGGGGTTTAAAAAACTCAATAGCAATAGTATCTGATGATTTGAATATTTTCTTTATTGAATAATCTGTCAAGTATCTTCTTCCCTATTTTTTCTCAGTTTGTCTAATAACAAACAAAATAAAATGCTCATGACCATTTGTAAAGGTAAAAGTTGCTTTTTGTGTCCAACCAACAGTAAAAACCTCAAAGATAATTAGTTTAATATCATAGAAGACTGTAAAGCTGGTAAATGTTCACTTGTAAGAGACTGGAACCAGTGAATTGTTGGCTTTCGTGTGACTTTAATAAAAAAGTATCTCTTTGGATACCTGAAGCTAGGGTTGGACAAACTAGCAAGAGATAGCTAGATTTTGATAGTATCCAATCAGGGGTGGCTAAAAATGCAAAGCCACCCTATTTTGTGTCAAATTCTGACAATAATGTAATGTTTTTGTGTTAAAATATCTATAACAATATCTCATATTTGCAATTAAATTGGCATATATTTCTGCCACACCCTTAAAGTCTCTATGAATATCTCTCCACATCTGCCCCTGTGTCCAACTGACAAACACCTCCTCCCTTGAGGTCTCCCCCAAAAGCCACTCCCCCAGTACACATGAACACACACATACGTCCACAAGAGAGTATTGGGAGGAGGAGCACAGCACATAGTTAGAATACTACTTGAACAAGAGTAAATTTGTTGTGTTGTTAATATTAAGTATGTATGGCAGCAGGTGTATGTGGGATTTACTGAAAACAAACATACAGCGCCCATGTTCATTTTAATGAAGGTGTCAACCGGTGCAGTGATATGTCTCATTCATATGTTTTAATTGTTGTTGAGGGTTTGTATGGCTCACAGCAATAAATGACATCAGGCCTATGGCTTCACAGACAGTACTTGTTAGCGGGATCAATCAGTTGTTGGTTTTGGTCTTGAGATTTGTTGACAGTAAGGAAAATCTAGAATATCACCTGATTAGCAGCTATTAGAAAATATGATACAACACAGTAGGACACACCACTGCACAACAGCTCTGCAAGGCTTTATCTTGTCTTCTATCTTGTGATGTCGCTCTATAGACAGACTCTCCAGAGGAGATGCATGGCTGGATCAGGGACATTGAGATGAAGATCCAGGACTTCAGAGGTCCCCCTAAGGTAACACAATTGTCTCTCACCTTGACACAAAAAATAAAATATTCCACAGTTCTCACTTTCTGTTCATGGAGAAGTTGAAACTATGATATGATAAACACTGATGATGTTTTGTCTCTCTTATTGCAGGGTTTTCCGCGCACAGCCTCTCTCTATCGAAGTCACAATGCCTCCTCAGCGTCTCGTGGTCAGCAGAGCGATGAGCGCAGACCTCCGCTGGTCAAGTCCTGCTCCGTGGCTCCGGGCTGGCAGCCCTGGGTTCCCGTCCCACCGTGCGAACCCTCCATCCTGGATGCGGATGATGAAGACTGTGCTTTCAGCTCTATGCCCACCCTGCCTTCTCTCTCCTCTTCCTCCACCTCCTCCTCCACTTCCTCCTCCTCCAACTCCCTCTCTAACCCGAACCCCTGCCCCAGCGTGCCTCAAAGCAGCGGACTGGGCATCGTCACAGCATCAGGAGAAGTGGCTTGTGGCCGTCGGAGGCACCGCTCGCAGCCTCAGCCTCACAGCGGCTGCAGCTACCCCTTCAGCCTGGACGATGACAGCATCCGCACCACAGACGTCTAGTTCAATGAAGTCTGTCCAGACTCCTGTGTGGACTTAAGTGTTGGTACCTGCTTTAAAATGAATGTGACTGGTAATAATAGTATTCCCTGCTAATGAAGTGACACTGTGACCATCTGCCTCAACGCCACGACACGAGATTGGGGCCCCCGGCTGGTCTTGTAGCTGTATTGCAAACGAAGGATGCTGTCCAGCTGGAGGGGGACCAAGGGGTGCAATGTTTGTTGTTCACAGGACTGTGAAAGAGTATGATGGAGTGTTTTTAGTGCAACTTCCTCTGAAAACTTGAATAATCTTGTTAATAATTGTCCATGTAGACAAATTATGGCACATGCTTTCAATCTGTTGCACTTGGCTCCCATCGGAGATGTAACTGTCATCAAAAACCAGTTTTCACGCCTGCTAGAAGTATTCAAAAACAAGTGTTTAAAGGCATTTTAACACATTAGTATCCATAATGTTTATATTCAAGCTTATTTTCACTAAATACTTTAATATAATCTGTGTTTTTAGTTTCTTTTGAGCCCTGCAGTGTTTTCCCCCTCTTTATTCCTGAGACACACATTATGTGACAACTTCACATCAACTTACCGTCATTTAATAATTAAGAAACATTTTATTACTAACAACTAATCAGGTGTCTGGGGGAAAGTATCCTGTTGGTCTCATAAAAAAGGTACCAGTACATGCACTTACATGTCAACTGACTGAGGGCTCCTCTGTTGTTGTTGCCGGTGCAGACAGATGAGATGGAGTCAGCAGCAGCTTTTATGTGTTTGCACTGTTTCAAACAGGAGCTCTTTTTATACTTGGCTTAAGGATCAACTGTCAGTAGACTGTGACTCCTTTTAATAAAAGGAGTTCCGAAATAATACAGCAGTGTTTAGATGGTACTTGTTAGTAGAATGTACTGTCACCATCAAAGTACAGCTGATCAGCTGGTTGACAACTTTGTAAATGTGAGTTTCTTATTGCAGCATAAAGTGGGGAAAATGTGCCACTACTTCTGGTAATTTAATTGTAATTCGGCACTTTGCTTTTCCTATTTTTACTTTAAGTTTTTTGTCGCAGATATTACAGCTTCCTCTGAGATGATGCCTCTGATACTTTGTGTTGTTACACCAGTAGTCTCAGCCCTTCTCAGGTTCACCTCAAGATTTCATTGATGTGGTACCATGTTCATGCCTATTTCCGTTTTCTGAAGCTGTGTGCACTCATCTGCCTGCGTATAATGTTAATTTTCTTTCTTGTACATTAAATGATGCTTTTTATTTTGTCTTGTGTGGGTTGTTCTTGATCAGTTTGTTTCAGTTTGTCTTTTCACACTCCGCCATCTAGTGGTTGGTGGGTCGATCTACATTTTACACCAAAGATAGCACAGACCAACTCTGACAAGTTTTCTAAATTATCTTTTGTAATCAGAGGTTGACATTAAAGGTCCAGAGTGTAACATTTAGGAGGATCTATTGGCAGAAATGGAATATCATATTCAAAGGTATGTTTTCATTTGTGTATAATCACCTGAAAATAAGAATTGTTGTGTTTTTGTTACCTAAGAATGAACTGTTGGGAGACACCGTGCGTTGCATTGCACAAAGGCCTGTTCTCATTCCCAGGTTGTCAAATACAGGCCTGCAGAGTTCACTTACTTACGGTCTGCAACTTCACCACTAGATGCCACTAAATCCTACATACTGGTCCTTTCGACTTTTAAAGTTTTATCTGTGTTTTCTCTCCTAAGTGCAAATATATCCAACTTCCAGGCATGCAGATGGTCAGGACCAACGTATTTGACCTTTAATACTGTCACCTTAAACACGTGTACGCCATGTAGACACAAACACAAGCATGCACATGCCAATCTAGTGCCTAGAGGCTGTGTTAAGTGAAGTGCTTCACACGTCCAGTGCAAAGGTCCATTAGGTAAAACGCCTAAAAGTCTATCCTGACCTCGTCCACTTCCCTCTCTGCCTCCCAGTGCAGCTGTGTGGCTGCAGAGCCAGCGAGACTAAAATGTCTCCAAAGAACAGTTTAAATTGTGTCTGTAGGTAAAAAGGCCCTGAGTGCCTGTGAAATGTCAGCTGTGTTGAAATGAGTTTTCAGTCTGTTAAAGATAGAGCTCCTATGGGTGCTGAGAGAAATCCAAGCAGAAACATGTGGCAGGACCAACGGGGATGAAAGTTTAGGTTAGTTTAATAAAAGAAGGTGATGGGGATGGCAGACTACAGGCCTGTTAAAAACCTGATCTAAAATCTTCCAACAATATAATCAACTCCTCTGGTGAGCTTCTCATCTCTAGAAACAATAAAGAGATAAAAAAGTCTGAAAACATGGTGACACACTATAAGCCTTCAAGGTTTAATTTCTGCACAAACATGATGTAAAGGTCACGTAGCACTTCAGTCTGACGCCTGTGAGTGACAGGCAGCTCGGAGGGCAGACAGACACACTGCTCCCCTAAATGTTAATGTTCCCACATGGATGACTCTGCACCAGACTGCTCTCTCTCTCTCTCTCTGCCTCTTTCTGATGTCATTACACTCTGGTGATTTTCACCCCTAAATAAAGTCACTGCTGCTGAATGGTTATGCTGTGTTGCTTGTTCAGTGGCTTCAGCTCAGGTATGTAATATGTTCACGATGAAGACATTGAAAATAGTGTGTTTTGTTTGGGGTTTTCTTTTGGACTTTGTCACATTGATTTCTTTGTTTTCAATCGTTCCACTGTTAGTGCTGTTTGCAGAAGGACGCCACTAGAGGGAGCTGCAACACACCATACTGTCTAGGTCTACTGTGTCTAGACTGTGCATTAACGAGCTAATAGAGCAGTCCTGTTCTCTTTGAAACTCGGTTACCCATAATTCCATTCAATATCAATCACAATGTAAAAGCATGACAAAAATTATGACTTGAGGATCATGTGCCAGCTGCTGTGGAACAGATACAACAGTTTCCTGTGCTCGACACTTGCAGTTTTGCGCATCTACACCAACTGGTATGTCCCCTTCAAAATAAAAGTCCCAACAATAGAGTTAAAATCAGAATATAGCCTCATTAGAAAAGAAGAATAGAATCAGTAAACATTGATTGACTCTGAATAAGAACTGTTGCTCATCCTACACCAAAAATAGTGGTCATTTATACTCAGTTGGCTGCAAATAAGCGTTATATTGACAAAAATTTCATAATCAATGAAATGGTATTCAGCCATATTATATATTCAGTAGTACAGAAAATGTGGTGTCAGTTGCTTGTGTGTTGTACAATCATTATACATTTGTGTCACTGTGTAATGTCAAGCACAAGTAATGGATACTACAGATAGACACTGTGAAACATGAAGATTATTGGTTAATTGATAAGTTTAATTTTGATCAAAAGAGGCTTTTTTCCCATGGGAATATGCACTATAATTGGAGCTATACTGGTGATTGACCCTCCTTTTCAAGAGTTCTCTGGCGAGTTCCTCCATACATACCAATCAGCTGATACTATTGAACCAATCTGATCAGTGTATTGAATGTTTGGGAGAATATCACTGTAATGCAGCTCATGATAAGTCACAACACTCACATTCTTCAGCTTATAATTCCTACTTTTATGTATTTTTTTCGCCGTTTCAATCATAAAGATTTTTATTTTTTTGGATGTAGAGTGTTTAGAGGTCTGATGTGTGAGATGTAAACCTCTTCACTTACCACTAAACCACTAAGTGATCTCATCTGAATGCACATTCAGTCAGATCACATACTCTGAGTTACTAACATTTAACTAAGCCTGTGTCTCCAACATGCGTAATATGAAGTCATATTAATGTGGAACAGGTTTTCCTTCATCTGGTCTTGGAGGCCCCCCGTCTGGACCGCTTCCAAACCCCCACCCTCCGCTGTTCCCACATCAGACCACCTTACAAACTGGAGGTTGTGGGGGGGGGTTGGAATGTATTTTGCCCTGTGTGATGTGATTGTTTGCAGAGAAATGGGTTGACCTTGCCCTCTAATGCCACACACACACGCACACACTCGCTCTGGCTGGGCTGGAGGTGTGTGAGACAGACCCGCTGAGTGCAGGAGGTCTGGGACCCCGTCACCACTTCCTCCAGACAGAGAACAGAGGATCCAGTCAGCTGAAGCCAGGATGGGACAATAATGAGCCGTCCAGCCACCACCGCCACCTCATTTCAGGTATTATTGAAACCTTTGCCTCTCACTTTTTTTTTTCTTCTACATACACCAACAACTGTGGGATAAAATGAAGAGCTACAGTCCAAAAAGCCATACCCAGTTTAAGATTGGGATTAATTACTCAATATTTTAAAATAATTTTAAGATTTAAAGCACAAAAAATTGATCTAAATATATTCAGGTAGACATTAATGAGCACTACCTGTGATGTGTATAGCTTAATACAGGTTTCAAATAATAAATATTTCATTTAGGAAAAGATGATTTTCATATTATTTAAGGACTAGGACATGCAATCAGATATAAAATAATGAAACATTTAGATCAGCTTTCTGATATATAAGAAAATAATTTTTGTTTTCTGAAGAATTATTTAAATTTCAGTTACTGTTTTGTATGATTTATGAACACTGAGTTGGTTATTTAGTATATTCCAGCTGTTATATTTTAATGGTAACTTTTTAAAATATTGATTAGTTGCTTTTGTTAATGTCTTTTGTTATTAAGTAGAAGACAATAGCATTCGAAAAAATGTTATATTGTCTGATGATTTTGTGTTTTTAGATTATAAATTGGCGTTTATAAACAACGAAAGAATCAGAAAATTCAACTGTGTGACTTTACGTCAATTAGTCGGATTATATGTACCATGGTATTTTTCGATTGGGTAATTTTAACCTCTAACGGGGGAAGGTTTCCAGAACTTTTCGGAAAATACTGTAGCCTATTTGATGAAACTGAATTTTTTTTCCCCCAAACACACAAAATAATTTCAGATTTTCAAAATAAAGTAACATACTGCAGCGACCCATCAGTTAGTAAATTACTTATTTTGACTAGAAAGTCGTTTCTAGGTTTTGTTTCTTTATAATAATGAATTTTTACAAAGGAAAAAACAGAGAGATTGTTTTTTTATTTTCCCTTTTTCTGAAGAGTAGTGGTGTAACTAACCATGTCTGTGGGGAAGGATTAAAAATGTAGAGGTTAATAATTAATAAGAGTCAGCATTTTAACCTATTCGGGATGTAACTGCCGAGTGAGGAACAGCTGATTTAAAGCAATGTATGATAATTAAACCTGAACTCTTGTTGAAGCAGCTTTTTCGTGTTATTATTTTTTATTATTTGAATGCAAAATACTCTTTCTTCATTTAAAACAATATTCAGATCTGCATTTTATTTTATTTTATTTGACACGTCTGTTTATTTCCGTTTAGTCAAATAAATGACCTGTGGGTTTTTAAAGGGGCTCAAGTTGACCTCCAACAAGTACACAGATAATGTGATCAACATTATTCAGAGTAATCTTTGTAAACCGACAGCAACACGCTAACATGTACAATATTTACATGAGTAAAATAAGCTACTGTGTGTTATCTTAATTGACTTTTACATTTACAAAATAAAATATATTGCTCTGGAAACTTACTCATAAAAAGTCGAATCAGCAAAGTCGGGATTTGTCGTTTGCTCCTTAAATTCCTCTGTACAGGCGACTTTACCATTATAAACGTTAAATCAGGAGAAGAACAGTAAAAAAATGATTTTTAATCGTACTTTATAATTTCCCAAGCGGAGAGCTGTTTGGAGACATCAGCGTAAACAGCGTGTGTCTGCGAGTGTGTGTATTAATTGATAGGCTTATTGGTAGTGTATCAGAGCAGATCGGGAAACTTGATGGGTCTGCATTTACACACACACACGCACACGCACACGCACACACACACACACACACACACACACACACACACACACACACACACACACACACACACACAGGACACAGATCCAGTCTCCCAGTGGCAGCGCGATCTCACTGCAGCACCCGCTTGTCGCGCTTTGCACGAGAGGCTTTGCACCGAGCTGAGGGGTCTATCACCGGGGAATTTCATATTTAAACACGGTAAGAGCTGCACTTATTGGTGCTTTTTTTAAACAGAACATAGGCACTTGCAGGAGCGCAAAAAACGGGGCACTTTTTACGCACAAAAATTTCCTACAGGCTGCACTATTTTGTTTCATTTTGATGCTGTATGACTATTTGTTTTCGTGTTTTTTATGTTGTATTTCAGTTTTTATTCAAATTTAGTATACCAATAACAGGCCACAGTATATTCTATAGCTGAATGTTCCCTTGTGCCTGCTATAGGCTGCATCTCGACACATACCGTTACAATGGAGGAATAGTCAACATCACAGACCTCTCGCGTAAATTAAATAAAATATAACCAGAAAATAGTTAATGGTGCGTAAATGTGCCCACAGACACTCTGAATGAGCAGGTTGTGTTCAGGATGAAGGAGGAAAACGCGAGGGCACGGTTGCAGAAATCGGTAGAGATGGTACACTGAGGGATCCGGCATGTTGACCTCCCGATGACCCCTTCAACTTTAAACTCTGGATGCCTCCGATTATCAGGATACAGTAGGCTAATCCAGTCAAAGCGATGCGCGCTCGTGTCGACCCGCTGCTGCTGTTGCTACAGGCCTCCCGAGCCTGGATCTTTAATATGTGTGAGATAACATGGGTGTGCCCCTCAGATTAGGCCTGTGGGTTTTTTTATTATTTTTTTTAAATCATTTTAGGAAATGCACAAACAAAATCACATTTGGTTGTGTTTATGTGCAGTAACAGGTTATATTTGTGTGTTTTATTCACCAATATAGGGCACTGACAGGAATCTATAGTCTGTTATTGATTTCTTTTTAGTACCCTGGGCCAACAGGTAAAATAAATCCTGCCATTCTTTAACAGGTATCTTCTTTTAAATTGTGGGATTGGAGATGAGTTACCTCAAAATGTGGGTAAAATAGATAATAAAATACCTCTTTCTCCTTTTCATTTCCATAATTTTACCTATAGTCTTCCTCTTCCTCTCACATCAAAAGGTTTAATGAATGCGTGAGTAAAATATTCCAACTTTCTCTGACTTTAACAAACAATAACTTTTCTTTGATCAATCAGGACAGATTGATTGATTGATAATCCAGATTTTTTGGGGGGAGAAAAAGAGTCAACAGTCATTTTGTGGTTTGTGTGATGTGAAATCAAACGAGAAAGCTATAAAGGATCAGCTCTCTCTCTCTCTCTCTCTCTCTTCTCTCTCTCTCTCTCTCTCTCTCTCTCTGACAAACAGACTCTGAGAATCAATAAAAATGCTTTTGAAAAATAAATCATCCTCGACTGATTGCGCGTGCGTGTGCGTTGGTCTATGTTTGTGTGTGTGTGTGTGTGTGTGTGTGTGTTTGTGATTGGCCAATGTCACAGCCGTGATTTGGGGTGCAGATACCGATGCGTCGTGCAGACCTATGGGAGCGCCGGAAAGGCAGAAGGGGGAGGGCAGAGAGTGTGAGGCGGACTCCATTTGTAATGAAGCATCTGATGAGGGGTTCAGATCAGGGCTGCCACTAAGTCAGTGAGGGCAATAAAGAGAGGGGCGATATAAACGAGGAGGAAATTACATCCGCTTTGAACGGGATTCAGCGTCCACAGCAGCCGGCTGGAGGCGGGAGGCAGCGGAGCGGACCGAGCCGCGGGTTGCGCGCAGGGAGACGGACAGTGGAGCCAGAAACTAACCCGATGATATTTCAGAGCCGCACATGGAACATGGTGGATTTTTGAGAACCGACACCGCAACATCTGGACAGTTGGATTTAAAAAAAAAAAGATAATAATAATTTAGTGGACATCAAGGCAGGCTACTAAAACAGGCTGCAGAGCGCGCAGGAGCAGGATGAGCGTGTTTTCTGCAGGGAGAGCAGAGAAGTGCGTTTGAGGTAAAGGCCCTCAGGGAGACCATCCAAAATATATATACACTCACACACTCACACACACACGCACGCACGCAGATGCCAGACACAGGCTGTGGTTAGCTTATTTGATGTCAGTGATATGCACTTTAAGAGCTGCTTCCATTTTTAAACAGCATGTAGGCTGTAGTTTAACAAAGAGTCCAGCTGTTGTAACACTGCGAGCTCCACTTATCCTCCCGCATTAAGGTCGAAATAGAAAAAGATGATTACGAATTTTTATTTTGACCACTCTGACTATAATACAGTCTGAAATCTGGTTATTACCACATAAATATGCATGATGATACGGATGTTAAAGTTCAAGTTCATGCACATTTAATTGCCTTTTTTAAAACTTATTTTTAAATTCAACTTTTGGTACAGTGCACAGAAATAAAACTAAATAATAATAATAAAACCTCCATCCTTGGTGCTGTGTGACATTATGACCCTATGTGTTAAATTGTACTATTGGCTCTATTCATTATAGAATCTAATCTCATTTTCACAAAGTGGAAGTCTGTAATTAGGTTATTGGATCAGTTACAGTGTCAACATTAAGGTCCTCTGTGTGTATCCAAAGCCAGTACAACAGTTGGCGTTGCTTATTGTCCTGTCGGTCGCAGAAATATCATATTAAATATATTTTTTTATCATAATTCTGACTAATACTGACACTAATTTGCCCCAAAAGACATGTTTCAGATTATATTCTTTGTAGTTAATTAACTGTAAGATGCTCATTGAAAACCACTAACTCTATTAAACAGGAAACTATTTCTCATTAAATTTTTAACACGAGCAAAAGCGAGTGTTATGTGTATATCAAATGCACATAATACATAATACTAACCTGTGTGTGTGTGTGTGTGTGTGTGTGTGTGTGTGTGTGTGTGTGTGTGTGTGTGTGTGTGTGTCAGTGGGACATGGCAAACGGAGGGGACCAGTTCGGCCTTGCAGAGCGTCCGGACTCGGACTGCATGGATTCCCCAAAAGAGACCAAACATGAGAATCACAGCTACACCTTAAACTCACCAGCTTCCCCGCAGACCGCGTCCAGCCAGCAGGTACCGGCCTGTACCGCCGACCACAATGTAAATATTGATTATTAATTATTGATTAAAACGCATAAATAGTTTGGAGGTTTTTTTTGGGCTCCATAAATTAAATCAAAAAAAATGATTGATGCAAAAATATTCACCTCGCTGTTAAATAACTTATATCATAAACAACATTATCATTAGTTCAGAGATATAAATCACTCTTACTTAAATTTAAATTATATTCTCAGAAATCTAATGGAAGTGTGTTTCCTTTTGGGGGCCTGTGTCCTGCTTTAATGTGACTTTCTCTGCAGTTGTAGTGAGAACTGTTTATATTTTGCTGCAGGGGATGGAGGGAATCAAAGTTTTCCTTCATGACAGGGAACTTTGGACGAAGTTTGATGAAGTGGGAACTGAAATGATCATCACCAAGGCTGGAAGGTAGGAGGAAGAAATCACTGTGTGTTGACTAGAGATGTTTTTAACTTTGGGTAAATTCAATTTGTCTGATTTGATGCTAAAACGCTGCAGTGAATGGATGATATAGATTTTTATGAATCTCAGATGTGGCCCAACAATGCTGCATTTTATTATATAACTTCAGGTGTTTTATCATTTAAATCTGTCATAGAAAGAGGGAATATTGATATTTTTCTGGCCGTCTTCCCCTGTAGGAGGATGTTCCCGAGCTACAAGGTGAAGGTCACAGGACTCAACCCAAAAACCAAGTACATCCTCCTGATGGACATCGTCCCGGCGGATGACCATCGCTACAAATTCGCAGATAACAAATGGTTCGTACATTCCAACATCTGTACACAAACTAAGATTAATCCACAAATCTTCAGAGTGGTGTTGGCTATTAGAGCCGTGCGGGTCAGCCTAGTATTTGTTAATGATAGTAAACTTTTAAACATCATGCGTTTTACGGAATGAACGTACACAACCACCACTAGTCCAAATAAATAAATAAATAAATAAAATAAGCCTGTTTTTTCCCACATTTACGCACAGTATGCCCATTCCTATACTTTCTTAATATGTGCGCCAACGTGAATTTTACATTATAAATCTCAGCCTAAAACCTCTAAAAAACCTTTGGGTAAGCCGTGTCGCTGTGGGGTTTTTACCCTGCTCTCCATCCTCGCTTTCTGCACCGTGCAAAGGTCCTTCTTGCAGTCTGGGATGGCCTAGTTCCCCGTGTTTACCCCCGTGCCTGCCCGCCGGTTAAATCAGAAGGGTTCACCGGGCGGACAGACGGCACGGACCTGGATTAAAGTCTCTCCCATTCAGTTGTGCTGCGGGGAAAATCCCGACTCTCCACTGAGATCCATCAATGCTCTGCCTCTTCAAAAGCATCAGACACTGGGTTGTTATCACGTAACGGGCCGGAAACGGGAGTCTGTGGATGAACTGTGACACAAAGTCTCAGCTCGGAGCTAATGGAGGCGCTCCGTGTTTATAGAGATAAGTCGGTGGTAGCCTGGAGGCTTTTATAAAGGAGGAAGTTGGGTGATTGATCCCTTCTACTGCAAAATATATACAGGCAATTATATTTTTTAATATTCTCTTATTTTTTTTTGTTCATTTTTGACAGGTCATGTTATTTGACCTTTAGGCGTTACAGACTCAAAGTATCTTATTTGTCCTGATAGATGGCCTTTTTTTATAACTGTTATTATGAGTAAATATCCATGAGATATTAAAGGATTTTTAATTAATTTTCTTCTACAGTTATAAACTAGTATGATCCCCTGACTGAAGAGCATCAGATGGACTTCTTTTGTTTCTTTTTTTACACCAAAGCAGCACTGCATTGTTTTCAGACTCAAAACTACTTTTAAAACACAATAACAATATTTCTTCAGGACCTTTATTGTTCGTTCAGAGCTGGAAACGTCTTTGGTTATTTGGTTTTTCGTATTACAGCCCGAAACTCGCCTCCGCGCGTTGAACAGGTTGATTAAAAATGAATGCGCTGAACGAAGCCCACTCAAACAGGTTGTCCTCTCTGTGTCTGCTGCTAGAAGGCGAGAAAACAGTCCAAGTGGTTAAACTTGCATCTTTCTTGGACGTCTGAGGTCCTTGTGGTTGTTGTTTTGTGGCGATTGGAGTTTTTTCAGCAGTTAGATTAACGGCCTCACAACAAAAACAGCTCTCCAGCAGGAAATAATACTTTTCGGAGGACACCGAGTTCATTTGCGTCGACTAAGCCAAGGTCCAGATGTGGGTATCTGTAAAAACTTCATCAAAACAAGGTGCATTTTGTGTTTGTCTAATTAAAGCAGCAGACAGGCCTTCTGCAGCCGGCGGCAGTGCAGGCCGCCTGCGCCACGGGGCGCCGGGCTGAGCGCTGCACGGCCGGTCAGACAAACCACTGTGACCCAATGAGTGTCACAGTCTGACGGATTTCTGATTTTCTGCATTTTCTCGGCCTGTATAGGTCGATAACGGGAAAGGCAGAGCCGGCGATGCCCGGGAGGCTGTATGTTCACCCGGACTCTCCCGCCACCGGGGCGCACTGGAGCCGCCAGCTCGTCTCTTTCCAGAAGCTCAAACTCACCAACAACCACCTGGACCCCTTCGGACATGTGAGTCTGGCTTCTTCATAGTGTTTTGCTAATGTGGTGGATTTCTGTTTCTGCACACAACAAGAAAATATTCTAAAAAAAAGTTGAATAGTGGCCCTCAAATGTTTCGGCTATAACAAAAAAAGGACACAAATCAAACATTCCCTACTGGAAATTGTTTATTGGCCCATCAAAGAGCCATAATATGCATTTTAGATCATTAACCCCGAATGATGTTTTTAATTTAAGAAGAAATATTACACAAACTTACACTCACAGGTCCAGTTAGGTAGGCAGTCTCAGCTGGCTGCACATGCAGCTCATTCTCCTGAATATAACTCAGCAGACTTCACAACACAGCACAAATCAGCCTCAACAGCAGAGACTCATCTCCACCGAGCTTTCTTTCACCCCCACAGTAACACACACACACACACACACACACACACACACACACACACACACACACACACACACACACACACACACACACACACACACACTGTATTAAACTACAGGCACAGTGGAAGCAGGTGAGCAGCAACAAACAGAAAACATCATCTTCTCAGCTTTGTTAAATTATTCGTAATGATTTCAGTGAGTCTAAAGTCCATTAGCTAATACACATGTCACCGGCGGACATGTCACTGCGATTAAACTGAGCCCCCCTGGATAAACAAACGTGCTCGCGCCCGTGAGCGCGCGTATACACAGAGGGCCGTGATCCAATTAAAAACCACTTGTGGAGCAGCCGGTGTCATGGGAAATAGTTCAGATTGTGCGCTGAATGCGTAAAGTTGTTATAGTTTTACATTACTGGTGTCTCCAAACAATGTTACAGACTTCTGTTAGTAAGTGGAGACCAAGAGCAAAAACCTTCACTGGGAAACCTGATTTATTATTATCGAAAATATTAAGTAATACTAACAATATTAACAATTTAGTAAGTTAATTACATTCTTGATTAAGTAGTTTTTACTAGTAATTTTTAGTGATACTGACTTTTGTAATCTTTACTTGTACTGTGAATTTAAAAAAGAAAAAACCTAGTAAAAAGTATTAACCAGTCATGTTTCTGTAACTTATTTTCTATAACTATTAATTTCTAGTAAAAGCTGCTTAATCAAGAATGTTTTTAACTTACAAAATTTAGTTAGTTAAATTTTTATGTAGTTGGTTTCAACAAGTTTTTGGAGTTAAAAAAAACTTGTGTTACAACTTTTAATAAGTCAAATACATTTTCCCCAAAAAAGTTCAGCTGAAATAGTCAACCAGGTTAATGATCAGTGATTACATTGAATTATATTTTAAAATGTAGGCTTTATTTACATCATTTCAGATCCTTGTCTATGTGGTTGAGAGAAAACACCAAACAAATTGCAGCTTTGATTTAAAATGTTTCAAGATGTTTTTGGGGGGTAATATTGGCATTAAAATAAGACATTTAGAGTAAAACAAATAGCATACACATACCAAGTTATTTACCTGTCTCCTACATACCGTAAAATGTCCAATAAAAGCAGGGTCCTTAATGGTCTCTTTTAAAAGCCTGGTGTGGCTACCCGTTTTGACAAATAAACGCAGGTCTCCAACGGTTTGGATTTAAGAAATTATCTTGACTATAAAACCTTAAACCCACCGGGTCTCCAATAGAGGCCTAAGTCGTTTGGATTTCCTATAGAAATTATAACTTGATGTATAAATGACCTCTTAAAACCCTTAGTTGATTCAAATTTGACTATTTTTTTAATAAAAATATCAAACCCAAAATTATTTTTTTTTTTAATTTATAATTTCCGGTAAATTGGTAAAAAAAAAAGAAAGAAAAAAACCTAAGTGACAAATAATCATGTTAGTTGTCAAATTTGCTGACCAAAACTCAAGAGAAGCAGCAGTTAGAGTTTAGTTTATTTTTGTGCTAAAGGAATTAAAGGCCTGTCCCAAATAGAGGCCTGTCCCCAATAAAGGCAGGGGGAGTTCAGTGATTTAAGCAAATAAAAGCCCGGGGTATTATTTGAAGTTTTAGGGTAATTGTATCAGGCAAAACTATATTTTTCATTCATCATGCAGGACATTTGACATCAGTATTTTTAAAATCCTGGCTAAAGCCTTAACAAAACTTGATTTATTTTTCCTCTTGGCTTATATCAGTTTGATCCCACAAATATGTAAACTGTGGATCTCTGTCTTTAAAGTTCATGTCATGCAAGAAATCTGGCTACCTTGACATAAAATGGGTTTACCCTCCACCTGACCTCTTGTCCAGTTCCCAATGTCTGCCAGTGGGTTTCTGGAAGCCATTCAAGTCTGTCAACCTCACCTTCTCAATCTCTCCCCTGTGCAGATAATACTCAACTCCATGCACAAGTACCAGCCTCGTCTCCACATTGTCAAGGCGGACGAGAATAATGGTTTCGGCTCAAAAAACACGGCTTTCTGCACCCACGTCTTCTCTGAAACTGCCTTCATCGCTGTGACGTCCTACCAGAACCACAAGGTGCGCTTCACACAGCACACAGTGCACAAAAACACTGCAAGAATATAACAACTAAAACCCCACTTTATGTGTTTTTGAGAGTTCCCACCTGAATCTCTTTTTATGGATAAAACTAATGCAATTATTGGAGGTTTTAAAAAAACACAAAAATGATTACTGTACTGCTTTTTGACAGGCTGGAGCAACAGGCCGCCTTGTTATTATTCTAACAATTATAGAAATGGATCTCAAAGTCTTATGTGTTTGAATCAGAACTGTTCTACTGTCAAATTTATGAGCATTTAGATAAGCGTGTGAAGATCTGTCTTTGGTCACTGGCCACATTTAAACTTCTGTCTCTCACACACTCACATGCACACAGACGGACAGTTTTGCCTTTGTTTGTATTACTGTCCGTCTTTTGTATCCAGAAAGTCAATTTGCATCTTCTTTGTTTATGTGTCCTTACTCAGTATTTGTAAACACGTCCAAAAGTGAATTATCCGTGCGCGCGTGTGTGTGAGCACGTGTGAGAGAGTGTGTGAGTGTTGGTCTGTAATGACCTGTTTCTTTCCCTTGATCTTGGTTGATCCGGTTTCCTCGGCATCTATTAGAAAGACAGATTGCTGAAAGGTTTAAGCCGCTCTGCTGGTTAAGATTTCACAAGATATCTAACACAAATAACATAATTAAATTTCAACTATAATTTTACAGTTTATTGTTGTTCATTGTTATTTATCTTCATTTTTTAGATAGTATATCTATACAATTGCTCACTTGACAAAATAGTTGCCTAAATTCTAAAGTCTTTTATTTATTGTATAAGAATGTGTAAAAATACCAAACCCACTCACATAGAAAAGGCTCTAAAAATAGGTCTACAACAAGTATTTAATCTATCAAGGTGCATTTATTTATTTACAATAGTGGATACAGCATTAAGTTTAGAAGCCAAAGTTTATACTGTATTGTTTTATTTTTACTGTATTGTAGTTTTTTTTTGTATAAACTTAATAAAAAGAATTTTTAATAGTAGTTAAATGTATGTATATAAAAAGTGTATTGTAATAAATACACATTTTGTATTTCAAACTTTACTACTAATTTATATTATTATTATTATTATTGTTATTGTTATTGTTATTATTATTATTATTATTATTATTATTATTATTATTATTATTAGTGGTAGTAATAAAACAGTAGCAGTAGACAAAGTGACCATTGAATTAGTTTTGAGAATTTGAAATAATTTGTACTTTTCTACACTATTACGTTTGTTTAAAAGAAATCGGTTAGTGTGTAAAAAAACCCCTGAAAATTAAATTTTTTCATCATACATGCAGTAACAAATACTACTGGTATCACACTCACGTTAGTTCCAACAATGGAGTATAGAAATGAGAACTATTGAGCCAGTAGTTTGATGGAGGCTGTCAGTGTTATCAGCTCTTCAAAGTTTGTTTGGACCCGAGCTCGTGTCGGAGCTCCAGTCCGCTCGCCTGCTGCGTGATGGACACACAGCACCGAGGTTTCCCTCCATGACATCACCGAGAAAAGTTTGAAGACTTAACATCAAAGCTCCGAGCTCTGAACCTCTAAAAGCTTTGGCCTGAAATCCTTAAACCTGGCGACTGTTTGGGTAAACAGTTTATTCTGTGTCAGCTGGCGAGGACACTGTCCGTTAAAAACACCAGCAGCTGAGGAATGTTGGCCATGCAGAGCTTCAGCGGGGCTGCTTTTAACATCTGCAGACCCTCTGACGAATAGTAAACTATTGGCTTTCACTCAATGAAAAGAATGGATAAAAAAACAAATGTGCCTGTGTGTGTCTGGACTTGCATGAAACTGTGTGTTTCTTCGGGCCTGTGCGTGCTGTGGTGTAACGCTCTCTCTGTCTTGTGCTCAGATTACACAGCTGAAGATAGAGAACAATCCTTTTGCAAAGGGCTTCAGAGGCAGCGACGACAATGAGTTGCATCGCATGGCCAAGCTACAAGGGTGAGTACAGCTTTCAGTGTCTTGCGTGCGTGTTTCGCCTTCATAAGAAGCAACATGAGGGTTGTTATGATGGGGTGCATATGGTCAAAGACGTGTGTGTGCATGAGTGGAGCCAAGCGGTATAAAGAGATGTGAGCCATTGTCACCTGAAGGTTGATCTTAGCCTGAAACCTCGTCCAGAACGTGCAGCACAAACACGTCATATCGAGCATCGATAGATAGATGATATCACATTGCTGCTGGTCTGCTAGACTGTCACTGCTGATCAGCTGATGGCCCTACATGGTGCTGGACTAATCTCAATTCAAGCGCTGTTGTGGCAGGCAGTTTAGAGATTTTAATACGCCAATAGGAGAGGCTGTTACTGAGGGGAGGGAGAGGAGTGAGGGGTTGTATTAAATGCAGCACCCCTGTGTTACTGTGGTTGGTGGAGAGGAGAGCAGAGGAGAGTCTATCTGAAGTGACACACGGATGGATGTTTATTTTTAGAGCGGCGAATTATCTCACAACAGCACCAACTGTGTGAGTGTGTGCATCAGTGTGCGTGAGTGTGTGTCACTATCTCAGCAAGAGTCAGGGAGATGTGGCCCGCTGTCCCCTACATACCACAGAGTTCACCAAGAGGGCAGTGTGTACAGGGCTGAAAGGATTGAGAACAGCTAAGTTGACTTGAAAGAAAAAGGGGGAAAAAAATAACAAGAACACAAACACAACCAGGCAGAATTTAATCTAACAGAAATACCTGTACAGAATCAGGAGAGGCAGATTTGCGCAGAATACCTGAAGCCATAACAACATCAAATGCAAATTGTTGCTTCTGCTGTAATTCTCAGCTCACATCTCTTTTCTGTTTCAGTAAGGACTTCCCTGTGGTCCCTCGCAGTACTGTCCGTCAGAGAGCCTGCTCCACTGGTAGTCCGTTCAGTGGGGAGGGTCGGGGTCTGCGGGGCTCCCCTGAAGCCGTCGGGTCCCCCTACAGCTGTGAGAATGGCTTGAACAGCAGCAGTCCCCAGGAGCTGCTGAGCTCCCCCCCCACACTACATCCTGCCTCATCCTCACCTGCAGCATGGCCAGCAGCAGCAGGTGTACCACTGCACCAAGAGGAAAGGTAGGAGGAAGCTGTGTGTCTCTGCCTTCAGTGCACTGTGGGAATGAACCTAAGCTAAGATATAAAAAGGAATTCCATTAGTTCGCTCCCTGACACAGGGTTTATGTATTCCATGTATTGGAATACTTTTTGTAATAGTGGAAATAATTGTGTATTTTTCTCACCTGAAAGTTCATTATTAAAGTCACAATTGTGACTATTATTACATCGCCTAATGTTTCCTAATTCAAGTAAGAAAATATCACTTAAAACACGAACTGGTCATTTCTGACTCCTCCAATTTGTGCAAAATAAGTGTCTGTTTGCAGGTTATTTGCAATATTTGAAGGTTAAAGGACCGTTACAGTGGTTTTACATGTTATTGATTACAAATATCCATACTCACTGTTACCGCTAACTATTGTCGGAACTTTTAAGCTTTAAGATTGATTACCTAACTCTCAGGCAGCTAGTATGAAAAGCAAGAATAATCACTGTGAAAAATCGATTATATATTTTTTTGTCAGTTGAGTTACAAAGGCACACTCACATCATCCTCTTGACAATGCCGTTGCTGCAGGGACAATTTTGAAAACTCGTCCTCTTGGTGGTCCCAGATTTCAGAGATGGTGGCCAGAAAGCTTTGCATCCATGAGATAAGTTTTGAAATGTTGATGCTGAAGGGTAATGATGATGACTACTGTATGTAACATGTAACCAACTAAAAAAAAGATACCCTTTTTAGTGGCTGCCTGGGAAATAAATCTGAGAAGATTTACACTAATTAGTGCTGTGACTGACATTCAGTTTGTGTTTGCAAACTGTGTAATTAGCATCAGATTTACTGAGGCAACAGCTGTATGAACATTTTAATGTCTGGTCATTCACACATGCGTGCATGGATTTATTCAGACATATTAATCAACAGCTAAAAGTTAATAGGTAAATAACAACCAATGACTGTGCCACAGCTTCTACAGTGTAAGTGTAATGAGATTGAAAATACAAAATAATTATATTACAAAACATTTGGCTGGAAACTCAAACTGAGAAACTTTATTTGAGTGACACTTAACTGATCACTTAACTAATCAGTCGTTCAATCGAAAAAACAAGACCCTACATGCAGAATTAGTCTGAAGCAATGGACTTTGCTACTTTGCAGAATGGCCTGCACTGATGACGAGTATAAACACTTTGTAGTTAATTGGGCTGGGTATTGTTTAAATGTATAAATGCAATACTCTTATAATTGCAAATAACTATGTTTTTTAGTATCAAGACCAAACTAATATATTTTCACTTTATTTTTCTATCTAACCTTTTTATTTATTTAACATAGTAGTAAATGTTGTATAAACACAAGGCGGCATACAAATAAAATGTAATCTAAAATCGGTAAAATCTGATCAAAGAATAAAGTGAACTTTAAGGTGTTTGAAACACTGTGATTTAGTCAAATATGCAACTTATACAAGTGTGATGTAGAAACTTGAAGCTGCCACATACACTGAGAGAACGATTTTAATGTTAAAATCCGACTTTTTTTTTGTATAAAACCACATCAGATACACATTATTACTCCAAGCACTATTTGTATATCTGTCTGAATAAATGTCTGGAGGGGATCTTTAAGTCAAACTAATGCAACTTTTCCTCATGTGTACATTTTGTTCTCGTCTCAGCTTCTTCAACTGTATAATGCGGGAAGTCAGAAATTCTAAGCTGGAACTTTCCCAGTTCTCAAATGTCATTAACGTCAAATGGAAAATCAACACAATATCTTCTCTCTGTCCTGTTTCTCTTGTAGTTGAGGAGAACTGCTCTTCAGGAAACCGCCAGCATCCGTACAAGAAACCTTTCACTGGTAGCTCACCAAGTGAGGGCGAGTCTTACTATCACCCCTCCTCCTACCCTCCTCCTCCACCCGGTCTCTCCAACAACCCTGCCCTGGGTCTCACTGACTCCCCCTACAGCTCAGACATGGGACAGCGTCAGGCATGCATGTTTGCCGGCTCAGAGCCCAGACTGGATGAACTCAACTGTGCATCCTGGTCATACACCTGCCCGCTCCCTTCTGCTATGACCCCCATGGAACCCTACCCGCCTTACACCCCTCATCCTCCCTACAGCTCCAGCCCTCAGGGCTCTCGACTCAGTGCTATAGCCCACCAGAGCTCTCCGCCGCTGGGAGAACACATCACCCACGACCCCTACCAGAGCCAGAGCTCTGGACCTCCATCTCAGAGCTCCCAAAACATTCACAGCAGGCAGCTCAGCCCTCCTCTCAGAGAGTATCATCGCTACACGCCCAACCTGTCTCCTCCTCTCTACCACACACTAGAGACACACACACACATCAGGTGTGGAGTCCCAGAATGGAGTGCAGCCTCTTAACTGAACCAGAGTGGACAGAGATTCCTCGTCTCAAATTCAATGACCCTTCTTTCTGCTCTTCTGAAAGATGCTGCACCGAATACGGACTAAATGTGATATTACCTTTGTAAAATACTTGTGAAAAGTGTGATTTTGTGCTGTGTGAAGAGGTGTCATTGGTCAGTTATGTTTCTCCCTCGTGCTGGATGGAGCAGTGGATCGTTAAAGACTTGGACATCCATGACTCGTCAGATGTTAAAAAAAAAAAAAAAAAGAGCAGCACAATCAAAGTTGTACTTTATTGTCTTTAAATAACCCAAAGACTGGTGTCACCCAAATGTTTGCACTGTGAGCCCTGTTAAGGCCAGACCGTGAGCAGCACTAGGCTGTTTTCCTCTCAATGACTCCCACTCTCTCCATTGTGAAGGATGTAAATTGTAACCCACTGTCAGACAGGCAGTAACATTTACTGACCAAAATAATCTCAGCAGAGCCTGAGGGAGACATATTTTTCTTTAGTGGAGCAAAGCACAGCTCCGTGCTCAGTCTCAGTGAAGGAGAAAAGGCATGAGTTGTCTGTGTGTGCGTGTTTGTATGTAAAACCCATGTCAGCTCAGCTCAAGGATGCTATGAGTTAATTTCCAATGAGACAGGCAGTAGTAGCTCCAGGCGCTGCACCATAGAGATAAACAGTTTGTTTAGACCACGCTACAGGCTGAAGGACCTGTAAACAGTTTCCACTGCATTCTGGGTAAATGCACTACTCAGCGTCATGCAGCTGTCACCGCTGTCCTCTTAGTCACCCCCAGCTGACCAATCAGCGTTCCCCGTTCACAGAGAGCCAGCCAATGAGCGCACTCCTCTCTTTTATCCCCAGCTGACCAGTCAGCGCTGGAGTGCCGCATGTTTTATGTGTGCGTGTGTTGTCCCATTTTTGTTTGTTTCTGAATTATTCATGAGTCCAGTGTTGATCCTTGACATGCGAGGATTGCTCAGCAAACACAAAGAATCAGTGCTGTAAATGTGACAATGTTTGACCAATTTGTTCAAATATTCTTTTTTAGTCTCTCTGTTTTGAATCTGAATGCTCCCTGTCACCTCCATACAGTATTTCTCCATTGCTTTGAGAAGATTGTGTTAAAAACATTTCCCTACAGATTTGGGTAGCATTACTTTCTTCCTTTAAGCTAACTGTAAAGAAACATTTTTGGCACCCACTGTGCAAAATAGAAGCAAGCTGAGATTTTTGGTTTATTTTTGTGTAATGAAGCAGTTTTTATATCTTTGCCCAGGTGTTTTACATGCAGTAACATGTGAGAAGGTGCTCTAACTTTACAAACCATCAGTATGCAGAAAGCAGATCCTCATCATTCCTTGATATGTATTTGATTTGTGTGTGAGTGAGAGTATGTGTGTGTTAAAATGAGATTTTTTTATAGCCTTGTTCCCGCTAATAATATTTATTACTCTAGATTTGTAAAGATTAGTTTGTTGTTAACTTGTGCAACAAGACGGTATTGTTTGGAGATATTTGTTTCTCTTTGAAAGTTTGTTTCTGTTTTCACCTTCCATCTCCAAGTGGTGATAAATAGTTGTGATAAACAAACACAATTTTCTGTTCTATGGAAATAAAGACAGATTTATATACCGAAATGGAATAAATTTTAGAGATTTTTTGCGTAAGTCAAGTGGTTGTAGTGTTCTTCTTTGTGAGTAGACAACAAACACAGCAGAGACAATCTATTAACATTCCCAGCGGGTTATTTTAAGTATGTTCAGCACCTCGTGAGTGGAAACTCTTTTAAGTGCAGTGCAGTTTATCAGTTCCAATGCATGTATCAATATGAAGGACCTGATAGCAACAGTAGCCTGCAGCTTTTCCCAAATGCATGTTCCAAAAGTGTCCAACGGTCTCATTCAACAATGTAGAGAGTATGGTTTAAAATGTAACAGTGTGTACTCTGCTGTCTTATCAAGTGTAAGGGACCCCAGTGTCTCTAAGTCTTGCACTCAGAGTGGTGTGGGTGCTGGGGTGCTGTGCATACCTTGTCCGCCTCCTCTTATCTCTGACAGGTTGTTTGGCACCTCCAGTCTCCACCAGCTGGACCCCTTCACTGACAACCTGCTGCCCAGGGAGGGGTGGGGTCTGCCGGGATGCAGGACAAAGAAAGGTGGGGGTGTGTTGGTGGTCCCCCCTTTTCTAAGACTCCCCTCCAAACCGCTGTTCGCTCTCCTTCCTCTCTCCTTAGATCTCGTGTTTCTGTGTCTCTCACAGCAAAGTTAACCTCTTACACCTTACACCTGCTCAGAGTTTACAACACGCTTATTTTCAACTAACAAATGGATGTAGCATGCAGAGATTTATTTCGAAAGGTTGTTAAATCATTAAACTTCTAACCCAGTGTATTTACATTTAATTGCGTAGTTATATGTCAGTTGTCAGACCTCCCTCTCTCTCCTTCTCTTTTTCTCTTTCTTCCTTTCTCTCTCTTTCATACACCATAAGGTCAGAGGTTAAGCAGGCAGCTCTTCAGAGGGTCTGTTCCTCCTTAACCCCTCGTCTCCAGACAAACTCAGGCCAGGATGAGGAGAGGGGGAGAGGAGGGGGGAGAAAGAGTGAGGTCCCATGCGGGGGCCTCCGAATCTGAAGATGGATTGCATGCCTGCTTGTACAGTAACAGAGCTCTGTGATGACCTCTGTATGGCTGGAAGTTAGTTGGGAGAATAAAGCTTTTGGCTAAAGTGGTAAAATAATATTAAACACAGAGTGTGTGTGTGTGTGTGTGTGTGTGTGTGTGTAGTGTGTGTATGTGTGTGTGTGTGTAAAGGACTTTAATCCATCTGTGGAGGACTTTCTCAGACACACTAGTCGGACAGTAGATTGATGAACCTTTGTGATCAAAGAGCCTAAGTGGTGCTTATCGTTATCTCCCCAACGCTCCCCCTAACATACACACTCTCTCTCTCTCTCACACACACACACACACACACACACACACACACACACACACACAACACACACAACACACACACACACACACACACACACACACACACACACACACACACACACACACACCCACACCAGTAACCCCTCCACCTTCCCTCTCCATATTCCCCTTTTCTCATCCTTATCCAAATTTACTCGTCCACGATGTTTTCGAACAGACACAGACCAGAGACAGCCGCACAAACACACACACGTCCTCTTTTTTGTGTGTGTACAGATGAGACACCACATGCTAAAACAAAAAAAAGACTGACATTTTTAAATGTCACTCATTTGGCCTGCAGACGTAAGTTTTTCTATAGCAACTAAATTGGGAGTGTTGTTGAGGAGGGCTTATGTTTCTGCTGTATTGTATGTTAAAGCAAGTGCCCAGCCATGCAGAGCAATTTCTCTTGCAAAGTAAGCCTTTTTAAGAGGCATCAAAGACTTATTTAAAGCTTATTTCATTACAGTCTGAACTATTGGTTTGAATATATAAATGTGTATTTGGAGTCTCTTGCAGGACACTGAGAGGCATTTGTGTGATGTCTAGCATTAGTGATGCCATTTTGTGAGGAATAAGTGGTCCGAGATTGAGTGTAATTGGTAAAGTTGATTATGGTTCGTCTCTATGGGTCTGATGGTGCTCCGTCTCTGTGGCAGTAACGGACGACAGCATAGCGCAAGTAAAACAGCCGTTACACTGAAATGCCACAGAAAATAGAGAAAGCTTGGATCTATGCAAACATTGGGAAGTAAATATCTAAATTGCATTTATCGGAGCTTTTAGGATTTCTTTATTCCAGAAACAAAAATTTTACCAAAGCTTGTTCAGGTGAGTGTTTTTATTAATCAGAGTCAGTGGAATTCAAAAGTTGAGAGGGCATCATTGTAAATTGGGTTGATGGATGCATTTCTTCAGCACATATTAATATACTAAGCCATACGTATCTGTAATTAGAATCAGTACGCATTGTATGGCACTAAGAGGACAGCACAATGGCAGTACAATAATGTAAAACAATGAATGTTTGGCCATTATGGTGCAACAAAGTAGGCTGGTGGAGGTTTATTTGAATGATACTATCCATCCTTGTTGTTATTTAAAAGCCACAAGAATGGTCTAATGCTGTTAAGCACTGTATAGTAACAAGACTGAGACCCAAGCTAATTTCCTCCTAAATGAGATTTTATGGCTGAAACAGCCCTGAAATCACTGAAGTAGATCTTAATATCAGCATAAGAGCTGTCAAGGATAAGAGGCCAGATAGGAGTGTGTGTGTGTGTGTGTGTGTGTGTGTGTGTGTGTGTGTGTGTGTGTGTGTGTGTGTGTGTGGTTGTTGAGTGTGCTTGGGTTGTCCTGTGTGTTGGTCTGAAAGACAAAGGGAGGGGTTAAGGGTCAAACTAACAGCAGACAAGCCAGTCCAGGGTCAGAGGGCTTAGACTAACCTGATCAGTGATGGTTGTTTATCTGACGGCCCTCGAACTGTCACCCCGATGGAGCTGCGTTATCTTTCCCTGTCGTGCTGGACTTTCACTTTTAGACCAGTTTTGAAGAAAAGCTGATCCTGCTGAAAGAAATTAACATGCAAACATCATGAAAAAGCAGATGCAGGGATTTGTTGTTGGCCGGTCTGCGTTGCATGCCATGTGCCTCTCAGGATCAGGTCCAAATGAAGATCTTTGCCTCCCTGATTTCCTGCCAGTGGAAGCAACGTTTTTAAAAAGGACACTGTGATGTGAGCAAGAATAATTGTTTTAACTCCTAACATACCGCCAAGGTCCCAAGACCAGCAGCCAAACACACATGACAGGGTGAAAGGGATAGAGGCGCTCCCGCAGTGGGTGGTGGTGGGGGTTGTGGGACGTCATGGAGCCAATGTCCCGTCTGATTACAGCCAGAGGACTGGAGAGGCACGCTAATCCTCCACCCACCCACACACACACACACACACACACACACACACACACACACATACACACACACACACACACACACAAACACACAAATATAGATACACAAAAACACTCTTGTTGAGACAAAGACACACAACCAGCAAGACAGAAAGACATATACACACACACACACACACACACACACACACACACACACACACACACACACACACACACACACACACACACACATATACTGACACACACAAACCTATTCAATCAAGAGATTACAACCCCATACCCCCTGACCTCACTCTGGTCCCCTTGTCCAGACGGGACACACAGCATAACGATATCACTACCAGCAGGACTTCACTTTGCTGCTCAGCCTGTTTGCTCACTGTACAGACCGACTGCGGCCCCTCGTAGTCCCCAGTTTAGAATAAAGGAATGTTATTATCAGGTTATTATTGTGCATGTGCCCAGGGCTGTAGCCAGGATTTAAAAAATTTGGACCAGATATTAGAAAAGAAAGTTTCATTCATAAAAATCTTTGTCCACAGTGTCAGGATTTAAATTCTGGTGGGGAAACATTGAATCCTTTCTTCCTTTCTTTTGTTTCAATGACCTTAAAGGGGCTATAATCAATAATTTCTATGATAATAGTGTATTAAATGTAACAATGTGAATGGGGTCGCTTGTAATGATAAACCTACGGAGAACATTATCACCTGAATCTGAGGCTCTCCTCAGCTTTATGGAGCCCTTTAGTGAGTTTCAGCTCATTGTTTTGCTGTTCGACCATAACTTTACTGTTTTAGTTCAGTATTAGCTCTGTCATAGTGTTGTTTTTAGTCACAGCAGACAGCTATTTTCAGGGAAAACATTCTAAACATCCATCATACACTACCTGCTCAGCATCAAATGGCAGACGGACAGTTAGCACCTAGCTGGTGAACAAAGTGGAGCAGCTAAAAAAACAGATATTTCCCTCAGAAGTTGGAAAATACCAAAAACTGTGTGTAAATAGCAACAGTTTGCTGACAAGTTTGTCACATCAGTTCAAATGGAGATTATATGTCAATGCTGCGTTCACAGCCTGTTTATGCTGCCACCAAGTGGCCAAAAAAAGAGTTATTGCAAGTTTAAGTAGTCAAACTTAAATAAAGTCAGTCCATAAATAGTAGAACTGGCCAATAAAATATCCATCAAATTACCCAAATTCCAAGAAAAGAGTAAGAGTCTACAGCCATGCTCTGTGAGACTTTGCTAAATGCTAATGTCAACATACTAACACGTTCACAATAACAAACAAATGCTGAGCTTTAGCAGGTTTAATATTTACCATGTTCACTTTGCTAAATAGCCCTTGACACATTATACAGCTTAGGCTGATGGGAATGTAAACCAAAGTATTGAACACATTAATATGTTAATCTGATGACGAGATGAGAAGTCAGGAAATTATCCAAGTTATTATAATTCACCGTGAGGGAGACATGCTTTACGACAATCCATCCAATAGGTCAGTCTGGACCAAAGTGGTGGATCGACCAACAGACAGACATTGTCCTCCCTAAAACCAAACTGCTGGCTAAAAGCTCAGGCCATTACTTTAGTGTCTTTAATTGTTACTACGATGCTATGTGCTCCTTATAAGGTAAACATGCCACGGCCTTAGAGTGTGGAAGTTGTGACCATAAAAATGGTTTTTCCTTCTTGGATTGTTTCATTTGAAGGCCTGAAGAAGTGATAGTATTTTCACAAGAAATTTGATAGAATTTGGGAAAAAAATAGATATGATTTTGTGTAACAGATCTGGTAAATTGTTCTTGGGATTCCTTAAAAGTTCCAATGTGTACTATTTAGTGCCATCTAGCAGTGTAGTTCCCAATTGCACCTCCATCACTTCATCTTCCCCTTCCATACACAAAGGAGAAACTACGGTGGCCACAAAACGCGTGCAAAACGTGAATGTCCCTATGTAGAGCCAGTGTTTGGTTTGTCTGTTCTGGGCTACTGTAGAAACATAGCGGTTCAAAATGGTGGACTCCATATAAGAGCATCTCTTATAGATTAAAAACTAATTCTAAGGCCACAAAAACACAACAGTTCTTATATTCAGGCGATTATACACTAATGAGAAAATGCCAATAGATCCTCCTAAATGTTACACATTGGACCTTTACGCAGTCCTGACCCCAGGCACCCACTGTGTAAATAATAAATAAATACATTATGAAATCTATCAAATATATTTAACACATATTGTTGTATTCAGAAATGACAATGTTTATGCTTTGATTTGTCTTTCGTAGAGGGCCCATGTGCCTCAGCATCCCCTAGCAGGCGTCCCCATTCTCCCTGCATTTCGGTGGCCCATGCTTTTCCTCCAGGCTTGTTGCCACTCGTGTAAAAGCATGTTTGCAAACAGGCCCGACAAGACCACTGCTGTGAGACAAACACAAAACACAAACATCAATAAACAAACAAATCCATTCATACACCCCGCTCCCTCCGAACACTGTATGCACACGCAGCCCAATTTCAAAGCACTCAGTCAGCTGTCAGAGCCCATTGTTTGCCAGAAGCAGCATTGTTTGGTTCATATCCAGTGAATCTCTGCAATCTTGTCTCATTATTAATAGATGGTGTCAGAGAGTCGCTGCCCTCTCTGTCTGACAAGGCATTAGCATAAACACAGACTTCCTCTCAATATCTGTTTGCACCACACTGTTGACCTTTAATTATGGATGTCTAAATGTTTGTTACCTGTCCACTCAAGTGTGTGAGTCTCGGCGTGTGTGTGTGTGTGTGTGTGTGTGTGCGTTACGCTAAAAGTCAAAGCTTTTACCATTTACTAGGGTATTCAATCATGCTTTTTTTTGTGTTTCAGGAATTTTCAACAAAGACTAGACAATGAGAACAAGAGCAGATTAAAATGTATTCCCCTAAAATATCCTTTATAGACACCAAAAATGAGAAAAAAGAAAAGAACAGAGGCAGTATTGTAAAATCACTCAAAGACAAAATCCAAGGACAGTTGAGCAAAATATGTGGGGTGTAGGCAGACATCGAAACAAGCCAAATAACTTTAAAAACACCTATGTGAGTTTTCAAATCAGTCAAAAACACAACAAATCAGGGATACTTTACTAAAGTCACATACAGAATTTAATCAACACGTATAAAAACTACAATAAAACACTAAGCAAACGAGATCAAAACACACCGGTACTTATGACTCATATCCAATACCTGCTCTAATATACATTACCTGTAAACAGCGCAAACCTGAAGACCTGAGAAATGATGAAAACAAGTTCACAAACTAAATGTAGATGTAGACATGGAGATGTGTTACAAAATGTTAATCATGGTGGTGGAAAGGCAGTCAATTCGGGGGAGTTATTTGGTCTTCGTTGGTTTATATGGAGGAAATGTTCGGGAGAAGAGGGGTCTTGCATGTTTATTTACACAGTATATACAGTATATTTTATGTTAGGTTATGTGACCATATGATATACTTGGTTCATGTGAATTTGAAAATGAAAAAGGAAAACTGTACAGTATATGACTTGATGAAGATGTTCATGTTCATACACTGTGACTACGCAAATAAGAGATGATCTAATAAAGTCTATAGTGTGAGCACAGTTCCCTCTATAATAGACATTAGACAATAATACACTCAGACACTCGTGTAAACATGTTTAAAAGCAGCTTCGTGAACACATAAATCTGGTCTGGTAATGCTCAAAACAGATGACAGAAAAGGTACTTTTTATTCAACAACCAGACATCTCTCAGTCGTTTGCTATTTTTTTTATATAATCCTGGACCTTTTTTTATTCTTATTTCAGATGGTGAAGAATAACATTCAACTTTTTCAATGCTATGGCCAGGTTGGAGGGTCAGTCCATCACCGCATCCTTGTTGTGCAGAAAAACACTGTTCAAACCCACCAAAGTTTGATTTAAATATGTTAATATTTGTATATCAACCAGAGTGGTCTCCAAAAATCCCAAATATGGACCTAAAGCACAGAATGTGTATTATTTTCCATTTGACGTAATGGTGCATTACTTAAAAACAATGGATATTCAGATTCAGTGTGTGAATTTAACTTTTGGGACACACTGAAACAACACTATATGTGTAACTTCAGAGAACATTTAAGAGGAAAATACAATGTTAATAACAATGAACAGTGTTACCAGTATTCTTCCTTATACTCTTTGGGCTTTGGGCCTGCCATTATAGATTCTGACCTATTCATCTTCTTCTCCTCGTCCTCCTCAGCTGTTGAAAGGTCTGCTGGTGTTTACATGGGTGTGATGTCTCCATCTCCTCAGCCTCACACTGTGGCCATCAACTGACACAACATGCTTTTATTATAATAGCATCATTCCATTAGTATTAATAAAGTACTCTGTGTGTGCAGAAAGCCATCCATTCATCAAAAATGGATACAGCGGCATCTCTGCCTGCAGCGATCTGTGTTGTTGTTTTTCCCCTTCACTGCCTTTGCTCTTTCTTTCTTCTCCCATTTTCTCTGCTGGTGTGTGTGTGTGTGTGTGTGTGTGTGTGTGTGTGTGTGTGTGTGTGTGTGTGGGTGGGTGTGTATGTGTGTGTGTGTGAGAGAGAGACATACAGTACATTTACAACAGATGCATTTTTCTGGTTCTGCTGCTTTCACTGTCAGCGTCACCATCATCGCCACACCTGGCAATTATTATGCAAAAATAACAGCACACAGCATTTCCATTAGGTGTGTCAATGCCACCTCCTCTGTCACCATGTGGCCCTGTGCTACCAGTATGAACACGTAATGTCAGTTACCATTAACTCAGTCCCATATGGCTCATACTTAAAGGTGATAACAAGTCTTTGAAGATATTTTAGGCGTGATCTGAGGCACGAATATGATCATTTAGTGGATATTAGTGTGGGTGAAAGACACTAGCGTCTTACTTTTTTTCTAAACATCTCAAGATCAGTTGAGAAAACAATCTCACTATAATATATATATTTTTTAATCTAAGTGGTTGTTTTGGAGCTTTTGACAGAATTGTAGATGTTAATTTTTCAATTTTAACTTACTTGACAGACCTCTATCAATGCAGGCTTTAAGGTTTAAGCTCTCACCACAAGGTCCATGTAGAAGCTCTGAAGCTTTCAATCATGATCATTGAGGTCAACTGTTTACAAGATCAAGAATGAACACACTTCTCAAGATCCCCTTCCCAAAAATGCATCTTAAGAAAATCAAAGGATTGGGATCTTTGCTACAATACAACAAATAAACACACAAAATTATAATTTAAGTGTTGCAGGGGCACACATTTTGCTATTGCAAGATTAATGTCCCCCTCTAGTCCAAAACATGTTTGTCTTCTTGTTCCTACAGTGTGATGTTTGATCTTCACTGTGCAGAATGATGTATGTGCAGACTTTGACACTAGAAGGATGTTTTCTCATTCATCTGCTGAAAGTGGAAAGTTTCTCTGTGTTCGTCTGATTTGTGCCTATGAGCATGATTTGTGACATCATAAATAGTCTACAAGGTCAATCCAAGTCAAGTGTGTTGTAGAAACTTGAAGCACAGACACTGAGAATGGACTTTACAGTGAAGTAGAGACATCTTGTGTCTAGCAGGAAAAACTAAAGAAATGTGCACATTCAGGGCGCCCCAATAGCTCACTTGGTAGAGCTCACACCCCATGTACCAAGGCTGAGTCCTTGCTGCAGTGGCCATGGGTTTGAATCTGACGTGTGGTCCTTTGCTGCCCCCTCCCCTCTCTCTCCCGCTTTCCTGTATATCTTCAGCTACCCAATGAAGGCACCCCCCCCAAAAAAAAAATCTGTATATAAAAAAATGCATATTCATAGATTCTTGAATTTTTAAAAGGGGTAGAAGAATAGACGTCTTTTTAAGGAAATTATACTTTTTCTTGCAGAAAAAAACACATCAGACACACATTATTGTTCCAAGCAGACTATTTGCACGCGTTTTAATGTTTGGAGGGGATCTTTGCATATTTATCAATAAATTAGAAACAGAGTTAAAAAGCAAGAGTTTAACAGGCAAATACACAGTTAATTTTCAGGACTGTGTGGTTTAATCAGACTTGATTGACTCTAATGTAATCAGATCCTGATACAAATGCTGCTAAATTATGTTTGAAGCTACATGATGTTACACTGAGTTAAATAATGAATATTCACCCAAGACTCCAAATGGAAATATTTTAGATGTTTTGGTTGGTTGGCCTTGTGGTTTATGATACACACCATGTTGTGCAACTACCCTGATTCGATTAAGGCTATGGACATTTGTTGCATGTCAGGCCTGTCTCTCCCTCCCAGTCTCTGGTCAATAAAAGGCAAAAACGCTGATGTTTGGCTGCATAGCAGTCTGCAGTGACTGACCCACTGACGATGGGGTTTTATATCCAAACATGTTTCAGTATGTAAACAACTTGTCAGGCTCCAATAAATCTTTTTATAAATTATACATCTTGATCTGAAGTAGCCTGAACAATTTCACACAACTGATCATGTTTCTGACATGTTTACAGCGAAGTGTCATCATGTCTGCCCGTGTCTGTCAGTCTAGTGTGTGGTGAGGAGCTTGGTGTGTAACCACGTGCTTGCGTGCACTGTCCAGTGTCGTTCAAAGCATCAGTGGTGGAAAGGTGTGATGTTAAGTGTGATTTTTGTGCTTAAAGTGAAAGAAATCACACATCTTCCTGTGGTAACACCTGTCAATCAGATGTATGAAAATCGTGTTTTTAGATCACGGCAGTCCACACTGTACATATATAATACATTTAAGTTGTTTTTTTAATCGTACAGATAGACAGATTATGAGACAATGGGCCCTTGGCCACAAGTGAGATCAAAGTCCCCTGCAGGCGAGCAATGTTTCTTGTAGTAGTTTTTTGTTTTCAGATTTTCCAGGTTAACCATGTTTGAAAATTACATCAACTCCTCTACTCGCCCTATTTCATTCACACTGGAAATGAAGAGAGGTTGTTTTCTAAAGCCACAAATGATCCACACTGACACTCATCTGACACACAAAATACTATTGAACACTGTACTGAACATGATATGAAATTCAACTTCATTAAGGATTATTTGATTATTGACTAATCTGCTGATTATTTTCTTGATTAATATGGTCTATATATTCCAGAAAATAGTGGACCAGCAATCCATCACTCTATTCAGTTTAGGGACGCATGAAGTCAGTTACAGTCGGTGGTGCAGAGAGAAAGTCAGTCTATATAATGACATCATACTAAATGCTAAATGCATGCCACTCATGGTTTTTGGCTTGACTTTTTGCGGATAAAACATAAAAAAAAAAAAAAACAAGGCAAAACCTCTTTCCTGCAAGTCATTATCAGTTTGAATATTTTTATGAACTAATGGTTTTCATTATGCCAGATTTTAGGGGGTGTTGCAGCCCCTTCAGCACCCCTACTTCCAGCTCTCCTGCTTACAGATGTCACCATATCACATACGTCATTAGACTGCAACAGGAAGTCGTTAAACTCGTTTTTTAAAAAGTCTTAATTAATAACATTCTGCACATCGTTTTTTTTGTTTTCCAGGGTCTGATAATAAAAGTAGCTAACAAGTAAAACCATCTTGTTTCTGAAAGCCATCATGGACAACCCCTGTCATCCTCTGGAGCACTTTCAGCCACAGACTGATCCAGCCTCGAGCCTGAAAGCGGTTTGGAGGCTCGTTTGTACCATCGGCCAGACTCCACAATGCCACAGCACCCAGTACCTCCAACCCCCGCTGACTAAGACTGGTTTAACTTTCAACCTACGACGCACTAACTATTTGCATGAACTATTATCTTTAAATTGCACATGTACAGTTTGGGTTTTTTGTTATACGCTGCTTAGGATATTTTGCACACCATATTATTGCATAGTGTGTTTCATTATAGTCTTATATTTTTCTATTATGTTTTATAATATTCTTATTCTGTGATTCTTTATTGTACTTATACACTTCTGTACTCTTTGCACTACATTCCCTTATGCTGCTGTGTCTGATTTGAATTTCTCCTACAGAGGGGGATTAATAAAGGAACATCTTATCTTATTCTTTCCCTCTCATTGCTGTTGAGAGTGGCACATGCGCAGTAGCGACCGGTGGGGGGCTTCTTAGCTTGAAATGCCGGATTGTGCCTTTAAAAGTTCCTAGTTGGGTTACCATAGAAACGAGAGGGGAGGAAGTGGAGGTCCTAGAAACTCTGAAAACTTAGGAGAGGAAGATTGTGTATAGGTTAACTCAGAAACTCCGATCCATGGACTCCAGGAGCGACCTTGAGGAGCAGTACGCACAGTGAGTTCATGTGGAGCGGTTCTGGTGTGTGAGGCCTCTGCCAGGATCAATCCGAGCGATCAATGTTAATAACTTTGCTGCCATGCTTGTGTGTGAACAGGAGTTGGCCTGTGGGGGCGGCCGGTGCGATGACAGGAGGTTTACGTGACAGGACCGCGGCCCTGTTTGATCTACGGGAGAAACGCCGGGAGGAGCAAGAGTTTAACGCGAAGAAGGAGAAGCGCGCACAGGTCGGATAATAGCCAGCCTTATAATATATGATGAGACTATAGTGAGACTGATCATTTGGCTCAGCTCAACAATACTCTTACAGCTTTTCATTTAGTAACACTTCTGGTTTTATAATTCAGCCAATTTCTGCCAATGTTTTGACCTATGCAAATATATATATATAGGTTATACTTTGCTGAAACATTCACAATATCCTGACAGTACTATATGAAATGGATAATCTGTGAAAAGTGCTCCTAATGGCATTTTAAGAATCCACCAGGGCCTGAACAAAACCAACCAATCAGAGCCAAGAAAGATAGTTGATTGTCTCATTCCCAGCATTTGTATTTGGCAAAACTTAAGTATTCTTACTTTTATTCAATGTGTCCCAACTCCTTTCATTGTTGGAAAGTGATGAATGTTTGGACTGAGTCTAGTAGATGTATTTCTCCCCAATAAAGTTAAAGAAATTGACATTAAAGTTGTACACAGATACTATCCATGCAATTAATTTAATCAGAATTTTAGACATGATGTTTCTCTTTTATGTTTTATCTTTTATGCAAAAAGGAGGTTGCGTCTGTCTGTACTCATTCAAGTAACATTTGGACACAGATTTCCATATTAATCTCGGTTTCCATACAGAAAGTATTAGCAGCTTATGTAACTTTTGCCTGCTGTGTGTGTTCTTATGTAGGTGTTGGAGAGTTTGAAACAACGCACAGATGAGCTGCACGAGAAGATTAAAGAAGTGGAGGAGTTATACTCCGGCTTTGACATGTTTCTCAAGGTATGGTAGGGGAATCATTTCACACACGACTGCTGTTTTAGACTGTACATGTTGGATTTCAGTTTCACTGGACAGCAGCAGCCTAACAAAATCCACCTGTCTCGATCTGTACAGGATGAAGACGCTGATCGAGCTGCTCAGAAAGCAGAGAGGGAGAGGAAAGACGGGCCTCAAAAAGAGGCAGAGATTAGGAGGCTGAAGGAGAAGTATGTGGAACTGATGGAGAGGAAACAGGAGCTACAGCGTCAGGTGCAGAGACAGACTCTGTATCAGGACTTCATGGAGTGGGTGGTCAAAATGACTAAGGTACTGCAAGGGTTTTTACATGGGATGGTCATAAAAAGAGATTTATAAACATTACTAAACCATCTGTCAGTTGAAAGCCTTTTTTGAAACTCATAGCACCACACAACATATAAACTCCTGTAGGTCCTAAACTATTACAGGCACCAGTAACTCATCTTTTGCTGCCCCATGTACCAACACTGAGTCCTTGCTGCAGCGGCCCAGGGTTCAAACCCAACCTGTGGCCTCTCTCTCTCTCCCCACTTTCCTGTCACTCTTCAGCTATCACTATCAATTAAAGGCCCAATTAAAAACCCAAAAGATATATTTAAAAAATGTGACTGGCCTAAACAGTAGCTATGCTAATTAAATATATGGCATTGCTGTGTAAAATTGCACCTCTGGTTCTTTCTCCCTACAGGTTAATGTTTTATTTCATTAAAGTGCAACTTGTATGATGTTAGCAAGATGGTCTTTGTTTCAGGCATACTCTGCCCCAAAAACCACTACGACATGTTTTGAATATTGAGTTTAATTTTGGGGCTACACCTTTTAATGTGTGTGTGTATGTGTGTTACAGTTTGACGATGTGCGGCTGCTCATGGGTCATTTAGAGAGTCTTCTCCACTTTAGAGCCCAGCTCTGTCAGAGGGAGAGTGAGGCACAGGAGCAGGCTGACCAGCAGAGAAAAGCAATTCTGACCCTGGAGGACCAGCATCACTTAATGCGGCTGCACAAGAACAACCAGCTGTCCCAACTGCAGACCGAGCTAGAGAGGACACGCTCTGAAGCTCTAACATGGGTACCAGACATAATCCACATGTCAGAGTCCAAAGTCAGAACTATGAGCAGATAAAATGTTGTTTAAAGATTGAACTACCAGCTGTGGCTCAGTAGGTAGAGTGAGTCGTCCATTAACCACAGGGTTGGTGGGCCCATGGCTACCCACTGCTCCTACGGTATAGGATGCGTCAAATACAGAGGAAAACTTTTCAATTAAATGTATGTAAAATTACTGAGAATATGATAGCTGAAAGGCCCTGATTCTTCTATTCTATATACATCAGAATCAGAAATACTTTATTGATCTCTGGGGGGAAAGTTGTTTGTTACAGTTGTTAAAGAATAGAAATAATACTTATATTACAATCTAACACAATATATATAGAATATAAATGTGTATATAGGTATATACATATAAGGAAAAAATAAAAATGGAAATAGAAATATAATGAGAGCCTATCTACCTTATAGTAATTATAAAATATATACAATATATGCTAATATATACAAAGTAATGTATGCCACAGTATGTGACCGATGACTTTTTAAAGATTGTGGTATTGCAGAAGTTAAATGACTACAAAGAATGAGGGAATAATCCAGTGTATTGCACATACAGGAAAGGAAGTGGAACCACGTTCAGGAAACAGCAGCAAAGAAAACACTCCTCCTGGGTCAGATTAAGATGGCGACGCTCAACCTCTACGGAATGACAGAAGACGAGGTAGAAGGAGAGGAAGGTGTGGATGTGAACGACACAGACAAACAGCTGGACAAGGTGTGTACGCTGACAGAGCAGAGATAGAGACACACAGCCAGAACAACAGAAAACAACCTGTTTCCTACTGTCTTAGGTCAAGATGTTCATCCAGGACCACGATGACATCCTGAAACAGCTTCAAACTCCCTCGCACAGACACGACGATGGACGGAAGAGAAAAGAACAGAAAAGAGGAAAGACCAAAAAGAGCATCGCTACCCACTGCAAAAAAGATTAAGTTTCCATGCTGCTTTAAAACTGAATTCACTAAACTTGTTTTAATGTAAAACTCAACAATCGACATCTGATTAATCATCTTGACAAGGATTCCTAATTGGATCTACTTTGGAATTACTGTATGTTTACTCTGAAGAAGGAGCAGCGTAGGATGTAAAATTAGCAGCAGCAGTCCTGTTCCAGAATAATGTGATTATGGTTTGAATTGTTTTTATTTTAATTTTGGAAAATGTACTGTAGTCAAACTGCAGAAAGGATTTCTAGAGAGTTAAACATAAGTATAGTGCATGCTGGGAAGTCTGCTAATAACCTACCAATGTTTCTTGATTTAATCTCAAAATATATGCCATGTCAAACACTGCAGCAAATAAATATTAATTGAAAATTACTTATTTTAATTGTGGAACATATCTATGGATAAAGATATATTAATAAACTTACTCAGTTGTCAGTATGACATTCATTTAGCTCCTCACTGTAATGATCAGGGCTTTATAATAAGTTCTGAAATGGTTATGATAGTGGTAATTAATTAGGTTGATTTGTTTTGATTCATAATGTATATCTAGTAACAATATGAGATAATTTATGGGGTCGGTGGTTCAATCCCCAGCTCCTCCTGCCCACAGGACTGACAAATGAATGTAATATAATGTCAATAATTGATCATTCAGAACACAAGGTCCTGTACTGCCACCCTGTGGCCACTGAAAGAAAACAGCAACTGGTCTACCCAATGAATAAGTCTCTGTTTTAACTTATTTTGTATGGCCTGTTTTTAGTTTAAAGTTGAGTAAAGCTATGCTGGAAGTTTTCGGAGCTCATTAAACTCCCTGTACTAACACAAATTATAAACAAATGCACCAAAGCTCAGACTCATAGACCTGTCAATCAATTTGATCTGTACACTCAATGCAGTATTGAGAAGAAGTCTAAGCTGCCAGACATTTGTGATGATGTGCATTTTTCAATAATAAAAATGTTTCTTACCTGCTGCTGTTTAATCTTTTATGATTAGTCTGATATTGTCTGCAGGTATACGGTATACAGATACTAAATGTTGCCCACAAAAAGTTAGAAAGTACTGCAATTCTTTCAGTTCTGTAGTTCACAAAAGTAGTGAATCCTTGTTTGATACATAAAATACTAAAAACAAAAACAAACAAGGCATTTATATTTGCTGAACAGATTATTTTTTTTATGAAACACCCAAATACATTTATGCTCTATAGGTAAAGTGTCTGTGAAATACCAGAGTAATAAGACTGAACAGGGGTTTATTTGGTCTTCTTGCCTTTGCCTTTTTTGCCCTTCTTGCCTTTGTCCTTGTTCTTTAAGGCCTTGCGAGTACTAAAGCCTCTCCACCAGGCTTGGGCCATAATAGCAGCTTTGGTCTTCAGCTCCAGGTCCCTCATCTCCTCCTTTCTCTTCTCTTCCGCCAGCCGGCGCCTCTCCAGGATCTGGTTGCACTCCACCTCGAGGATAGAAAAGGGTTTCTCCAGCTTCCTCACCTCCTTCTCCTCCCGTTCATAGTGCACTTCATTCAACTCCAGTTTGTCCTGAGATGATGGTGGCAGTTATGGTGTTGAGGGGTGAAAAGGATGGAGAGAGAGAGAGAGAGCGAGAGAGAGAGATGGTGATGGATAAAAGAGACGAAGATTATGTAGTTAAACTACTAAATCTGAAGTCAAGAGCTTTAACTATCATGTTAAACAGCCTGAATATAGTTTCACCAAGCATATGAACCGGTATCCAAAATATACACACTCAATTATCTTTTACAGAAACATTTAACACTTTGTGAGTGAGTTTGTACCTGTTTTTCTTTTATTTCATCATCAAAATGTTGGAGGAGGCATTCAATTTCTATCTCCACCTTTTCGATTTTCTGCCAAAGGAAACAAAACAGCAACAGTTGACATGAATTTTAATGAAAACTAAATATGGTACAACCACTAAAATGCGAAACATCTACTGTGAAATGTACTAAAATTACCTCTTGGAGCACTCTCTCTGTCTGTCTGTTTTCCAGGATCAAACTGTTGAGCTGAATGTTCAGTTGGTCAATTTTCTGCTGTGTACTGGCCTGCGTCACCTTTGATGTCTTGATATGTGACTGGCACTGCTTTTCTGCAAGCAGTGACTTATCTGCATCTTGTAGGTTTTTCCCTTGCAGAGAACTCTGCATTTTTTCTATGGCATTATTTAGCACATACATCTGTTACACAAAAGGAGAGAAATGAGAGGTGAAACAGCAAATTATACATGTGATAGACTAGATTGTTGTATGTGAAGGTTTCTTTTTCATCCAACTTCTGGTGCCTCACCTCTGTATCTACTGTCTTTAAGGATTCAGCAACTTCTTTTTCCTGTAAAGCTATTTCCTCCAGATGGTAGGCAGGGTCTGAGATCACCTGCTTGGAGAGCTTAGCCAGCTGTAGCTCGTCATCCAGACTGGTCAGCAGCTTTTCTATCATATTGCTGTGAAACTGCTGCAGCACTCTAATAAGTACAGACTCACTCTCTCCCTCTTCCATACCTAGCTCTGCCCTCAAACTAAAAATGGCATCAGGATGGCCTCGGACGAGCCTGAGCAGATCCCTGACAGAGTTCTTGATGTCCTTCTCAAGCTGAGCCCTTGCTCTCTTCCTTGCTTCTCCCTCTTGTTCCCCATCTGACTCCTGCTTGAGACCTTCTAACGTCTCCAGCCTTTCAACTAATATCTGATGCTCTCGAAGTGCCCTGCTCAACTCCTTGTCCACAACACTAGACTCACTGTTCAACCGAAGAGCCGCTGGCAGAGCTGCTGCAATCTCAACTCGACTGATGCAGGTTTCCAGTATGCTTAAGACGCGTTGAGCCTCTAAAGAGAGCCGCTTCTTCAGTAGCAGTCTGTGGTTCTCCGAGTGGATCTTTGCATTTGTCTCTGACAGCACTGTTGCCCCTTTTTCAGACATACTGTCAATGGATGGCAGGAAAATAGCAAACATAACAAAAAAAAAAAAGATGTAATCTCAGTACGGTTGCAAATCTGAATATACTTTTGCAGAATCATGTGCACAAACACAAATCTTATTATAGCATATAGCTACTATAACACCCCCATTTTACCTCTTCAGACCATGTTCCCATATTGGGAACTAGTTTATGATATGTACTGTAGCAGCCTCCAGTCATCAGCCCATAGTAAGGCAGACTGGGGTTGGTTGGCACAGAGCAATTTTCTGGTTCTTTAAAAGTCACAGAAACAAAAATGTAACTTCAAAATGTTTGCTTTGTTGACCTGCACTCGCTCACTTTTTTGTTCAGGGTAATATTTCAGTTTTACAGAACTGAAAGTAAAAAGTGGTCAGCGGACAAAACGAATTGTGAAACTGGGGTGGAAGCTGGGTTGGTTGGCACACTGGTTAGTCAGCACTATATTTTAACAACAGTTTTCCTCTTCATGAACTAGTAACTGTTAATATATATTTATTTTATTAAAAACTATTTTAAGATTAAAAAGCAGTTAATTATTATTATTTTGAATGGTCAATGGCAAAATTAATTTAACTTTCCTACTTAATTGCTAAAAAAATGTTTGGTTTAAAAAACTGGGGCATATATTCTACTTTATTAAATGTTTGTGTTTTCTGGTTCTTGTTGGAATCAAATGTTAAAATTGTTTGTATTGGTTTGCTTCATTTTTTTGTAATCACCTTTATAAACCAGTTGTGTACATTAAAACATATTTATTTATAGCCTTTAATAATTAATATTCTAATATAAATGATACCAGAGAAATATGACTGACAGACAGTGTGCCAACCAACCTCGGTCTCCATACTATAACTAACTACATTTTACATCTTGGCACATTACATTTGTCATCCATGACAGTATTAACATGTAATGCTTGATTAACGTGATGTAAACATCTTAAATTTGACACCATCAGTCTGAACATTCAAGTTATTTAACATAAAACTGTTGAAAAATACGATTCCTAGTTTGTTTGTTTTATTAAGGAGGATCACAGTTCTAATTTTAGTTTGTATTAGGTCAGATATAGCTACACACTCAGGTAATCAAGCTACTTATAGTTACCTGTCGACTCCTATGTTGAAAATATTGTTGACTTTTTTTGTTGATTTTGTCCTGTTGCTAGGATACCACTGATGTGTGCGGCGGTATCAAAACACTGACGCACACTGCGGATAGCGCGTAATGCAGATAATATATATAGTTATATTAGCAGTGTAGTCAGTATAATTATATAAATGAATCAATTAATAAACACACGAGTGCGGTTACGTGTTTTTTTTTTTTTTTTTTTGTCTCAGCATTGTTTTAGAGCCATCGACTTTTATTTTGAAAATCTGGCCTGGGTCAGCCTGCCGTGAATTGTTTCAGTGTCGCAACTGTTTGTTGATCTCGCCCTCTGTGCAGCGTCAAATAGAAAGTGTCAGCTGGCGTTGCTTGCGGAAAATATTAATCTAGATAAACAAGTGTTGCACTTTGTGTTGCCGCTTTACTGCAAACGCATCACGCACAACATTAGCTGTCCTGCAGGAAAAAGCTTAGTGCGCGGTGACGATGCCGTGATGGACGCAGACGGACTGTCTCAGCCTGTTAGCCTGACTGACAGTGAACCAGTTGATTCGGTGACAGATGCCATCCGTGACAGGACAAAGACCAAATCTGCAACCAAAAGGCCTCGCTCGCCTCACACAACTTGAAAGCAGGCCAGTTCATGTGTTGCCTTTCCTCTCCCCCAAAACAGACGCTTTAAACTTGTAGCCAAGCCCGATCATCTCAGATAGCACAGCGCACAAAATAAAAGTACTGGGATGTGCAGTCGTCTTGCGGTTTTTTGCAGAACGAGCCATGCACTCGTTTAGATAAGTTGGGAAGCTTTCGTTATCTGTCATTCAAAACGGTAGCCTTTGTTATTATCTGCTAACATGGAGTCAGACGACGATGTGCCTCTCATCTTAACCTGGGACGAAGCGAACAGCGGTCTGCTCAACGAGGAGACCGAGAGAGGAGACGAGAGTAAGTGTTTGATCCCCAGACACAGTGGAGTCATGTGAAACTATGTGTGTATGGCTAGACCCCTGCATGGTGTCGCTGTGGTATTAGACAGTGGTGCAGCGGGTATACTAATTTATGCCCTAAATATAACGCCCTGTTTTATAAACAGTGACATTTTAAAGACTACTCTTGTACATTAAGCTCGCCAAAATGTTGAACTGAAAGTCACTTAACTTATGCAGCTTGACTTCGGGGAGTAAAGGTCTTTATAAACTTCACATGAACCACAGAAGAGGTGCAGATTTTGCATTTAATACTAATGAGACGGCTACATAATTCTGCAAATTCAGCTTGGAAATCATGATACCCTGCACTACACCACTGGTATTAGATATGCAATTAAAGGATACACTCAGTTAATTTGGTCAAACTAATGCAGTCCAGTGTTAACATAGTTGCAGTTCATTCCTACCATCATAAAGGTCATAATGTTTAAGTGTTTTAGGCGTTTCTTCAACTTTAAAGTCATTTTAGAGGCTGCAGCCTTTGGTGCTGCTGCATTGTATTCTTTTATGTCTCTATTTTTTTGTTTACCTTTACTGATATAAATGGTGTGGACAAAATATCACACTCAACATGCAAACTGCATTCAAACCTCTATAAAACATTTGCGTCAAATAAACTGAGTGGTTGGTTTCCTCTGTTTGAGAGATTCAGTGAACAGAAAAACAGATGTGAACTTTCATGAAGCGCTACGGAAGCTCTGTTTTCACTATCAGTGCATTCATGCCTGAGTGGTGATCGTTCTGCATTTCTAGTATTGTATAATGTTGTTTATAAAAGAATATTTAAGTATATTTTGTGTCTCGTCAACTTACCAGATGTGCACTTGAGCAGTTTGAAGCCGTTTAATGTTGACAGTCAGCTGCACACATGCTGCACGTCCAGGCCCCACTGCTTTAATGGAGAAAAGAGACTTTCCACCGGGCTCTGTGATCACGTGTGTGTGTGTGTGTGTGTGTGTGTGTGTGTGTGTGTGCGTGCAGTATGTATGTGTATCCATGCATCCACTCAACATAGTAATCCTGCTGCCTTTGTGTTCCTCACATATAAGCTACAAAATGACCCATCTGAGAACCTGCTGCCTCAGCAGACCATACACCCCCCTCAGCCCCTCCCTGGTGCTCATGGGGCAGCATGTGTGTGTTGTGTGTGTATGTGTGTGTGAATGTCTGCAGCCTGTGTGTAAGTGTGTCTCTGTGTGTGAGCTTACTGGATCATTTTCTCTGGCTCTGGAGGTGAACAGGAAGAGGAGAGGGATTTTTTTTTCTCAGGATATCTGGGAGTGGTGGACAAGGAGGACTTGTCAAACTGTTCTTTCTGATTGCTGTTGGAGCTTTCTGGAAAAGGAGGGAGTTTGAACCTGGACACTGAGAAAAGGAGGCTACATTATATCACCTCAGTGACAAATCAGATGCTTGGATAGAAGTGTGACGTTCAGTTTTATTGCTGGTGGTTAGGACCCTTCAGATCACCACTAAATTGTTTTTATTTTATTTGTCCTGGGAGAAACAGTCATGACTGCTGAGCCTGTTTGTGTTTCTGTGAGGCTGAACCCACCGTGTTTTTGACTGGGAGCTCCAAACATGTTATTGTTCTCAAACAAATGAGGGGCTGGAATAGCACACGGCGGACACGGACAGTACTCCTGTCAGGATAACAGCCAGACTGCTGCTGGACTGGAATTTGATCTTCACACTTGAGCCCAATCTGCTGCTGTCATGGCAGAGAGGAAATGTCTGTGACTGCGCTTCAGAGACTCATATGCTCTCCACTACGTTTTATTCCAAGGAGTCGTGCCTGAAGCAGAAACATGTGATGTGCTGTGCGTGGGAAGAGAACCCAGCTAGTCTCGCGCAGGACTAAAATATGTAACTGCTGAAAGACACGTCGCTTATTCACGAAAAAAAAAAGATTTTTATTTATGAGAGAGTAAATTAACATTATTAGAAAGTTAATCTGGATTTAATCTTTTTTCAGTTGTACTTTTTGAGTTCATTTTGAAAACCGTGTAGATCTGTGTTCATTCATAAGTTAGTCATATAATTCTGTGTTACGTCCTACTATGACATGCTGCTTTCTCAGTGTTATTAGATATATAGATGTCTTCCCTGTCTTTTGAAGTTAGTCACAGTTCCTATGGTAGCGCAGGATTGATTCATCCTGTGGTTTATCTGTCTCGTGTCTGTATCCTGTCTGTGGCAGGAAGGAGGCGTAATAGACAATGTGACATCAATGCAAACACGGCACTTTCTCACTGACTGGCAAAACTGGGTTCAAAGTTCAAACTCTGCAGCGAAAGCAGGAGGGTAGTTTCAGTGTGCATGCGTGTAAGTCACATTTCACTGTCACTGGTGGCAGTATCTCTCATCAAGGTGACAGAAACTTTTCCCTAAAGAAGCAACTGGTTGTCAAAGAAATACTGAACTTCACAAGCATTGTTAATTGTTTTGAATGTTGTTCGGTCTCCAGTGTCACTTTGATACCGCAGCTAGGCCTGGATATTTCTGGATCTGTGAGGACTCGCATCTGGACTCCAACTGTGACTGTGTTTCTGGAGTTTGCGTCAGGCCTGAGTGGAATGTTTGGCCATCTGTATCCCCCAGATGTGTGTGGATGCTGGAATAAGACCAGTGCACTGTGAATGACTTACACACACACACACACACACACACACACACACACCCTTGTGCTGTGGACTTCAGGGATCATAATACTTTAACACAGCTGAGGCGTACAGACAATTCCAAACTCATCAATGGAGTGCTTATGCGGGCAGGCAGCTGATTTCCATGAAGAGCAGACCTATAATGAGAGTCCAGTAGTGATCTCCTCCTATGCCTCACAGTTAGAACTTAACTTCATTGGTAGGCACATACCCCTCTATGTACTGTGTGTGTGTTTGTGTGTGACCAATATACAGTGATTAAGAAAGATTAATTAATTAAAGTTAGTTTTCCACATAAATATGAGCTGTATCAACACACTGACACTTGAGTGTTTTCTTCCAGATGGAGGAGGAGGCAATTATGACATAGTGAACAACGCTGTGATCTCAACACCCGGGCCACAAAACCACAGAGCCCAAAATGTTTCCTTACGGCAAAGCTGGGAGATGAACTACCAAGAGGCAGCCATCTACCTGCAGGTATTCACAAGCAGTGGATTGTGTCATTTGTTAGTTACTGAGTATACAGGGCGACTGCAACTCATGATCTCATGGAGTTCACATGGTTATATAATGGTTTTTATTACACCTACTCACTGTATTACTTGTAGATGGTTAAACCTTGTGCTCTTTCTGTGGGCTATATTTACTTCATGAACAGATGCTGGAAGTACTAAAGTTAAGATATGTTAAGATACAAGGAACTTCAAAATACAAAAGGAAGTAGGGACACACTTCTTGGCTGATTGACCAATTATCAGTTCTCTGTTTGGTGTTAGTACAAAAACTTAAAGTCACACAAATACAGGCCTTTTCATTGTACATATTGCAAATTGGACATTGTTTATATCCATATTTTTAAGCTTGCAGTCTTTTTCTTCCTCACTGGCTTTGTTACACTTCCAAATTTGTGATCAGCGGAATAGCGTGGAACTGGTCTCAAAAAAGCATTTTTGACAGCCACATTTCGTGTTCGCAAACAAAAGGGGGACACACTTATAAAAACATTGCTCTACAGCGCTACTAGTGGTCAAAAACTCTACAGGCTACCTTTAAGAAAAGGTACAGCTTTGTAGATAAATAAAATTTACCATACTTAATGATAAGCAAACACGGTATGTGCCAGCTTTTTGTGTTTTAATGGTTCTTGTTCAGTAGCTTCGCATCACATCGCACATTTTTTTTACATCAAGTGCTGAAAGGTAAAGCAGCAGCACTTTCTGACTATTCTCCTTTGGAAGCCAGAAGAAAATTCACAGCACATATTACAGCAGAGGAAGCAAAAGTGGAACTAATAACAGTAATGATTGTTCTCCTGGTATGTGCTAACCCCCAGTTTGCCCACTACTCATTTAATGTCTGTAAGAGCACTGATATGGTCCATGGTCATTTTTAATTTAAAACAAAACACTGAATTGAATATTTGGAAGTATGGGTATTTAACCAATATGCCAGATTTAACTTATGCTAACCACAGATACTGCTCTATAGCGGTGGGACATTAGTTTTATAAGATGAAATAAAATGCTCACATTGTGTGGTTTGTGTGTGTGTTTGTCCTTTCAATTTCATATACAGGAGGGAGAGAACAACGATAAGTTCTTCACCCATCCTCGAAACCCAAAAGCACTGGCAGCGTACCTGTTTGCCCACAACCACCTGTTCTACATGATGGAGCTGCTGACAGGCCTACTGCTGATGATGCTGTCGCTGTGTGAAGCTCCTGCTGTGCCCTCACTGCGCCTGGATGTCTACGTGAGTGAATATCTAGAGACAAAAACACACTCACACAAAATACATGCTGTTTCCTCTAAAAAAAATACCCCGTTTATTTGATACCTCTGCAGGTCCATGCCACTCTGGAGCTGCTGGCTTTGGTCATGGTGGCATTTGAGCTATGCATGAAACTCCGCTGGTTAGGCTTCCACACCTTCATACGACACAAGAGGACCATGGTGAAGGTAACTCATACATGATGGGCACTTTCTGATGGCATGATCATGTTTAATTTTTTCTTGCCTTGCTCTACAGTGAAGTCAGAAGTCAGGGTCAGTAACTTGCTCTCGAAAGCGTAGGTCAGGGGTCAGCTATCAAAAAACGAAAACAGCCATTTGTGGCCAAAAATAAAAGTCTGGCTGGAGCCACAAAACCTATTTGAGCCTTATAATGCTAATTTCTTTAATATTTTGGGGAGTTTTATTGCCTCTATCTACAACTGTAGAGTGACAGGAAAGGGGGAGAGAGGGGCGGGGGGGGGTGACACGCAGCAAAGGGCCACAGGTCGGAGTTAAACCCATGGCCGCTGCAGCAAAGGTACATGAGGCACCAGCTCTACAGGATAAGCTACCAGGGCGCCCCAAACATTTTTCTATTCTGTATGTAATTGCTACACATTGGAGAATGTAAGAATCCAGCAGGTTGTCTACCCCTGGGTTAAGTCCACTGCTGTGCGGGATGCAGCTTCCGCTGGTGTATATTGTTCACGTTATCTCTTTTCCTTGTACAGACGTGTGTGTTACTGCTACAGTTCGTGGAGGCCATAGTGGTTCTGATCAGACAGACGTCTCACGTGCGAGTAACCAGAGCTCTCCGGCCAATTTTCCTGGTGGACTGTAGATACTGTGGTGCTGTGCGCAGGTACACAATGACCTAAAACAAACACTCACAGATTCACAAAGAGAGGTCGAAGTCATGGCCACAAAACAGAAAAAAATCAACTTTTCAGAGTAACACACACACACACACACACACACACACACAAGTCTTTTTGTGTACTGGAAGAGACTAGAGAGAATGAGGAAAGACCATACAGAGCAACTACCCTTCCCATGCTCCAAACATGGTTCTTTTCATATGAAAGACAGTAAGCTTGCAAGCTCAGTTAGATTTGTGCTCCATTTAACTTGACATTGAGAATTCATTTAGGTGTTTCTTTTAGCTACCAACTATTTAATTCCTAGACAGGACTCGTCTATCAGAAATAACATTCACTGCTCACTTATTATAGCTACATTAATAATTTATTCCTTCATGGTTTATGTCCCTTTTTACATGTTTTTTTTTGTCCCACTCCATGAACATACAGACACCACTGATTTAAATGTTAAACGCAGTCGTCACTGACAACGTTTCTTTCATCCAATCAGAAACTTGCGTCAGATCTTCCAGTCCCTTCCACCTTTTATTGACATCCTCCTACTGCTGCTCTTCTTCATGGTTATATTTGCTATCTTGGGTAAGAAAACGTGTTATCTTAAAGTATATTAAATGCTGTTGCTTCTTTTCTGCCCTCTTTTACTTACAATTATAAACCAGTTTTATAAATACATCTACTGTCTTCAGAGAAAAACAGGGTTTTCTGTTCTATTCTGTGTGCTTGACTGCTGTTGTTTCCTCCCAGGTTTCTGCCTCTTCTCTCCAAACACCACTGACCCGGTATGTTTAATCTTTAGTTTGCCTGACATTGGTTTATTTGAGTTATGTAAGTTTGGGGACTTTGGGTGGTTGATCTCTTTGTTTCAGCTTTGTGTCTGTTGTGGTTTCCTGACTTGAAACCCTCTCCTCTCGCCACAGTACTTCAGCACTCTGGAGAACAGCCTCGTCAGTCTGTTTGTGCTGCTGACCACAGCAAAGTAAGCACAGCAGTACACGTAGTACTGTTGAGTTATCTTTACACACACGACATGCTAACATTACTTCCTACTTACAGAGCTCATCATAAATGCATTTGCCTCACTACATGTGTGTTTAGGCTGATTCCACAGTTTGTATCTCGTGACTCTTGTATCTCATGCTTCCCTCTTTCTTGTAGTTTTCCTGACGTGATGATGCCATCCTACTCCAAGAACCGCTGGTCCTGTGTTTTCTTCATTGTTTACCTCTCCATAGAGCTCTACTTCGTCATGAACCTGGTACAAATAGCCTTGTTTTCACCACTTCTAAAATTATCCAGCCTGATCTATCCCACAGACCTGTTAATAAATAGACATGGCTTCCAATTAGCCCTTTCACATGACTGCTCACTAGCGTCACTACACTGTCATTTTCTCTGTCCCCCTCCAGCTCTTGGCAGTGGTGTTTGATACGTTTAATGATGTCGAGAAGATGAAGTTTAAATCCCTTTTGCTGCACAAACGCTCCGCTATTGACCACGCCTTTCAGCTGTTAGTTAGCCGGCAGGTACGACCTCACTGTTCTCTGTAGTCTTACGTACATTTGGTACAAATGATTTATTTTATAAAGCATTCACGGTGGCTGCGTTCGTCTGTGTTGATGTTATTTTTCCTCTAGAGGCCGTTGGGCGTGTCGCTGAAACAGTTTGACGGTCTGATGCGATTTTACAGACCACGGATGTCTGCAAGAGACCGCTTCCTCACATATAAAGCCCTTAACACCTCAGGGGCTCCAATGCTCAGGTGATTTGCCTTACACACACTTTTTCAGGTAAAATCCTTCTGCATTTAATCCCAAATTTTACGTTTTCATGTAATTTAACGGGAGTCTTTTCTGCTACAGTTTACAGGACTTTTATAAGTTCTATGAGGTCACTGGCCTCAAATGGAAGGTAAGTAGCCTCATAACTATACTGTGTAGTTATAATTCACTCTCTTTTGTTGTCTGTTTTTAATGTACATATACTGTATATGTTGTTTAGGCACGACGCAGTGGGGAACATTGGTTTGATGACCTTCCACACACAACCTTCCTCATTTTTAAAGGCTAGTTCTCTTTTTAAAATTTTTTTTGGTATTTGATCAAACAACATAACGTCTGAGTTCCTTATTCTCACTCCGTTCTTCTCTATTTTAATAGGCATCAATCTGCTTGTGAAGTCAAAGGCCTTCCAATATGTCATGTGTAAGTGTAACCCTATACATTCTCCCAGCTGTCCTCAGGGAAACCGAGGCAAAGTCTCTCATCATAAACCCTTTAACCTTTCCTTGTGTCTGCAGATGTGGTGGTGGCCATCAACGGTGTGTGGATCCTCGTGGAGACGTACACGCTGAGTAGTAAGATCTCTCCCGATATAAACACAGGAAAGTCTTTTACACTACAGAGCTTTTCACCTTCTTTTTCTTTCTCTCCTCCTGCAGGTGGATTTTCTTGGTCCAGAATTGTCCCCTGGAGTTACATTGTTTTCCTGACCAGTGAGTAGGCTGCCTGCTGACTTCCACTCACATCAGAAAATCATGACAATATTCATATGTTGTAAAACTGATCATAGAGGGCGTCAATAATTAATTCAAGTTGTTTACACTTATACTAATATTAACTCTGCCTCTGTCCCTCCACTTTTAGTTTATGGTGTAGAGGTGTTATTGAAAATTACAGGTTTGGGGCCGATGGCTTATTTCAGCTCTGGGTGGAATCTGTAAGTAATAACTTGGATACTGGGTTGATTTATTAACATATTAAATGAGTACTGAATCCAAAACTTCTGACTTTAAACTCAAAGGTTATGCTGAACAATGCAGTTAACATTGGACTGCATAAATCCATAGTCGTGTTTGAGTCTGTACATTTGCATTCAGTACTCTTACTAAAACGTTTTTTGAATTTTAATGTGGCTATTTTGTGAAAACACAACAAAAATGTATTTGAACATGTACCAAACACTGGGTCTGTTTTTGGTGTTAATCCTTACTGTGTTCATCTGTCCAGGTTTGACTTCTCAGTGACAGTGTTTGCCTTCCTGGGCCTGATTGCTCTTGCCTTCGATATGGAGCCCTTTTATTTTATTGTAGTTCTCAGACCATTTCAGCTGCTCCGGTAGGCTTTTATTTCTCACTCCAGGAGTATAGTGTGCATGTACTTAATAGAATTAATCCATATTTTCTTCCATATGTTTTAATTTTGGTCTTCGGTCTGTCACAGGTTGTTCAAGATAAAGCAGCGGTATCGTAATGTGTTGGACACCATGTTTGAGCTCTTCCCCAGGATGGCGAGTCTGGGCTTGACCTTAATCATCTTCTACTACTCCTTTGCTATTGTGGGGATGGAGTTCTTCGCAGGTGTGGTTTACCCCAACTGCTGCAAGTGAGTCACGCCATCATGTGTAGGAATTGAAATTGGACTCGATTTGGGATAAATTACATAGACTTCCACTAACCATTCTTCATTCATCTGTTTTTATCTCTCAGCACCAGCACAGTGGCAGACTCCTATAGACAGATCAACATCACCTATGGCAACAAAACAGTGCTGGAAGAAGGCTATTATTATCTCAATAATTTCAACAACATTCTCAGCAGCTTTGGTAATTCCTGACTATATTCTGTTACAGTTATTAATGTGTTAGTCGACCTCTTAGTACTTTCTGACTTCCCTAGCTTATTAAGTTCCAACCGAAGACATAAATATTTCAAAACAAGTCACGAGTATGTTGTTTTATTTAAAAAAAAAAAAAAAAAAGAAAAAAGGTTGAATAATTTCCTCAAACAGTTAGGCCCTGTACTTTTTATAAACAGTTACTCTAACAGGAGTAAATAGCACTTTTGTTTGGGGAGTATGGATTTAGAGTATTTATGGCAGCAAGTTTTTTTTTGTCTCTTGGTGTGTACATTTACTCTCTTTTTAAATTTTTTTTTTAATTCCTCTTGTTTTATGTCTCTGCAGTGACTCTGTTTGAGCTGACTGTGGTCAATAACTGGTACATTACCATGGTAAGATCAAATCATTTATCTGTGGTCTCTCTGCCGTCTTGTCACTGATCAGCTGGTGTCACTGTTTGACGGCTGTTTATTCACTCTCTCACAGGAAGGAGTCACTTCTATGACGAGCCACTGGAGCCGGCTCTACTTCATGACCTTCTACATAGTCACCATGGTGAGGCTTGTGCCGTCATATGTGATATGTCTGTGGAAATGTGCCCTGCGTTTTTGCCTTTATATGGTCTTTATATGCAGTGCTTGTGGATGTGATGTCTGTATGTGGTTTCTGTTTGTTCCCTCTCCAGGTGGTGATGACCATCATTGTGGCGTTCATTCTCGATGCGTTTGTGTTCCGCATGAACTACAGCCGCAAGAACCGGGAACCGGTGGAGAACCCAGAAGGTGGGACCAAGTGTAACTCATGTTCTAGGGGCATAAATGTGTTTACACACTCACACTACAGGGCATTTTGTCTTTGAGTGCATGTGTGGACACATTTAGAAAATGTATAGCACTTTAGAACAAAAGCCTTCATGTATTTTTTAATATTTGGAGTATTTCTTCCACATAAACTCAGATAAAATGCTTATTTGACTGATATTTAGCTGCCGTGATTGTGTGAAGTACAGTGTGGTGTGTGAGTCATTTTAATGTCTGTGTGTGTGTTCATGCTCTAGATGAGAACGGGATAGTATTTGAAGTGGAGGTGAGTCGTGATGAAGCTCTGGCCACTCTGGAGCTGTACAAACAGACCTGCCCAGGACTGTCCTCCCTGAGCTCTCTGCAGGGAGTCCTACAAGCAATGGACAGGGGTGGGGTAAGAATGAACACAAACACACACAATAAACTCTTTGTTCTCTGCTCTTCAAATGAAGTCCCACTAACCAGCTTTCCCCTTCTGCTTTGGTGTGTACAGCACACATCTCTTGTGTATCTAGGTCGTAGGTCTAGGACGAAGAGCGACCTCAGCATTAAAATGTATGAGGAGGAGATACAGGTAAAAGAACTAATTAAATAATCTTGCATACCACAACAGTAGTTGGTCTCAGGTAACCTCCTAACCTCTTCTACACGTTGTTCCTCCAGGAGTGGTATGCAGAGTATTCAAGGGAAAACTTGCCTCAGCCAGACCAAAGCCTGGAGCGGGATCTGGACAGTCCCGTCTCTGAACCGTCTTCCTTTCCAGAGCCTCAGCTCAACTCACAGACTGGACCTCACAGCATCAACTAACGCACAGTTTGCAAGCGGTACATATCACGCCACCATCTCTGCGTTTTAAATGCTACAAAACCCCAATCACTCCAGGTCTTTTCCACTTCCCCCACGCTCCCCATTTGCCACAGTGGGAAACAAGTCCGGGGCCTTTTGGACTGATGCAAGAGTGAGACGAGTTAATAACACTACAGACAGAAAGACAGGTCTGTCGCTCAACCAGTGAAGTGGGAATGTTGCCCTCTTTTGGCCTTTTCAAAGACTGCAGCAAATACTACCAGGGAGCCTGTAGTACTACTGTATGTTGTGTACGTATACTGCTGTAGGCCTTTTGTGACCTCTTGTAAGACATGTAGTACTTAAACCTGATGCCTTAGTTTAATGGCCCATATGATCAGTATTAACACAGACACAACTTAAGTTCTCTAAAGACCAAAAGTATAAACAATTACACTCCCTTTAGCTCAACCCAACAAAGCCAGTACGGTGTATCTCCTAACTAATGTCTCTACAGACTCAAAATATTTTACTTTTATATAACTTCTTATTCTGTAATGTATTTGAGTTAGTTAATAAGGGATTTTATTAAACTGTTCAAATTGTCATTGATGTATTTTTGCTGTATAATACTGCTGGTAACTGCTTATTTACTTACAATAATTTAACACAGAAAGTGAGGAAAGACTAGTATTACTACTGTATGACCTGTAAAAACAAATACCAAACCAAAATTATTTAATTCCCCCAAAGCAGCTTTGTACAGGGTCATTTTAACATTTTGATTTACAGTACATTAAGTTAATTTACAATGTTTAAAGTACAAATTTCTACAACCTTTGTTTTCCCTCTGGATTCACAAAGTGCCATCGCAGCTCCAGTCAGCACAAACAACAGGTTGAATAAAGGCACAGTGTGATGATTATTTTCAGCTCTCCCTGAGCAGAGAAGTCATTGATTTGCCTGCTTGGTTTCAGAAACC
>NW_026136714.1:2721100-2961100 GCF_905237075.1 Dicentrarchus labrax | reverse complement strand
TACTGAATCAGAAACCTTTCAAAATGTCTTATTGAATCTAAATTAGGTTTAGTTTTCAACATACGTGGTTGCAATATAAACATATAAACAAACTACAAACAAAGAAAAACCACTTCCCACAAATGTATTTGCAAGTGTGCGACTCAATCTAACAGGGAGTTTATTAACAAGCTCTTAAGAATGGAGCCATGTTGAATTTATGAACTGAACACAATTGAACTTACAGACTTAATGAAGCACAAGCTGTTTTTTTGTGACATTAAAATGTTAACTTGTATGTCTGTCTACGGGTCATTTGGACCCTCGGGGAGAGATGAGACACTAGATCCCTTTGCGTTCCCATTTAGTGGTGTAGAGGGCAGTGGTAGGACCTATAGTTTTCTTATTGTTGTCTGTAAAGTGGTGTAATTCTATTAGATTCATCATGTTGTGTGTAAATTTATCTTGCTTTGTCTTCGTAAAATATATTAAACAATTAAAGACTATCATGGCTGGTCATGTGACCCATATGCGGCCTATTTGGTACACCTGTGAATACTCATGTTATTTTGCCGAGTGAACCTGAAGCAATGCGTAAATAACTAAATAAACCTCAGTTTGCCACTTTTTTTAATTCACATTTCATTTTTCTTGTGTCCTACAACAGCGAGGTAAGAAAAGAAGATGGGACTATTAATCGATTCATACATTTTCCCCATTAAAAACCATTTCATCATGTTGTTTGGAGTCCCCAACCTCGGCCGACCTCTCCTCTCACAGATGTGGGAAAATGTGACCAGTAAACAGTAGACGTCCCTTTCTCTTTGTGCAAAAGAAAGAAAACAAAATGAAAAGAAAGGAAGGCCGCTCCCCTCTGCAAATGGGTAAAAGAGAGTGATACTGTATGTCACATCTCTTCCTGAATGAGCTCCCTGACCTCTGACATTCAATTCACCACATGAACTTATCTCACCCTATATTCAGCTTAAACCCATTCCACTAACACGAATACATGAACACCCAAATGCTCACACAGCATTTGTGCCTTGTTCTATGAAGTGCATGTCAACAGTCCAATTTCAAAAGACTATCCAAATATGTAAATGTGTTAAAAATACACCAAGTATTAGCACAGCAAAAGGTTTAATTAAATGTTACGTTGTACAAAAATGTACAATAACCAAACACTTATGACAAAAAAAAAGCTTGTTTTCTACATGTGTGCATCTCAATAAGCTTCACTCCTCGCATAATAAACTCAATCTCTTTCCCGTCAGTTGAAATAATGTGTGGTATAATCAGACGCAGTTAACAAAAGCAACAGCAGGAATAAGGAATATAAATCTATGCACATCTAAATAATACAACCATCAGTATACGCCAAATCTCGCAGGCTACAATCTCCCCCCTAAGGGTGCATGCCTGGAGCTGATTTGTATACAAAACAAATCTAATGTATGCTTTCAACACATATTTAACATATGCCACTCACCGATAAATTATTCAAGAAAAGGGGCTTAAATATTTAATCGTCAATGTTTCGTCTTCCCAATAAGTAATGAGGAAATGGGAGGACAATGGGTCCGAAGAGGGAAATGAAACTATTTTGTTGACGTTAATTGAATGTAATAGTGATGTTAATGTAATGTGCACAGAGGAGTGCGTAGATAAAATTCACTGTACTTTTCCCTCTATGTGTAACGAATCGTGACAGCTTCACTTATTTCTCCACGTTGACCCCTCTTCCGTTATCTCTCTCCAAAGATTTCCCCCGATGTTTTGCAGAAAATCAACACAGTGCTGTAAACATATGTATAGCAAATGCTAATTTTACTGTACATACATAGGCTGTTGCAAAAGACCTCTCCCCCGTACAAACACACATGTGTGGAGGGGGTGGGGGGGCAGTCGCAGTCAGCAACCCACTTCTGAGCGTTGACTAACACATGAACTCACCCTGAAGTTGAACTATGAAGGTTAGACGTGTTCAGGAGGTGATTTGTAACACGCAGATGATTCATAATGCAGCCATCCAAATTGTTGTTCAACATAGTAAGCATTCAAAATAAACACAGGCAAGCAATAGGACACACAGACGCAATCACATGTACATTTCTGTGCATATGTACATACACAAAAATACACACCTGCCCCCTCCCTGTGAAAATGTTCTGTCAGTCCATCTTTCTTCCAGATGTTAACTGTGTGTTTTTTTAATGTCTTTGTCTTTGCCACAGGCATGTTTACTCACACATACACACTCGATAAAACGCTCAGACACAAATGTGTGCAGAGACGTCGCAGGCGCACTCACGGACGCACGCATGCAGTCTTTGCCCCTCAGCATACTGACAGGGTTGAGGAAGAATGCCTGACATGATGTCTGTCACAAGAACAAGGAGGATCAGTGATAACATGAATCTATCTCAAACAAACAAACTGATTTATACTGAATAAGTCAGATATTTGGCACAATAGGTTGCGGAGTCAGAAAAGATAAACGCTGGGTGATGAATCTAAAATGAACGTCTTGACATTAATACGAACGTTATGCAATGAATTGTGTTTCATCATACAAATGTCCTCACACACATTACTGTTAACAAAACCATGAAATAACAACAAACATCAATAAATAATTCAGTTTTTTAATTTAATTTTTTTTTTAATAATTAGCGATGGCAAAAAAAAGCATACAAAGTTTTGTCAAAATGAATTTTGTTAAAAGTGTCAATAAAGGGATGTTGGAGACTAGTGCTGGGTTTTAAATTTAATACAAATTCATATTTAAAGGTCCAGTGTGTAGGATTTAGCGTAGTAAGAGATCGCAACTCGCTCGCTTCACCCTTCCCTTCCAAGCGCGAAGGAGAACCTATGGTCACGAAACACGAATAAGGTGGACGCCCCTGTCAAGAGCCAATGTTTGGTTTCTCCCTTTTGCCTTACTGTAGAGTAACGGTTCAACATGGCGGCCACAAAACATTGGTTTCTTTTAATCATGACCACGACGGTCACCTAAATCTAACTAAGTACAGCATTAAAGGTCCAGCGTGTAACATTTATGAGGATCTTTTGGCAGAAATGGAATATAATATTCATAGGTATGTTTTTATTAGTGTATAATCACTTTAGAAATAGACACTGCAGGTTGCCTTCCATGGAGTCTGCCAATTTGAACCACCATGTTTCTACGGTTGCCTAGAAGTGACAAACCAAACACTGTCTGTAAACCCAGGCACATTTCGCAGCCACCGTAGTTTCTCTTTCACACTTGCAACGGGAGGGTGAAGTGACGGATCTGCAATCACACCGCTAGAAGTCACTAAATCCTACACACTGAACCTTTAAAGTTCAACTTGACCATGAAAACAAGTGGTTTTATATTGGAAAACCAGGAGATGTAGTTAAAAGCACTGGAAAAAGGTAATAAGTGGACCTTGAGTCCAGGTTTTTTGAGGTGAAATTGAAAAAAAAAAAGGATCAAATATAAAGAAACGCACGTGGAGAGGGACAACAAAAGAACTAATAATGACCTTTTCTCTACTATAACCTTTCCTCCTGCCTTTGTTCTTATCTCCCTCACTCCCTCCATCCCTTCATAATTTTCTCTTTTACTAAATGCTTGTTAGGTCTCCCAGTCCTTCCCTTGCTTTTCTGTCCCTCTGTCTGTCTCCCTCCCTCCTCTCTCTGGGTAAGAATAAGGAGCAGCAGTGCTATTCAGACCGGTAATTACATTTCTGTCCTTTGTTGGAGCTGAGTGTTATTTTCCATTAATGGTCGGACATATTATATAAGAGAGTCTTTATGGGAGTGATAATGGTTGGGGACAGAGGAGATGGCGGGCTGGCAAGTGTATCAGTGTTGCTCTTTTTCACAGAAGGGGCACGGCTGAGCTTTCATTAATCCTTGAAGAGTACACACCTAACCCTGCTGACACTGAACACACATGTATACAGCTAGACACATGGGACAAAAAGACACACACACAGGACACAGATACACTCACATGCACATATATGGTTGCCCCCCCCCACACACACACACACACACACACACACACACACACACACACACACACACACACACATGCCCAGTTCACACACACTCACCATTCAGAAAAGAAGAGAAATAGGCCATGGTTGGTGATATGCTGATGCAGAGGTTATGCCCACTTTCATGGTATAATTTATTCATCTGTTGTTTGCAAAATGATGTATGAAATATGGATGGTCTGAGTTTGGCTTTAATGTTTCATACGACCATGAGTGTGGGAGCAGGAAGGCTAGGAAACACAGCCTCTGCCACACACTCGGTTAAATCAGCCTGGATGGAAAGAGGAGGCAGAGAATGACAGGGATGTTAGTCACATCTTTATTTCAGCACTGTGCACTTATCTGTGTATGTTTACTGTATATGTGTATATGTATACTGTGTGTGTGTGTGTGTGTGTGTGTGTGTGTGTGTGTGTGTAAGGGTGGACGATAGTTAGCAAAGGGAAGAACATGTTTAGTGTCAGTTTTGTAGAAGATACTCATGGACACAGGCTGGACGAAATAAAGGAAATATGACAAATAATTTAGGTTAAAGAAAAGGTTGAGATTTTTCTGTTTACCTGTTTTTATGCGCATTTTGAATTTGTAAATTAAAAAACAACCTTTAGTGTAGTAGTGGAAACAAATAAATCATGACGTACATGAAGCATGTGATTTAAAGGACCAGTGTGTAGGATTTATTGGTACTTAGAGGTGAAGTTGCTGATTGCAACAAACTGATTACCACTCGTCTTCCAAACTTGAGAAACTGACTTGTGGTCATGAAACTCGCAAATCACAAAATGCTCAATCTAGAGTCAGTGTTGGGTTTGTCCACTCTGGGTTGCTGTAGAAACATGGCAGTTCAACCTGGCGGAAGAGTTCCCTTCAACTTTGCAAAAAAATGCCTAAAAACATTGCAACACATATTTTTTAGGCAACAATCCCAAAATAGAAAAGCCTGCAAAATCCTGGAGAGACTGTTAACCATCCCATTCTGCCCTCTTCTTGTGTAATGTAATGGCACCTGACTGGAGAATGAACTCCACCAACAGTAAATCTCACTGTGCTCAACTTCTAATATTTGTATAGTAGATGGAAATGCAGATTAATTTAATTTTCTTTTGCCAACTTTCTGAGAATTCCACATTAAGATGGAAACCTGGCTTATCTAACATGCCTTATATACTGTAGGTTCAAAGAGTTATTGGTCGGCATAATTATTCCTCTCCATACTAGCCCTAAAGAAATCTCTTTGTAGAGCAGCTACACTTTAAGGAACAGGGGTCAATATATATACACATATATATATTTTAAATAGCATTTAAGTTAGTAAGTAGTAAGTTAGTTAATAGTTTAAGTTCAGTTAAAGCTAAAAAGGCTTCAGCTGTCTGGGTTAGTTAACTAAGTTATTGTCTTTTTAGTACAAAATTTCCACTTTTTGGCTCCCCAGACAGCTGTGGTGGAGGGATACGTCCTGTCAGTTGCATGTTGCCTGCAAAAAAACAAAAAACCTGCATATGAGGACAAGATTCCCACTCGATTTCTGCTGAAGCTGAGCTGCTGAAGTTTGCATTACAGTGTAGTCGTAAAGTATCGCTTCCCTCAGTCAGTACGGAAAGAAGGAAAGATTATAGCAACAAAAAAACTCTATAAACACACATTTACATGTGAGACTTGAAAAAACGTTACCTATCCTTTAAATCAATAAATCTATGTGTAATATATAAAGGACAAAAAACACAAACTGTATTTAATTGCTATAGACGGTCATTGTGATGATTTCTCTGCACAGCTGCACAACAGCCAAGAAATATTATACAAGGATCGCGTGCAAACATTGTTCATTCACGATGTCGTCATATTCCTTCACACACTCACACTCAGTCATGAACACCAGTATATTAATAACCACATCCAAATGGTATTAAACCTTTATGAGAAATTCTGGAGTCTATTAGTCAGAGTAAAATGCCTGATGAAACCGTATGTCAGCTCCATAATTTGATGTATTTGTTTTGAAACAGGATGATTTTCTCCACGCCCAAGTATGTATGTATTAGTAACAACAACTTGAACTCACCATCTGCCTCTCTGTTGTTATGTCCTGATCAAAATATAACAGAAAAATATAACAGAAAATATTTAATTTTTTTTTAATTAAAACAGGACTTTACTAAAGATAATTACACAGTTTTCATGGCGCCAATGTAAGATGAAGTTGTATTCGATAGTAGTTCTGATGGCACACATTTCCCCTCTGACTGCTGAGTGCATGTTTACATACATATTTAGCACTTTGTTTCAGTATAATGCTTGTGCATTTGTGAGTAAAAGTATATGCATAGATGACTATTGTAGGGCTGGATGGGGCCTGTATGGGGCCTGTATGGATGAACAGCTGAGATGTATGGTTGGTTTGTAAATTGACCATCATTGATCGTGTGCAGCTGTGGTTTTCCCATGAGGCCTGTACATGAGGGGATCAATGTGCTTGTGTGAAAGGTAAAACATAAAGCTACTGCTCTATCCTGTAATGTGGATTACACGCAGATCAGTTCACATGCAACAGCAGTTTGTTACATGATGCAGATCACTGCAGGGGGGGTTAATGTAAAGTAAAATGATAATAATGCACTCTGCCAGAAACACCTTTTCACTTTCACTTTGCAAAGAAAATGCAATGTATAATTCAAATAAACTATGATAATCAGAGATTTGGCAGCATTGTCCGGGCAGGAAAAACGTACATAGTAACACACCACACGGGCATGTAGCGTCACTTTTACTGCTAGAGCAAAGCATGATGGGAAGTGACAGTGGTGCCTGGGGCAACATGGGTGAAAGAGAGGAGACAGAGATAGAAAAGGGGATGGGAAGCGGAGGATGGGGTGAGCTGTACTGTTACATCAGTCTATATAGTGATGCACACACATATAAATCATTCTACAACAGTAAATGAGGTTAAAAGGACAGAGGAGTGGCACGGATCTCCTCTTTTGATGTGTTTAGAGTTAGGCCAAATCAGGCGTTGTGGCAAAATATGCAGGTCCTCCTATTCATTTGGGTGGGGGTAGTCTGTTTAGGCTATGGTGGTGGGGCTGCAGGGCATACAGGAAAAAACGCAGTAGACATGGGGTGAAAAGTTGAAACTGAATCAACAAGAATCAACCCGGTAAAACTGCTCCACAGTCAGCCCGAAATGTCAGTGAAACCGGGCGTTATCCAGGCGGATTGGTTTATTTTGTGTACCCAGAGCACCGCACAAAAATCACATCAGTCGGTCAAACTAAAAATCAATCTTTTTTTTTTTTTTTTTTTTTTTTTTTTTTAAAAATTTTTTAAAAATTTTTTTTTTTTTTTTTTTTTTTTTTTTTAAAATAAAAATTTTGGGAGGGGGGGGGTTTTTTTTTTTTTAATGAGAAAAAAAAAAAAAAAAAAAAAAAAAAAAACACCCCCCCGCGGAAACCAAAAAAAAAACACCACCACAAAAAAAAAAAAAAAAAAAAAAAAGAAAAAATATTATTTTTTTAATAATTTAAAAAAATTTGGGGGGGGGTTTAAAACCCCCAAGGAAGGAAAAAAAAAAAAAAAAATGCCCCTTTATCTAAACGTACTGTTCTGTTATTATATTAATTATTATTTTGTTTGGCTGGACCACAACAGAGGGGCGTATAAACGCAAAGAAGTCCATGAGACTGACCAACTGAGGTTATACCATTGGTCGGCCAAATGCCACCACTTCCTGTATCCATTTCAAATTAAAAGCCCTTCAGCATTTCATACGTTTTGACCTACACTCTTGTTTTTTATGTTTTATGAATCAAGGAGATTGATTCTTGAGTATTTTGAGTGTCTGAAAATACAAAACAGCAATTAGAAAATACTCTTAAGTAACTTAAATATGTGTTTCAAATACGAGTAACAGAAATATTGTTTATCTCTGCTCATATGTTCAAGGTTCATTTATTATATCATTGTGCAACCACGTTGTAGAATAACAAACAAATGAACCTTGAACATAAGAGAAGCTAGAACCAGATATAAATAAATAATAATTAACTGATTATCAAAGTTGCTGTCAAATTATTTTATATCAATTGACTATGCAGTTAATTTACTTTATTTATTTGTATAAAATACACATTTATAGTAAGTAGACTAAAACATACAAAACAAGGTCACAGTGAAGGAAAAAAATAAATAAATAACTGCCTCATATTATACTCTGAAAGTCAAGTTGTTTGTTCTTGAATCAAGAGGATGCGTGTGATTGATTACATCGTGCTGAGAAGGATCTAACACAGTGTCCTTCAGCGCCACCATTATTACATGTGCAGGCAAAGGTAACATTGCAGAGTAATCATAACAACATCTCTGCCTCATAATGCCCTGTAATGAGATTTCCAGCCACACGGCCATTGATTTCAGCCTGTCTGCACCCTCTCAAACTGAAAGAAGAAGCTAAAATTGGTTCTGGCACCAAGAGGGACTGAAAAAGAGTCAGAGAAGAGAAAGAAAACAAAGCTGCTCGACTGTTGTTCTAAAAAGATTTTCTCTGAGGTTTTTTAGCATCAAGGTGATGGAGGCTCATTGTGGGATGAGAATAATGAGGCCTGTGTGAGGTGTGCACTGAGAAAATGTTTGTGTAACCATGTTTAATATTTGCATGTGCAGAGAGGGTAAATGCACAGCCATCCATGCATGTGTGTATGCCTGTGCATGCATGCATGTGTTTACGTTATGTGACAAAATGTGTGTAAATCCATAGTTGAATGATTTCTGATTCTTTGAGAGAGGATGTTGGTTTTCAAACCTGTAATTAGTTAATACAATAAATCATTATCAAGATGAAGCTCATGATAGAAACCAATTTGTGCGTTATCTTGTCGCACTTTATTCTCTTTCAATGCGTTTGCGAGTTTGTGTACCTGTATACATGTGTGTCTCCCCGTGTTTGTCATGTTAGGCGAGAGTTGAAGTTGCCAGCAGGTTTTCTCATTAGTGAAAAAAGAAAGCTCTTTCATGCTTTTAACCCACGAGACTCTAAAGATAAAGGGAGAAAGACAGGATGACAGACAGGGGCTGGGAGGGGGATTATAGAGAAAGACACAATGATTGACTTACTGAGTGATTTAATACGTTTTTTTAAATGAGAGAGAAAAATAAAACCAGAGTGAAAGCAGAGGGTAAAAATAAGAAACACCACCGGCGAGGTCGAGGCAGGAGGAGGTAGACGGGGCAGACAGCAGACATAACATTATTTATGGGCTGGGAGTAAGGTAACATGAAGCTACATCACAGATTGGAGTTGTCTTCTAAAAGCACGTGAAGATTCACTTTTCTCCCACTCTACAACTCACACACACTCTGAAACACTCATACATGCTGACAACACACACACACACACACACACACACACACACACACACACACACACAACACACACACACACACACACACACACACACACACAGACGTGCACACAAGCACACTAACACACCTCTGGTCTCATTCATGTATCAATATTTCAGCGCGGCAGAGTGGGGACGCCACTGTTACCAGGCAGACTAAGAAACAGTGATTATAAATCATAATAATCAACAAACATCAGATTCAGATTCTTCAGTAGAGTTATGATAGATAGTTAGCTAGCTATCAAATCAAGCCAGCTAACAGATATCAAAGGTAAAAGTTCATTAAAGGTCCCGATTAGACGCAGGTGAGACTACCCTGGAACACATTTTGACAAATAAATGCTGGTCTGGATTTTAAAGAAATTCTCTGGATGTATAAAACCTCTTAAAGCCCGTCGGGTCGCTTTACTGAGTTTTAAGCTGCTAAATTTATGTCAATATGGACATGCTACACATTGTTAGATAAGCACCAAAGTATCAAATGATCAAGTGAATGATTCGAAACTGATGTTATACTATAGCCTAATTTTTTTAATGCTGGTTTAAATAAATAATTTTAGTATTTCCCATCTTTGCTGAGTTTTGTGGAAAATTAATTAAAGGTTGTGTTCAGTGATTGAAGCAAATAAAAGCATATTAATTGAAGTTGTTCTGATTTGTTTCAATAGTAGAAAATGTCAGACTTTTGTGCTGCAAAAGAAATGCCAAAATAAACAACAGGGAATAACATTTGAAGTTAATAATTTGTTTTACCGTATTTTACTGTTACGGACATGCTGAATTTGATATATCACAATAGGTTCTCCTTATTTTAATGTGTAGCACTTAGAATGATCTATTAGTGGAAATGGAATATAATATTCAAAGGTATGTTTAATCACCTTAATATAAGACCTCTGTGGTTTGATCAGAACTATTACACTGCAACTCTGCACATGCATTAGGAGGCAAGGCTTCTCCTTACCAATATGGCAGCCGCTCCAGCGAACAGCAGCAGTATATATCCATGTATAGATACCTAGCTAGCAATAGATAGAGAGGATATATACCTAACATATCTAGCTCGATAGCTAGATAGACAGACAGATATAATTGATAGCTCTGAGCACTCTGTGAAACACCATGTACACTAAACGCAGGCTATTGCTAGCATTGCAATATTTAGAGGCTTGTGATTATTAGAGGCTCTGTGTGGCACATCTAACCAACGTGCACCCACTGCATGTTCCCCTCCTGCACCCATCACCTCATTGGTCTGGCTGCGGAGACAGAGGGCTGGCAGGCTGGGTGGAGGGACTGAATCAGTATCCAGGGAGAAAGAGGGGGGATCACATCTGGACCACAGACTGAGCGAGAGGAAGAGCAGGATGAGGAGGAGGGGTGTGGAACATAGACTCAGTTGAATGAATCACTGCCCTAACACTAACACACACGTACACACACACACACACACACACTGTCACCCCATCTACCCTTCCCCAGAGCATGTTGCACCCTGCAGCACCCACTGCCATACAGCTGCCGACCCCCCTTTTAAAACACTCAAACGTAGTTACAGTGCATTCAACTCACATAGAAGCTCAGACAGCCACACGAACGCTGGATCCAATTTCAATTTCACATTTCTGGGCTATAATATCCATCTAACTCAACAAAGGAAACTTTATAGAATGCCACATTAACACTCCTTTCATCAGCACTGAATTTGCATTTATGCACGCTTGAAAATTTCAGATCAATTTAAAGGAGCACCCTGTGGACATGTTTGCCCTGTTGTAAATATCAACTCCCAACTAATGGCATTTACACTGACATTTCTACCACTCTGTTTTTCTTCACAGATGGCGTTAATGTTTTCGGTAATGCCCAGCGTGCTGCGAAGCCTCCTTAAAAGAACTTTGCCCCTCAGCTTTTTTCCTCAGTGTGCGTGTTTGCGTGTGTTTTCCACGGACAGGCACACAGTCAGGCAGTCAACGGAGCTCCAGTGTGGTGCGGTGATTGTGCTGGTCAATGTGCTCCGCTGTGTGACTGCATGCCCCCAAGACTGAGGCTGAGTCTAGACACGAGTCAGCCAAGCCGCCCTGCTGACCTATATCCTACAGTTACACTAAGTGAGAGACATAGAGAAACAGAGAGAGAGAGAGAGAGAGGGGAAGAGCAGGGGAATAGAGAGCGGGATGAGGGGGGGAGACGAGAAGAGAGGATGCAGAAAGCGAAAGGCTGCCATAAAGTAAGAGAGCAAATTGAGGGAAGGGGGAAGAGACGGGAACGAGAGACAGAGAGCGAGCGAACATGCAGACAGGAAAGAGGGGGATGGAGAGGGGAGAAGAGGAGAAAGTGAGGGAGCGATGCGGCTATGGATAATTCAGAATGAGTTAAAAGGGGGAAGGGATGGGAGGAGAGGAGAGATTGGAAGTGGCAGCCACTAAAGCAAAGAGAGAAGCGATGGCTAAGTACAGTATGTAAAGCACAAGAAACAGGGAGAGAGCACTGGAAGAAATCCCAGGAGGAGGACGACAGACACATTAAATTATCACTTTAATAATAAGAAAATATGCATCAAAACTTGCGTCAGTATATTATCATCCAACCCTCTTTAATATGTCGTTATTGAAAGATATTTCTGGCTTTTTTTATGTAAATAACAATTTTGTTTGGAATTTGTGATTAAATTTTCAGTTGATTTCAGTCACTAGTAAGGAGGGCATTCATCAATTAACCATTTATGAACTTTTACACTAAGTGAGTGTATAACCTACTATTCTATTGTTTAGCACTGATTAAACTGTGCATAATTCCTCTAATATTAATAATAATTGCTGCAGAGCTGCAGAGCCAGTTATGAGACATTACCAGGTGGGCTTTGAGTCAGGCACTTTAGATATAGTATATGATACAAACTATATCATATAAGACTTTACGGTTGTTTTCCTGCCTTGACTTCTGTCAGGAAAAGTCACGGTAAAGTTAAACAACGGCAAAGTTAATATAATAACCCCATACTAACAAAACTACATCCTTTTCTGCAGTGTGTTATCAAAAAAAGTCCTGAAATCAGAGCAGTTTCTAATCAAATTATTTAAGTTTTAATGTCTCCAGTAGCATCATATTATTATGAATACATGATCAGTGATATTGTACATACACAATCCTATTATTTTAGGCACAGTAGCCATCCTTTTGTTAAGGTTTGTACACATCCAGATTTACTAAGGCCGCTCTGTAGTAACTTAGTGTTTACCATCTCAACCATAAACCTCAATGGCTGAATCATCATCTGTGTCTTTCCAATTTTTTCTTTCTCTTTTCCCCATTACTCTTCTTCCCATGTATGGGAGAATGAATAGGCCTAGACAGAAGAGGACAAAGACTTAACATGTTTTTCTCTCTTTTCTTCTGCGTATTGAGAGGATGAGCTGGACTGTACTAATAGTCTTTGTGTGTGTGAATGGGACAGAGGGCTTTTTGTGTGTGTGTTCCAGACAGCGGCGCATAAGGCAGGACTTAAGTAGATGTTCGCCAAAGCGTATGTAATGCCAGGGAAATATCAACTAATCCCTACACTCTTCTACCCTACACCCCTCCCTCAACATCCATTCTTCTCCTCCTCCTACTCATCATCACCATCATCACCAGCCGCAGCATCATCACCATCATCACCATCATCATCCTACCATGGTGTTACTTTGAACCCTTTAAAGTTATATTTCTAACTTGATTTCTAAATTCTAAGGACAGAAAGTTTCAAAATCAAAATTCAGACATGCAATCACACACACACACACTCACACACACACACACACACTGTACTGCACTCTCTCTCTCTCACACACACACACTCCATGGGGGATTGTTGTTGTTTCTTAATCCCGGTGGATTAACAGACTAACAGACTCATTTTACCTCAGCCCAAACAAAGAGAGATGTCAAATCATCCACCCAACGCTAAAGGTGATGATCGTATTAACATGATGAAGCTGCGTGTTTGTGTGTGAATGTGTGCTGAGTGTGTTTTTGTTGTTGGGGGGGTTGGTGGGGAGTTATCTGGCACCTACTGTATGAAGAAAAAAAAGGAAAAAGGTTGATTTTTGTAACACCTGTTGTTGTATATAATCTTTCTCAGACACACACAGACTCTCTTTAACTAAAAAACACAGCCGGATGTGTTCTTACATTCACACACACATATATATATATATATACATCAGACCACAGCATTAAAGCATGCACCAGCACTGATTGCATTGGATGTCATTAGCCAATGTGCTAACTCCAATATTCTCACAGAGCTGTGAGTGTAAACTGCTTAAAGACGTAATCTTATATGCTCTGTAGGAAGCGCTGCGTTCTGTCAAACAGTGGTGCTGCAGAGTGTCCGCTAATCCACATGCTAGACTCCAGATTAACGAGAGGGGATGGGGATGTGGGCGAGGGAGGGGTTAAAAACACGCCGCCCAGACCCACCCCCACCACATCATCATCACACACACACACACACACACACACACACACTATCACTCCCCCTCCCTTCAGATTATAGTGCTTAGTGCTGCCCCTGTGCGACAGACAGTAAGAGGATCTCTGGGTGGCGTCCCCCAGGGCTCCGTTATTGGTCTTCTAGAAAAGCCCCCCCGGACCGAACACCTAGAGATAGGGTGGGGGGTCATAGGTCAACAGTTAAGGGTAGGAAGGGCTATGTGATGCGGTGGTTATAAAAGATACATCTGTTTGTTTTGATGAGAGGGATTACTGCAAATCAAGCCAGTGGTGCCTCGAGAGAATAAAGACACACAAAAAAAAGCTTAAAATTCACTAAAGCATGATGTTTTAGAAGAATAGAGATTGAAATCTGATTTTTGACTACACATTACACAAAACAACAGTCCAGGATGTGAGATAAAATGATTTCTAGTTATTCCTGAAAGAATGCACACACAGTTTCAGTGTCAGGAAGTGTCTCTCTGCAGGCCGACCCTTCTTTCAACACACCATCAGTGAATATTAAATGAAGACGCTGATTTGCAAAGCTGTTGCCGTATCCTCCGTTGGTTTATATCATTACGAACCACTTCAGAAAATCAACATAACTATCAAGTAGCCCTGAACATGAAAGCCTCACACAGTCCCAGTTTGCAATTTCCTCCCCATTTCAACGTCAACGTTTATTAAGCTCTCCCAAAGAAATCAACGACGACTAAATTATTTTGAGAGAGAGCCTCGGGCTACAGAGGCATATTCGATATGCCTGCCTAAAAAAAAAAAAATTATATATATAAATATATATATTAGGAGGAACAAGGAGAGAGAAGAGAAGGGGAAAATGACTGACTCAAAGTAAAACTAGATTTAATATCTTAATGGCTTTGTGTGGAGAAAAAAAAAAACAGATAATAGAGAAATCCAATTAAAATCTGATGATTGGCACTGTGAGGTAGAGACATGAAACTGTTTGTCTGAACCAGTGGCTCTATATAAAGCTTTGATTAGATGATGCTAGTAATAGTAGCAGCCAGACTAATAGGTTGTATATTTTTAACTCTGATACTGATATACCACAGGCTCTGAGCACTTAACACAGATGTAGAAAGGGCTCGGACAAAGTGGCTGAATACAAATAATGGAGTAACTCAGAAAGACAAAATATTTGATTTGCATGAACACATAAAAATTGTACTGAGCCATATTCAGAGAGCGCGCGTGTGTGTGTGTGTGTGTGTGTGTGTGTGTGTGTGTGTGTGTGTGGTGGGTAAGCGTTTCCCCTAATGCCTCTCAAGGTGACTTGGCCTTCCTCCTTCAGGGCTTTCCTTTCAATTCTTTTTGGGATTGAAATTATGATGAAGTAATTTTTCTACAGAAATTGCCTATGTCACTTGTGGTATCTCTCGGCAAATTTCTCAAGTGTATTTTCAATCTCTCCCTCCCTCTCTGTCCTCTTCTCTCCATCTCTCATCTCTCCCTCTTTGGCTTTCTTTCTCTTTCTCTGAGCACTCACTTGACATGTCAATGTGTCAATGTCACATTACACGGAGGCAATATACGTGAAACAATTTGGCGCGTGATAGAAGGAAAAAAAAAAGGAGCAACCTCTTTATTTCGCACCAGCCAAACAGCCTGTCTTTGAGATATACGGTCACGCTTGCACAAGTATATATATATTTAAAAAAAAACACACAAAAAGACACGTGCACACACACAAATACTCTCACAAAGTCACAGATGTATGTGTTCATACCCCCACACACACACATATAGTTTCACAGTGAAAAATCACCTGCTTGTTTCAGGGGAAAATAAGAGGCAGTGTGGAACATGTCGTCAGATTGGAGAGGGAGATTCCTCAGAGACCTGTGGCCTAATTTCTTATTTTCAAGAGGAAACTTATCTAATTATATATAAGTTAACTTCCTAGTGGTCGATTCAAGGGCAGCACTGACTGGTATGAATGAGCAGCCTTAAAAGAAACAAGGCTACCACATCCTGTTTTCTCTTTCTTGTCTTTTAGCACTCATATCTCTCCACTGGTGTATCACACACACACACACACAATGCACAACACAACAGTAACTTGACCAAAATGTTGCTTTGTTGTGGATGTGTGTGTGTATCTCTGTGGAGAAAAAAGCAAATATACTTACGTACTGGCATTTTTCCTTGTATGATGCAGAATATTTCAGCAAGGCGCTTTAAACTGTAGTGAAAAAAACACACATTACATTCGACGTACTGTGGCATTCTGATGAACATGGTTGCGACACATTTCCTGTCTGCTCCTCCTTCAAAACAACATCTCTGTGCAGCAGGTAGGAAACTCAAATTACACATTAATGACAGTGAGGCATCACTATGTTTAATATCCTTTGACTCTATGAGAAAATGTGTGTGTGATAGTGAAGGCTCTGTGAGAGAAAGTGCCAGTATTCAATGTGATAACAACAAAGCTAAACAGAACAATAACATGTCCACCAAACATCAGGGTTGGGGAGTAATGGATTACATGCAGCTAAGTTACGTAATCAGGATACCAAAAAAAAGGTAACTGTAATTATAGTTACGGAATAAAAGACGTGACCAGATTACGGTTACATTTAGTAAACATGGGGATTATTTAGCAGGATTACAATTTTAAATCAGTTTTTCTTTAAAATAAATTTTTTTTATGCTAAAAGTCTTTCATTTTTTTCTGTTTCCATCTTTGTTTGTTGTTTTGTTGTCCAATAGATATACTTGAATTAATACTTCTTATTGATATTTCTTTTCTCTTGTTTTTATTTACATATTTTGTGTTCCAAAAAGTAACGGAAAGTAATCCAGTTACTTCAATATTGTGATACTTGGATTAAGTTAAGTTACCAAAATAATGGCTTTAAACAGAAGGAATTTTATGTTATTCATCTCACACAGTACGACATTGTGAGCATCCTGCTGCATATGCGAGTAAAGATTTGTGAAAAATTGCTTATTAGTGAGTGACTGAGGTTGGCAAAATGAATGGATTCGCTAAGCGTTGATGCTAATTATCATTAGAAGATAACAGTATACAAAAGATTCAGGTGGCAGCTTCTCATTTTTAACTTTGACGGTTAAAAATGACAAACATCACTGGCAGTTAATGCTGCGAGTAACTTGATTTCACACCAAAATCTGTTGTTAAAGTGTAAAAGAAGCTTCACTCTGTAACACCACTGTGCAACTGGAAATGGACTGATAATTGAATGATGAATATACCAACATTAAAGGACTCGGACCGGTTCCCTAGTAACTACAGTGGTTTTGTGTTGGGTTCTGAGCAGTGTTGAGCTAATGACTCAAAAGATTTAATTTATTACTCATTACTCTTTTCAAAAGTAATGGTATTACTTTAGTTATTACTCCCTTACAACAGTAATTAAATGGTAATTGTGCCCCTTCTCGCCATAATTCAAATTAAAATCTAGTTTTGTTTGTTAAAATCAGAGTAATGGGAATATTTACAGCTGCTGAATGTAAACTTTTCCATCTTCCAAACTAGTTTCTTCCACGATTACAAAAATGAATCCAAGGATTTAATTGGATTTTTAGTAGAATTTGTAGAGGGGTGCCAAAAAAAGTAAAGTTGTAACTAATTTTTCTGGGGAAAGGGGTTTATTATTACTAGTAATGAGTTACTGACCAACGCTTGGATACGTCCTGTACACAGACAGAGGACTGAAGATAATGGCTCTGTGACGCTGTAGTACTTTGGCACAGCAGTGCTTTGAGCTAAATGCTAGCATGCTACCATACTGATGCTTAGCAGGCATAATGTTCACTATATTAGTGTCAGCATGCAAACATTAACTGACCCTAAACACAAAGTACAGCTGAGGCTGATGGGAATGTCATTCGTTTTCAGGTAGTTTGTGACATATTGGACACAAAAAAAGGAGTTTCAATCTGCGACTTCACCGCTACGTGTCACTAAACCCTCCCCACTGCTCCTTTAACGGATGATCAAAGTCGTTAGGATTCCTCCTCTGGGCACAATGAATGTCAGTACATTTGTTGATATATTTCAGACCGGACCAAAGGGGCGGACTGGCCGACAGATCGACATTGCCATCCCTTGAGCCACGCCGCTAGCATGGCTAAAAAAGTCAGGGAAGACGGGAAGGAAGGAAGGAAGGGAGAGACAAACTAACATAAACAGAATCAAACGACAGAGCCAACCAGTTAGTACACACTTGACGACCTTCAGGGCTGACAGTCGGGCAGGTAGAGGGACAGACGCACAGACAGGCGATCAGGCAGCCAATAGAAACAGACAGTGAAACATAAAGGCAGAAGGACTTAAGATCCCATCTCGGCGCAGAGTGCTGCTTTCTCCTTCTCCAAGTTCAGCCCTTAGGCATGGCCCGGTCTGCTTCTCCTGCTCCCTTCCTCCCTCGTCAACGCCATATGGACAGAGCAGCCTACACTCCACTATATCTCCTCAAACACAACCTCTAAGTTCTCCCCCCCTCTCTTCCATCCTCGCTCAACAGACGATGTACATATTTTGTCTTGTTAAAAGTCATTTCCCCCGCTGTCTGTGTGGCTTTGTGAGAACAGTGACTAGTCGGCAATGAGGGGTAATCCTTCTTAATGGAGTCCCCAACCCTCAGAAGGATTGAAGTCCACGCAGCGTACAGATCACATAAGGACACATTTTATTGCTTTGACAAAAAGGGATGAAACCTTTATTGTATTTTGAAGTGCTAACTACCCCCCCCCTCCCACTCTGTCATTTGTACCCACTCCCTATCTGTCTTTCACTGTCTCTTCTTTTCTGTCTTTCTTCTGTCTGCCTGTCTTCAAGAGCGTTTCATCCTGACCAGTCTGGGATTTTATCACGCTTGCTTTGGTCATTACATCACAATTATGGAGCTGTTGGTACAGGAGAAATAAGAGATGGAGTAAAAAAAAAAAAAAAAAAAGGAAGAGTGGAAAAAAGCGACAGATGAAATGTAGGTCAGTGGAGATGTGCTCGGGGCAGTTTCTCTCTCCGTTTCTCTCTGTGTCTCTCTCTCCCTGGGCCACAGCTAAAGAGGCTAAAAGAGACCGGGGGTGAAAGTGCCTCTCACCCACACCTGCCTCTCTCTCTCTCTCTCTCTCTCTCCTACCTCACACAGACGGACAGAAGCTCCGTCAGTGTTCTCTCCCTCTCAGAGAACCACTCTAATGACAGACGTTGAACGCTGGGGAGTGACACTAACCGTGAGTGACAGGAGTGGCTCTTTTCAGCAACCGAGAGGACAGAAAATCACTTCATGACATGATCAGTTTTTACATTTTGTTAATATTTCACCGCATTAAAGGTCACCAGGAGTCGGTCCTGGGTCAAAGAAGTCCTGGAGTTTCCTTCTGCTAGTGCGCTGTAATGAGACAGGAATACTTGTGGTCCCTGTTTAACCTTGAAAAAGACCATTGGCTCTCTTGAGGATGTTCATAGATCTCATATTCTGGTGCACATATTACATCATTTTCTCCTGTAACTGCCCATCAGAAGGTGAAGCAACACCTTTCTTAACACTGTCAGATTATGAGTTATAATATATTTAAAATAAGACATTAAAGAGACAATCCATCCAACCTTATAGTTTTGATACTGCATTTATTTCAACACCCTGCAGCCTCCACTGGGTCACTCATTGTACAGTACAGTGATCATGAACCTACTCTTTCAGTTTCTCAGAGGAAGGAGAGGACCCCACCCTGAAAGTCATCCTGGGGACACCTGAGACAACTCGTGTCATCTGAGCTGCTCTTCTTTCTATGACATAAGATCTATGAACCCTTATAGATATAGGACACATGTGATATGTTTTTATTATCGTTACAATACATACTTACAAAGTAGTGTATTGGCATTTAGTTACAAGTCAGCATGAGACAATCAGTTGTTGTGGCATCCAAGTATCCGTTCACATTTTTGTGAAGTGTGAAAGCTTCATCAGGTAAATAAATAAAAAATATATTTAGTTCAAATTCAACATGAACTCAATTATGTGTCTAGTTTTACATACTGAGTTTATAATGAACCACATTCACAAGTTTTTCAAAAATCTTTTCTGATCTTTTTACTTCAGACAATGTGGTCGTCTATTTGCAATAGTGTTATAATATTTCCTTGCTTGTCTGCATCAGTGTAAAGTCTTTTATTAGCATTTTTATTTACAAATCATGCAAATATTTGAACCACAAGCAGTCACACTTTGCACAAGTGACATTAACTCATGCAATCAAATGTAGTCCTTAAAGCTTGTCTTCAGTTTGAAACTATTTGACTGTAAATTCATTTGGTTCCATCAGTGCTGAGTCTACTGATCAGTTTTTTTGTTATTTATTTATTTTTTACAAACTGCTACATGTTTCTGTGATATTCTTGAAATAAATGAAACTGGACGGAGACCAAGAGGAATAAATAATCTCCTCACACTAGGCAGAATGTTAGATTTCAGCAGCCTCCTGGATATGAGACCGGATTAAAGATGGATTCTTTTTTTTTTTTTTTTTCTGAGCATGCATGAAAATAGCCTAAATTGCAGGGAGCTGACTAAATGTGGAAGGTGACATTAAAACTTTGCTGTGGCTGTGTCTGTAGCGGCAGAGTGCGCTCAGGCTATGTGTGTGGTGTGTGTGTGTGTGTGTGCAGGCTCCGGGCTGGAGGCTGAGCAGGAGAGAGAGAGTGGGAGGAGCGGAAAGTGCTCCAGTCCAATCGGGGCCGTCGGGTAAAGCCTCTCCTATACGCTCTTCCCTCCCTCAGCCCACAGAAAACAGTGAAACCCTCCCATAGAGGTGAGAGCGCAGATGTCATGAGAAAAGCGACCACACGACCAGAGCGCAACGACCGACGCACCGACCGACCTCAGCCCGCCTCCATGCGCCCTGGTCTGGGATGCTTTTAGCGCAGAGACGCCTCCACTCAGGGCATCCAGTGGACGTCGACGCAGATCATCTACACTCTTTTCGTTGTTGTTGTTATTTTTAACCGAGGATCTTTCCCCCAGCAACCTCCCCACAATCCTCCCTCCCCCTCTTTTTTAAGTGTTTATGTTTGTTTCTTCATGACTGCTGCTTTGGGAAGCGAGCCTCAGCCTCAGCTCCAGCAACGCCAACATGCGAGGTAAGATACATCCCACTGCTCCAAAACACCGCCGCACTTTCCCCCAAGCTTCATCCCCGCTAAACACACACACACACACACACACACACACACACACACACACACACACACACACACACACATAGCACGCCAGGGTTTATCCCGAATTTGGCCTTGAAAGTTAATTCTGGGAGTTTTTAGCCTGCAAAGCGGGGTTTGACACTTTTTCACAGCCGGGCGGAGAGTGTGCGACTGGATCTCACAGCACCGTACACTGTAAATGCGTAAAAGTTTATATAGATCTCTCTCTCTCTGTGTGTATGTATGTGTGTGTTTTGAGTCATAGTGTGTGTGTGTGTGTGTGTGTGTGTGTGTGTGTGTGTGTGTGTGTGTGTGTGTGTGTGTGGAATAGGCCTGCAGTTTTGCAAATTCATGCGCAAAGCCAGTGGAGTCTGTGATTGCAAATTAAAAGTGGCGCATGATGTTTGATTAAAGCTTTAATCGTTTGAGCTCAACGGAAACTGCGGATAGGCTGGCACCGGATCAGATCTGATCAGATCTGATGATGGATAGAAAATAGAGAGGAAGCGGTGGAAGGGGGGGGTTTATACAATTCGGTTATGTTCTGGTGATAAACTTTATTGAATGTTTCAGGCGCTCCACTAACCCATTTGTGTAACGCTCTGCACCGAGCCGGGGATGTTGAAATTCAACGTCAATGTTGCCACACACTCTCTCTCTCTCTCTCTCTCTCTCTCTCTCTCTCTCTCCTCACACACACACACACACACACACACACACACACACAGGTTAACACAGTTCTATTTCCACTCTCACTAAGCCTTTGCTGTTTTGTTTAAATTCCCTTTAAATCACAAAATGCGTTGTTGTTGGGGTTTTTTTTCTCTCGTTTCTCTTCAGTCAGTATTTGCACTTTATCGGCCGCGATGAGTCAAACACAATTTATTTTAATATCTAACCGGATTATTATCAGTTTAAATGTGTTGGGTTTTTTTTATTAATTGCACGCTTTGCAATTATCGGTGACGCAAAGTTGCAGCACTCGTTCAACTAGATGATCTCGAACTTTTCGACTGGCGGAAGCTCATGTTTGACATTTAAAGTAATTAAACATCTTCAGCAGGTCGGAGAGAGAAATGATCGGAGAATGTTCGACTCTCAAAGGTCAAAACTTAAACACGTAAAACGTTCAAGTTCAGCAGCAATAAAGTGAGGGGGAACTAAAATACAGCATCTTCTTCTAAATTGTCACAGAGCTGTGGCCTTATTCTAATCAGGTGTTTGTGTATCAGAGGGACAGTATTATTAGATTATTGTTAACATTATTATCAACATGATTATTAATTGTCATGATAAACCAGAATAATTTTAACCAACAATACTGTTTAATGGGATAAAGTAACTTGATTTTAATCCAGTTTTTACTTGAAATAAATGAATAACTATATCATACTTATCTATCTATCTATCTATCTATCTATCTATCTATCTATCTATCTATCTATGGTTTAATGTCATATAAAGCTCTCTGCTACCTCAGCTTCAGGCCATCAAACCTCAGGCAAAAAAAAAACATGAGAAGGCCAAACACCCCCTGCCTCTTCCTCTCTCTCTCTCTCTCTCTCTCTCTCTCTCTCCCTCTTTCTCTCCCTTTCTATCTCTCTTATCCCATGGCAAACTCCTCTGTCATGCACCTTGTATTTTATCCACATTTTAATGGGCCTCGCGACCACTCTCGTGCATGGGAGGCTTTGGGGGGTATACCGAAAGCTCCTGCTTTCACTTTATAGCCGTGGTTGGCAGAAGAGGCCCCTGAAGCGTCTCTCTCACCCCTCTTTCTCCATGTCTCTCTTTCTCCCTCTCTCTCTCCATCTTCCTCTCTCCCTCTGCACGCCCCAAAGGGTTTTGTCAGATAGAATTAAATCAGTGTGGGCCGTGCGGCCCCCACTCTCAACCTGTGTGTGTGTGTGTATGTGTGTGGAGTCTCGGCTGCCCTTACACAGAAATGTGCTCACAATCACAAGGTTATAAAAAATAGAGGCCCCTCATGAGCCGTGGTAATTATCATTTAACAATAGCCACAACTCCTGAAGCCCTGACCGTAGATGATGTCACCCATCGCGTGGTCAGAGAAATAACAGACAGAATATCATCAGGGCCTTTTCTGCATCTCAGAAAATGGAGCATTGTGGGGCTTTTTCCCCCCGATATGGCTTAGTGTTGTGTAGGATGTTGTAAACAGGATAATTATTGCTGTATTTTTAACAGCAGCATGATGATGCTGTGCTGTGAATGGTGTTCATCTAAAACCCAACAAAGAAGTTGTGTAATAAAAATGACCTCAGTAACAATGTTGTTATATTATATTCTATATTTTTGTGTTGGAAAAAGTTTTGGTGATAGCAAAGTTTTATTTTTATTTTTTTAAGAAATAGCCCTTTATAACAAACAACCGTAAATGGGCCAAAAAATAACAAAAAGATAACACAAAACAAAAATGATTTAATTGTTTGTAGTTGATTTTTGATTTGATTATACCTACATTTAATCACTGGATTTAAAAGTTAGATAAGTCTTAAAAAAAAAGTCAAATTTATCCAGAAATAAGTTTGGTTATTCAAAGCAAATCAGAGCCAATCATCCTCCAACCAAATGTTTTAGTTTGTTATAATCAATATAAGCACTAAAATGTCTGCTTAACAACTAAAGGCATGTACACACAAAGCATAGAAACTTTTACATAAACTACACAAACATAAACTGACATTGTAGACCGATGTATTCTGCATGTCAGTAGTTTCTTTTTTGTCCACAGTAAGCCTTTATATTGGTCCCCATTAGCCTGTGTCTGCGTACACTTTGTATCACTGCTATAAGCCTAAGAGCTTTTACACGACGTATAGGCACCCGGGTCAGCCAGGTCAAAGAGTTCAGCGACGGAGGGAGCAACAGGGGAGGACAGGTTCACGGCGCCATTTGATCTCCTCTGTTAGCGATATGTGTCAATCACAATCTCCCAGGCTCCTTCACCATGGGGGGAAAGACAAGATGACACAAACTGGGAGAGTGTGAAAGAGCAATAAGACCAGGGAGGTGATGACAAGCGGTGTCAAAAGAAGAGGGCTTAAAAACTCACTAGTGGCTATTTCATTTCCGTCATCATTTATGTTAGCTTGCAGGACGGCATGGGCTCACATAGGAACACAGAAGGCACTGAAAACGCGCACACACACACACACACACACACACACACACAGCTGCAATACTACGCATGACGGCCTCATGCCAATAGAATTAGCCCCATCCTGCTTTGCTTTGGAGGCTTGTGTGAGCATTGATTTGTCCGATTCTAAAGCATCCCGGGATCAATTTTTAGTCAAAGCCAACGGAAGCAGTCTGTTTAGATAAATCTATGGTTTTACTTCACATTTAGTGTTATTAGATCCATAAACAACAATTCTAAATATGTATTTGTTCATTTATTGTCAGTGTTTTTCTGTTGTAATGTTTATTCCTATTATTTGTTACATGTATGAAATTGATCAATGTTTCCGTAATATATTGGCTTGGCTTTCTTTACCCCCCCCCCCATTTAGCATTTACATGCATGCAGACATTGAATCATTGAATACATGGTTTATAACACGCACATTATAGCGTGTTGTAAGCAGACATAACTGTGTATTAATGTGTTTGTTATCAACTGTAACTCCTACTGTGGACACACATAAGTGGATTCTGGAATATAAACTGATAATGAATGGAGAATATAGTAAAACACAGCTTCAAATGATAAGTTGACAAATGCTGTACATTAATAAACCCTTACAAATGTCCTTATGCCAGCTTACTGCATTATAGTGTGTTATAAGATATTTATTAAATGTTTGTAGTGCTTTAAAAGCTAAATAGGGGGTTAAAGTCAAGTGTTATGTTAAGATATCAATGAGAGAAACACATAAAGTGTAACAGTTTGCTCCAAAAGATTACAAATCTTTAACAGGGGGGTTTGTATGAGCCTGTATTAGCAAAAGTTGGCTAAGAGCACCAACAATGAACAACCACACCATAATATGAACTGACATACTTCATATAAATTGGTGAGGGAGCCTGTCTGGGAAGCAGCAGCAGCATCCTCAGTCAGGAACAGCAGGTTAGTGCACAGGTTGTGTCACTAAATCACTGCTTCTCATTGTTGCCGTGAAATCACTTATAGCGCACAATAGTGGGCACCTGGCCCGAGTGAATCTGTGGTTCGCAGTGTTATCATGGTCTGTGTGGTCCGCCGTCGAGCTCTGTGTTGATTGTGTTGTTTATTGTGTGTTTGTGCTGAGTAATGGCCCAGTGTTATGTAAGAAGAGAGGAGAGATTACCCCAAGCCCATGCAGGCCACACTGTTAATCCCTCAACACAGCCCTACTGACTGACTGAGGTACCGCCAGAGTGCTGTTACAACACACACACACACACACACACACACACACACACACACACACACACACACACACACACAGCTTACATTCACTTCCTACAGTCTGTGCACCTGTCTTCAGATACCCACAGTCTACTCCTCACCCAGCGTGTCTGCCTGACCTTTTTTCTGTCCGTCTACTAAAAACATCCCACCATGCTGTGTGTGTGTGTCTGTGTGTGTGTGTGTGTGGCCTGAATGGCACTTCTGTGGTCCCACTGAGCCGCTATCATAGCCCCTGTTTGTTTAGCATGTGCTCAGCGTACACTCCATGTTGGTTTTATCCCTCCGCGGCTGTCTGGGGGAGTCTAGGCGAATAGTTTTTCTCCTCAGTCAATTCTCTCTCCCTTTTTAAAAAAAATCTTTATACACACGAAGCGTGGGCTACACGGCACGCTTCGGTTTGTGTCTCCACTTTATCTTAGCCAGGAGGGATTTCAGCCTGAACCACTCCTAAACTCTAAATCTGCCTTGAAGTCATAGAGTCCTCTGACAGCTCCTTCTGTTTTGTCAGTTTTACTCATCCATGAAGCCAGCATGTCTCAATGGAGGCACAATGACATTCAATATTCACATTTTCTTCGATTTACATTGAAGTAAAAGCCGGGGGAAGAGGGTGACTGCGCTTGTTAAACGCAGAAACCGAGTAATGTATGAACAGAGAGACCATAGATATCACTGGGCGGGTAGCTTTTTTTTAAAAGAAATATGCTCACATTGAGACCATTTGAGCTGAGGAATTGAGCTGCTGTCTCATAATCAGAGTCGTTCTGTTGAGCGAGAGATATAGATTGCAATGTTTGATAGTCCAAAGTCAGGAAGCATGTTGCACTTCTAACCTCTGGTTTCAAGGGTCATGTAGAAAGTCTATTGAATGAATGCAGTAAATAGCATTTTGGTTAGGTAATCAGCGTGTAGTTTGTAAATATATATGTGTGTGTATATATATATATATATATATATATATCTCAAAGCAGGAAAACTGTAATGGGACATGGCCTTGGCTTGTGTTTGTGTTTAGTTTTGTCTTCCATTTCAGAGACTTTGAATAAAACAATTTCCTTCTCTGGACTTTTCTGCATCGACTTTGAAAAAGACTGTGAATTATTTGAGAATCTATGAAGTGAATACATGGAAATTTAAGTTAAAGAAGAATATTAAAATGCAGGAGATAAGAAGAAAGGAGAGAAGGGAGAATGAGTGAGTGAGTGAGTGAGATAAGAAAAGAGAGAGCGAGTTAGAGAGGGACTAAAGAGTTATATAATAGTGCAATAGTGTGTGTGTGTGTGTGTGTGTGTGTGTGTGTGTGTGTGTGTGTGTGTGTGTGTGTGTGTGTGTGTGTGTGTGTGCAAAAGTAAGGGAGAACAGAGTGGAGGGTGGATAAAACAGTAAATGGTGTTTACTTGCAGGCACATTGACACACACAAAGATACCAAACCATCCTGTCCTCACATTACAGTTGCAGACTGTGGCTGCCCTTAGCAATGAATAACGCCAGAACCCGTAATAGTTAGAGTCCAAAGTCCACACTAGCTCCACCACCGACTAGACTTTAGCTAACACTCAAAGCAGATTAGTCCATATACTGTAGGATAGTGTCAGTTTAACATTCCCACTTCTACTTTATACTCCAAAAATATAGATTAAATGCTGCTGTTTTAGATTAAAAAAAACTTTGCATTGAAGCAAACTGCATTGTCACGAAGCTTAAAACAATTATTCTTATTTTAATTAAACCTATAAGTATTTTTAAAAACAAAATTTTCATTGAGAAAAGGAGAAAGAACAACACTGATTACTGTATTGTTGTTACTGTGACAACTTTTAACATGAAAAAGAAGCATTTCTCCCCCACAGTAAAACAGATACTTCCACATTTCATTAATTATTAGCAATTTGGAGAAAATAATTTTGCTGAATGCCTATATACACTATATACGGAAGGTGTTCAATGCTGGCAGGTGCACAGTGCACACTGGCAACAATAAGCCTATAATATGACTTAGCCAACTGCGGCATCTTTTCTTAATGACAAAGATTAGCCTGTTTTAGTGCTTGTAATCTCATTGAAGAGACTCTTATTGGGTCTATCTTTCTTTCTCTCTACATCCCTCTCTCTCTGTCACTCTGTCTAAATCCTGAGTTACCTCTCTTAACCTGTGTGTGTGTGTGTGTGTGTGTGTGTGTGTGTGTGTGTGTGTGTGTGTGATGTGTGTGTGTCCTTAGCAGTGGCTGTGGACGTGAGGTCTCCTGTCATTCACAAAAAAAAAGAGAACGCAATTACGAAACTGACTGCTGCTTTTGCTCTCTCAACTCAGATTTAATGTTCATAACGCATTCTGTTAAATCATCCCACCAGAGAGAGAGAAAGAGAGAGAGAGAGAGAGAGAGAGAGAGAGAGAGAGAGAGAGAGAGGGAGCGGAAAGCGACGGCCGGGCCGAGCAGCGGTAGTCTTTGTATCAATCCCCGAGAGATGCCCCTGGGGCCACTTTGGGGAGAACCTTGTTAGGCTGAGTTAAATTGTTGCCCGAGGCGAGCTATTAGCGGCCATCCCTGGGAGAGGACACACACATACGCTCACACACGCATGCTCTCACACTCGCCTGAAACGCACACATACATTCAAACCTTTTAAAAACTCATTCATATGCTCACGTTCAAGCAGACAGCATCTTTCAACTCAAAGGAATACATAAACCACACAGGAATCTTTACTTAAGTAAGCAGTAATACTACGGTGTAGGAATACTCCATTACAAGTACTACAAATGCTAAAAATACGACTGCAAGCTCGGTGTAAGTAAGTAAGTGAGTAACTGAAATGTACAAAAATAAACAGTATGTATAATAGTATCAACAGTAGAAGTACTCTACGGTGGCTCTTTAGGTTCTTATTGGTGCATTAATGTGTGTAAACAGTACTTTAATGTTGCAGTTGGTCGAGGTGGAGCAAATCTTAACTACTTTATATGTTGGATTGTTAAATCTGTAACAATACATAATATTTTATCATGTTTTTAGGTGGTTTGAAAGGTTTATCTGTTAAGTAATGGGGTAAAAAGTACAATATTTCCCTCTATAATGTAGTTGAGTGGAAGAATAAAGTAGCATTGTTACTTTCTAGTACTGCCCACTTTCTTTTCTTGCATGCACAAACAAGTGTATATACGTATGTATGTTCTGTATTTATCCAAGCAGATCTGGAAGGAGACAGATAGTATTAGAAACACTCAGCCTCCATACTTCTCTCCGTCATTTAATTCTCTCAGATATTCACACTAAGTGCTGCTCTTCATTAATGCTTTAAAGCCCATTCAGGCTCACTCATGTTGACGTTCCTGCTTCCTGACTGACCACCGACAAACACTATAAAGGATGACAAAACTGGGGGCAAATTTCTCCATGTCTTATGTAAGAACTGAAAGCAATTTTCTGTCTGTCTCTCCATGGATGTCCCTCTCTTTCTGTTCCTCTCTCTCTGTCTCTCTGTCTCTCTCTCTCTCTCTCTCTCTCTCTCTCTCTCTCACACTGGGATAGCCACCTTTCCTCTCCCTTCCCCCTCAAAGACACACACACACACACACACACACAACACACACACACACTGTCATCTACAATTAGGCTCAAGAGCAACACCATAGGAGGAGGAGCGTGAGGTTAAGGGAGGATGAGGACATCACCAAAGCCAACAAAATGTTATTTTCTCACCTCAGGAATGAAACAACAGCATCTCAGTCACCGTATGTGTGTGTGTAAACATATTCTTCTCCGCTTTGATTCCCCTCAACATAACACAGCGCCGAACACCTCGACCCCGCTCTGTGTTTGAACAGCTCAGTGTGCACGAATGCATGTCTGCTAACGTGAGGGTGGAGGCGTGAGACAGGAAATAAAATATATAAGAGAGAGCTTAAAGCACTCTGTGTGTGTGTGTGTGTGTGTGTGTGTGTGTGTGTGTGTGTGTGTGTGTGTGTGTGTGTGTGTGTGTGTGTTTGCTTCAGCAAGTGCGCCTCAGTGTGTGTGCATTCTCATGGCTGATTTCAGGACGGTAATGACCAGATGCAGACCTCTCACACTTGGACTCGTTCCTTCCACTCTGATGCACCCGCTCAGTCCTCAAGGAAAGGTCAAAGGCCGTCAGGGTCCTACAGGTCACCCAGGGGGTTTGAGTGTGAGCGGACGCCTGTGTGTGTGTGTGTGTGTGTGTGTGTGTGTGTGTGTGTACAGTGACCATGAGAGGCAGATCTGAGAGGGCAGATGGGCAGACTGTGTGTGTGTACATATATGTGTTCAGGCAGGGGTTGGGTTTACCCTGTGGATTTTTTCCCACGCCTCCATCTCCTCTTATCCATCTGAGGACACATGCTGCACTGGGTGGGAGACTGTGTGTGTGTGTGTGTGTGTGTGTGTGTGTAGGGGGGGTGTGAGGGGGCAAGCATAGAAATCATACTGTAAAGTCTGCTTTTTCAAAGGCAGTTTGCAGTAATGTATGCATTCGAGCATGTCTGAATGTGCCTCTGTCTGTCTGAACGTGTCTCTGCGAGCGTGTGTGTGTGTGTGTGTGTGTGTGTGTGTGTGTGCGCCTGTGCATGTGAATCGATGCACTGGATGGCAGCCAGTGGCCCCCTTCTGTTCCCACTCCGTGGCGTCCAATCACGCCGCGGCACAATATTCTATGAGCAAACCGCAGCTGATCCCAGACCTGCTATCTGAGCAATTACCCAGAGTGCTCTGGGGCCGCATGGCAAGCTGGACAAGCTCATGCCCTCTGACATAGAGCATGGGGGGGGGGGGGGGGGCAAGAGAGACTGTTTTTCTGACTGTTTGTGTGTGTGCGTTGGCAAAGTGCGGGAGGGGGGTCGATGCATAGACTGATGGGAGAAGCGGAGGTTGGGGGTAGTAGCATGTATGCTCATGCAGCAACAGTGTGACTGACTATATTACAGAGTGGACAAAGACATGCTTGGCGGCGAGGGATGGAGATGGGGGAGGGGAGATGGGCCCGCTGCGTGGCATTATGATTATTACTATAACGCACAGAAGAGCAGACTGTACAAACACAACCGCTACAGGACTGTGTCATCTTATATTAACGAGGATGGTTCACGTTAGTGTGTCAGCGTTATGTTGTTTATCAATCACATCAGGCCGAGATGTTTGACTCAGGGATGGTAATCGCTAGCATGGAGCTCACTGCTGCTGTCTGGAGCTTTCATAATCGATTCATCTACAGATTGTTTTCTCAATTAATTAAGCAAACGTCTGCTCTATATCAGAAAATAGTGGCCCGAGGTGACATCTTTAGTCGTCTTATTTTATCCCACCAACAGTCCAAATATCAAAGAACGTGTATTTCCAGTGACAGAAATCAGAGAAAAGCAGGGACCAGAGTATGACTAACAGTTTTGCTTTAATAGTTGACAATTTTCTACTGATCGACCGATTGATTGAGTCATTTTGTAGTTCTATTGGTGTTTACAAGCTCTTTCTAAATACACTGAATAAAAGCAATTGATCGGGTAGCAGTAATGATATCAACCAAACTGCAAAATAGTTCAGAAAATCCATCATAAAGAACATATGGCTGGTTATTGAACCCTTACAATGTTTGGTACCAACCAATAATAGTCTGTAGTAGTGAGTATTGAACATTTCCAAGGACAGATTTGTAGTCTTTCAGATATTTACTGATTTCAGATCACATTTTTGCCTATTTTAGAGGCAAACTCTTGTTATGGCTGATGTTAAATGGAAAAACAAGGTTTTGTAGGATACAATACTAAAGTTCTGTTTTGGTTTCAGTACACCGCAGTATTGAAAAATTTGTGATGGATGGTGGTCTGTTGCAGTATTGAAAATCTTATATTGAATATATATATGTGTATACATATATCTTTATTGGAAAAGAGACAGTAGCAACAGACAGGAAACAAGGCGAGAAAGAGATGAGGAACTGGACTCAAACTGGGAAGTTGGCAATTACATGATCAGCACCTTAAGAGGCTCCACCACCAGGGCTCCCAAACAATAGAATTTATGGTTAATTAATAATGTTCTCTGGTGTCTGAGAGAAGTAAAATGGACATAATCCATACTTACTTTTATTTTTCTCACAGAGAGCAGATAGTCGACCACTCTTCAGTATATTTTTTAGAGGCTTTAGACAGTAAAAACAGACAGGAAAGAAAGAAAAGTATGACAGCGCATCGCACAAGTCCGTTTGAAACCACATGCAGTGGCTGTGTTTCATTGATTTTAATGGGACAGTGTGATGTGAAAACATGACAGGAGACACAGGGGAGATAACCCAAGCAGCACTGCTATACGCTATTCCCAGCTGTGTGTGTTAATCCACTCAGCAATCACGCCACCAGAAGTTTTTCTCAGTGTTTTTCATCATCGGCAGGAGGAGAAGAAAAAAAAAAAAGGCTTGTTCCTCTCTAAGCTCTGCGAGACAAGGAAGACAGAGTTGCACTGAGAGATGGAAATAGATCATGAAATACAGAAACTGAAATGATTTCCCAGTCACACAGCCACTTACAGCGAGGAGGAACACTCAAATGAAAAAGTCAAACAGACTGAAGTGGAAGGGATGGTGAACAGTGATAGCATAATTCACAGTATATAGACATCTAAGACCAGCGCCAGAGTTGTTCAGATTTAACAAGGAGTGGTGGGGGGTAAAGTGCTGATCTCCTCCATTTCCCCAGAAGATATCTAGTTAACTGGCAAGAAGCTATGCATATTTTTAATGAAGTGGAGATACCACCCACATTCACCCCTCAACAAATCAACCCCTGGGACTACAGTAGGAGTTGTGTTTGCATTTCTGAAGTGCCTTACATTGGCAAAAGTTATAGTAGAAAGTGATCTCAACTGTTCCATAAGCTGTGCTACTACAGCACCAACCTCTGGTGTATAACGCTGTGTTACTGCATCATAGAGTGTGTGTTTCTGTTGTAGACCCACCCTGCAGGCTGAATGAATGAAACATGCATGTCCAGTCTGCCCCACTTGAAACACATACACACAAACTAAACATGTATAGCAACACCTAGTGGCCTTAATTTGCTGTTACACTGGCAGTATAGACAGAGAAGAACTGCTCTGTAAAATGGTCATGTCACTGTGTGTGTGTGTGTGTGTGTGTGTGTGTGTGTGTGTAACCCTTAATGGTGTGTGAGCTACTTGTCGTTGAAGTATTGTTAAGATATTGGTGCTAGGCTGCTGCTTCTTCTTTTTTTTTTCCTGCAGTGCAATGTAGATAATTAGGACTCTATTTAGAGAGAGGGCCAGCCCAGGAAATACACAGGAGATCCTCACCTCATTAAAAATCAATTATCATAACACACGTGCCGGCGCAATACAGCCCTCATGGCCACAGTCAGCTACACACACATGCACGTGTGGCAACCGTAATGGAGTGCACACTACAACAACTATCTTTGCCTTGTTCTTTCTCTAGTTCCTCTCTAGTTAGCTAGTCTGGGTTTTTTTTTTTTCACTCTCTCTCTCAAGAGATTGCGCAGGCCTGATCCTCCTCTTAGCTGAGGAATCGCCAGCGTTGCAGTCCCGCTCTTACATAATAACCTCAGGATAACACTCGCGCTCCCGCTGGCCGAACATGCTGTCAGTCACTCAGCTCGGAGTGGGTCAGCTCAGGTTGGAGACAAGGCCCTCCCACCCCTGTGAAAGACATGTAGCTGAGAGCAAAATAATCTCTGAAAAGTAGAAATGAGTGTTTTTTTCCACTAAGGTTTTGTTTGTAAATGGTCGCCTGTCAGGAGAGGTTAGGGGGAATAGCTGCATTAGACTCACTTTCTGTAGTTCTACTCTTCTTTAGAAATTCACTTTCACTGCGGCTTTGAAACTGAAAGTTTGCTTCTGTAATGTAAAAACCATGAAATCAAATACCCAAAATGTATTATCATACATCCTAACTTTGAAAACAATAACAACACGGACTCCTCTAAACACCCAACAGATAACACACGTCTTAATTCTGCCGTAATCCGTAACAAGGCAGCAAGCATGTATTGTTGACTGGATGTGGAAGTGGGAGTCCTTTTGGTAAACAATTCACAAAGCCTCTGCTGCTGAGAGAGGGCGACGGGACGAAACAGTGGTGATACACCGAGCTGGCTGCACACACCGATGACGTCACTTCCTTTAAGAGTGTGACAGCTTAGCACATCATCGCTGTGACAGCCAGACGAGTGCAGCGAGTGGGTGGTCACCCTGGCAACAGCAATGCTGTCATGACCGTCTCCCTATATCCTACCTGACAGTCCCCGCTGGCAATGAGCACAACACACACTCAACAATGCACACACCCCCACACACACACACACACACACACACACACATATTCACAAACACTTTGTCAAACACGGAGACATGTACACATACTTTATCTTTCACTGTGTCTTCTTTATAAGTGAAACGCTCACTCAAACCCCCTCTGAAACACACACTAAAACAATGCACATGCCCACACGCCCATGCTCCTTTGGGCATAATTATGTGATACAAAGAGGAGTACAACCTCCCAAGGGGCAAAAAGAAATACAGAGAAGCTATAATGTAATCACTGGAGAGAAACACACACTCCTCTAAGGTGGAAAAATGTAAAGAGCTTTTTCTAAAAATCTCTTAAATATTAAGTATGTATATCCACATCACAGCAGCAGCAGGTGTGGGCTGAACAATTCAGCTTGTCTAAACCCATAGATATTCACTTTATTCATGATTAACAATTTAATCACTTAGACTTGAAGTGTGTGTTAAACAATAGCAACCGCAAAAAAGAAAGAGGATTGTAAGAAGCAAAGAGTGAAGGTGATAAGAAGCACAGCTGATGCATTGTTGTCCTGTCTCCTGTTTACTGCTCATATGTGGTTTGTTGATAACAGCCATCATGGGCACAACTGACCTGTTTTACAGACTATAAATAGAGTGTTACAGGCCATGTTCATTGACAGCTCTGTGTATGTGTAGTCTGTGTGTTGTCCCAGTCCAGTGCTCTGCTCTGCTCTGACCCAGTTTGGAACCAGTTGGGCGGGAATTGGTGGAAATGGGTCACATCTTGTGCTGCACCAAAACTCACAGCAAGAGCTACGCCACCTTAAGCACATAGTCAAACTGCATGTTATTACGTCCATAGGTCATTCATTCACAGACAATCTCCTGTGGAGGGACACAATGATCCATTATTGGCTTTGAGGTACTAAATGTGAATTATAATCTTACAAGAGAGAAATTAAGGGGCTAAAGGCACATTCACATCCTTAATGACAACTATAAAGATAACTAGAACAACGCACAATGCAATAAGCATGAGGGACGGTGCATAGTCCAGGGTCACGGCAGATCAGAGATCAGTTTATAGTTTCTAGATATTTTAATGCCACTTAATGGCCACTAGGGGGCCAATAGGCAAGTGAATGAATGGATGAGGAAAAACAAATGAATGAGTACATGAGCAAGTTACTTAGTGCATCTGGAGGTCTTTTGATGCAAATTGCAAAAGCTGCAATTTTTCTTGACAAATTTAAAATTTGTGACAAACAGCATCATAATGAAGTACTGTAGTGCTGCAGAGATCCCCTGGCCTACAAATCATGTTCTCCACATTTAACATGTTTGTTACATGTACAAACCCCCAAAAATATTCACGATTTTAATTTTTCATTGAAAATTATATTTGCGCAGCTCTATAACTGTTCCATCATTATCTCCATATTCCCTTTCTATCCAATCTCCCTGAGCTACAGGTAAAGTGTATAGACTGTCTGTTGCTGCTCAGTCGCTTAGACAGACAGAACTGTCTCCATTGATCCTCATATGGGATTATCCAATTACATACACTGCACACTCATTCCTCCACAGACATTTAGTATACACACACACCTATAGTACAACATGCACCTGTATGTACAGTATGCACACATACACACATACAAACAATTCATACTCTAAAATCAGAACATATACACTGGCTTCAATGCACAAAATACACTGATACAACTCCTACAAATGCACGTCACTGTGCAAACACATGCAGTTCAGACTCAGGCAAGCATACCGGTGCACACACACACAAACACATACGTGTTCTCTGCAAATACACACCTCTCTAGCACCAATTCCAGTTACACAGGTTTTATATTGTTCTTAAGGGGAATAGAGTAGGCAGAATTCATGCAAACATGATATTATAAAACTGAACACAACTTGTATTTCCCGTTCTTCTGTTTTTGAACTTCGAGCATTCAGAAATACCTGCAGAATTTCCTACAGGTGGGAAATATGCAAAGAGATTACATGTGAATGGCTATTTCAGCTGTGGCTAAGCCAGTAAGCAAGCAGAGGAGGGAACCAGCTCGTCGGGAAATAATTTAGGATTAGATAGGCTGTCTAATCTCTTTATAGAGGGTGTGCCATCTCAGCAGACATACCTGCCTACCTCTAGATCCATCTCATATCTCTTAACAGGCGCTGCGGCTTTCTCTTTCCATATATTATGGATAATAAGTTCAAAGACACCGGTGACAGGTGCTTCTGTGTGTTGCATTGAAATACTTTCTGTGCCTTTGGTTGTGACTGTACATGGAGCTGCCAATACACAGTGAGTAAAAGCAGTTAAATTAGTACAGCGGTAGATTGAGAAAAAGCTAAATACTGAAAGCATTAGTAAAAAAGGTTGTAGAACTCGATGTCTGTGTGTGTGTGTGTGTGTGTGTGTGTGTGTGTGTGTGTGTGTGTGTGTGTGTGTGTGGAGAGAGAGAGAGAGAGAGAGAGAGAGAGAGAGAGAGAGAGAGAGAGAGAGAGAGAGTTGAAGAGTGGTCCTTCACTGATGTAACCTGTTTTCTCATTATGGGCAACCTTTATAACCTCGCAGGGGTCTCTCCTTCAAGCGTAACACAGGGACCCCACACACACACAATTAATGCTATCCTGTCATTTATGTGTGCGTGTGTGTGTGTCTGTCTACACGTATGCAGTCCTCGACATGTCCCAGTCATTAGAAAAACTCCCGCAAGAACATACAGAATGACCAGATGTCACTGTGCCCTTGTGAAGTCACAGACAAATTGTGCGCAGACACATTCACACGTAGTAACCTCAATCAGGTCCAGACAACCATTTTTCTTTTTACCCTCAAATTAGACCACCACCTGAGGTCTAAAAATCTGTGAGGTGACTGAATCAGGTGGGAAGAAAAAAGTCTTGGTCCTGTCCAAAATCTGTTTTTTTTAAACGCATGTCTTTTCTTTTTGCTTGCAGCCCAAATTGAAGTTATACCATGCAAAATCTGCGGAGACAAATCATCAGGTATCCACTATGGAGTCATTACGTGCGAGGGATGTAAGGTGAGGCTTATTACAGTGATTCATCAAAGCCTGTTTATTTGTGCTCGGAAATTGCGCATTTACATCTACGGGTACCTGTGAGCCTGTATTCACGCTCTTTGTTGACGTGTTCACAGGGTTTCTTCAGACGGAGTCAGCAGAACAATGCAGCCTACTCCTGCCCCCGCCAGAGGAACTGCCTCATCGACAGAACAAACCGCAACCGCTGCCAACACTGCCGCCTGCAGAAATGTCTCGCCCTAGGAATGTCCAGAGATGGTAAGGCCCATTAAATCAGTATCTATATCTACATGTATTTAAAAAGGATTATCACTAAACCATCATACTGTATGTGTAGTGCATGAGTGTACACTCAGATCTTATGCAGTCTTGTATCTGAGCTCTTAGGCTCTCCTAGGTTTTTTTTCCTACTTCAACATGCTGTATTTTAACTGCTCTACATTGTTTGTTTCTTACTGAGTTATGCTGCCTTAGGAAGCTAAAATGTTGTGAGGTTTTCTTTTTTTGGTATTAATTCTGTCTCGCTCCCTTGTTGCAGCGGTAAAGTTTGGCCGCATGTCCAAGAAGCAACGTGACAGCCTGTATGCAGAGGTCCAGAAGCACCAGGCGCGACTGCAGGAGCAGCGGCAGCAGCAGACAGGTGAAGCGGAGGCTCTGGCACGCGTTTACTCATCCAGCCTAACCAACGGACTGTCCACCCTTAACCATGAGATTGGGGGCACCTATGCCAATGGCCACGTCATTGAGCTGCCCAAGGGTGGCCATGGCAACGGAGGGGGAGTCCCAGGGGGATACTATGGGATAGATTCCACCCAGCCGTCTCCAGACCAGTCAGGTTTGGACATGTCGGGCATGAAGCACATTAAACAGGAGCCGGTGTATGATCTGACACCAGTACCCAACCTGTTCAGCTACGGAGGCTACCAGGACAGCCAGCTGGGACCCAACAATGTCAGCATGGGAGAGCTGGGTAAAGACTGCATGACATTTTTGCTCCGTCAGTACACAGTAGAATGGCTCATCATTTAAAATCTACATGAATTATCCACGTGGAAAAATTACCCACAAAGTAGTCCTGGTAGAGAGCGTGAGTCAGAGTGCTAATCTGAGAGCAGAACAGGAGATCAGACAGGCTTACACAGCTAGCTGACAAGGTGTCATATTACTGTATGTACAGCTCAGCCTGTTAGCACAAGTTAAGATTAAGTTAAAATGAAGGATTTAGCACAAATCCAAGGAAATGTTAAATTAAGCAGTAAACTGGTAGCACTGAAAAATAGACAGAAGATAGATAGATAGATAGATAGATAGATAGATGGATAGATAGATAGATAGATAGATAGATAGATAGATAGATAGATAGATAGATAGATAGATAGATAGATAGATAGATAGATAGATAGATATAGCAATATAAAATGCAATATAAAAAATGTATAAAATGTATAAATAAGCGGTATAATTGTAGTGCAAAGTAAAAATATAAGGTGCAGTGAACAGAAAAAATGCCAGAATCTTCAACATATAAGAATCATAGCTACAGTATAATGTGCAGAATACATGTATGCATTTCTTTAGCACCACCAATACACATACCATATACCACTGTATCAAATAGATGAATAAGTGACCTTACTGTACATAAAGGAATGAATGAATAAACAAAGAAACAATCCTCTCTTTCAGACCGTATTGCTCAGAATATCATCAAATCCCACTTGGAGACATGTCAGTACACAACAGAGGAGCTGCAGCAGCTAGCCTGGCAGACACACTCCTATGAAGAGGTCAAAATGTACCAGAGCAAGGTGAGGCTTTGTGTTATTATTATAGCTATTTTCAGCTACTCCTGCAATACTGGAGGTATAAAAGTGTGTCATTGTCCTGTTCAATGAATCAGTGGAACAGACAGACAAATGATGGAACAGACAAAGACGATTTGCTGATGATGTATTCGAGACAGAACCTTTAACCCTAAACCCTGGGTGTGTTTGGTTCTAGCCCCGGGACGTGCTGTGGCAGCAGTGTGCCATCCAGATCACCCATGCAATCCAGTACGTGGTGGAGTTCGCCAAGCGGATCTCAGGGTTCATGGAACTGTGCCAGAATGACCAGATCCTCCTGCTCAAGTCAGGTGAGTTGACCGGACGGACAATGACGGGTCAGGGAGATCTGACAATAATGTCTTGTGCCGCCTCTTTGTCAGAATATCACAGACTGTCTCTATGGTTCTTCCAGGTTGTTTGGAGGTAGTCTTGGTGCGGATGTGCAGGGCGTTCAACCCTCTCAACAACACTGTGCTTTTTGAAGGGAAGTACGGAGGCATGCAGATGTTTAAAGCTCTAGGTAAGACATTACTACCTATGCATTTCTTCTGGGTATACATGTCTGAAAAGGCCAATTTAAATTGAAAAAAAGGGGAGAAAATGTAAAACAAGAAAACGGAAAAATAAGTGTAATAACAATCTCTCTTTTTTGTCTGCCCTTCTCCGTCCTCTTCTCTGTTTCCCTCCAAGGTTGTGATGACTTAGTGAGTGCAGTGTTTGACTTTGCCAAGAGTTTGTGTTCGCTGCAGCTGACAGAGGAGGAGATTGCTCTGTTCTCAGCAGCTGTACTAATTTCCACAGGTCAGTGCACGTTCCCAAATATTATTAGAATAGAGGAAGTAAACTGCGTGCCTGCACTGAATCAAGGCACTTAACAGTAAGCAAAACAGGACACACTGTTTTGTGTCAAAGTCATTAAGCCGCATCAACTTTATGAGCAGCTCTCCAATTAACACGTGTCAACTCAAAACTATCAGCATTAAAAAATAAACGCTTCTTTCCTTTTTTATATTCAGATCGGCCGTGGCTGATGGAGCCTCGGAAAGTCCAGAAGCTCCAGGAGAAGATCTACTTTGCTCTGCAGCACATTATGCAGAAGAACCACATGGACGAAGACGCGTTGGCTAAGGTAAGCCAAGCTTTTGTAGTAATTTAAGTCATATCAAGGTAGACAAAAGGCATTGTTCTTAGACTAAAGGAACAGTCTTCTGGCCTCAAGGCAAAAAGCACAAGAAGCTCGACTCTTGCACAAAAAACTCTCTTTGAATCTTCCAAGTCTAAATTCCCTCGTCCTTGACTGTCTCTCCCTCTCGTCTTGCAGCTGATCAGTCGAATCCCAACGTTGTCAGCCCTGTGCACGCTCCATACCGAGGAGCTCCAGGCCTTCCAGCAGCTCCACCCAGAAACAGTCAACATCCTCTTCCCTCCGCTCTACAAAGAACTCTTCAACCCAGACCCCAATTCTGCCATGGCCATGCCCAAGTGACTGCCTGTGCAACAAACGGCGTCAGCGGAGGAACAAGAAAATGAGACCGCGGCCACGTCTGACGAGACGACAGTGGCTGTGTCGACCATGTCATCACCGTGGCAACCACATATTCCTGAGCTCCCCCAGCCTCATTTCAGGCTGGAGGGTGAGGAGTCATCTGCCAGAAACTTACAGTTACCGCCAACAACACTAGGAATGTCCAGCACTTATTCCATCCTGTTCACCGATACAGTCTGAAGAATGTATATATAAATGAAACGCGCCCCAAGCCACAACCTACGTGGGGCTTCCTCCTGTCTCCTGAACTGAACTGACTGACCAGAAATGTACAGACTTTAAAACCAATCTAGGAACAATTTTAAGCTGTCAATCTTTAAAAAAAAAATGGGTAAGTTAATTTGTTTTAACTTTGAAAAAAATCTTTTTTTTTTTTTTTTAATTTTGTTTTGGTTTTTTTTCACGTGAAGAAATTGTGAAATTGAAGAAGCTGGATGGGGGAGGGAACTGTGGATTTTAGAGAAGCTATTGTAGATATTCTTCTAGTGCAGAGCGGATTCCAGTATTACTTCTTGTTCTGTTAAAATAAGTTAGTCCTAATTTAAATATACAGCAGTCCACTGTGGCTGACTATACCGTGTCTATGTGTTTTTATTTTATTTGATAGTTTCTCGTGTACAGAATTTGTAAAGTTGAGACTTGTAAAAGAATATTGGGTAAAACCGGGAGTCGATTCGGGTTTTGTTGATATATAGAAGCCTTGTCTGGATTTTGTTCATATGTAAAGAAGGTACTGCATCCTTCTGATGAGAACTTATAGAATTGTAAAGAGAGCATATGAAGGATTTAAAAAGAAAAATAATGGGTACTACTTTTCAAGGTGAAGATATATACATAAATATTCTATTTTGCAAGTAAAAGAATCTGGCAGATTTGCCGTCCTATCAATCATTTTTTTCTCGCTGCAATAATTACGTCCAACAAAAGCTGGACTGCTTTCGAACAATCAACCACAAACAACCAATCAGAAGCTAGGACCTCACAATAAACCCCACCTCTTCCCAAATTCCCCCTCACCCCGCCCCTTATTTCTAGTGTATTAGGGCCTTGACGTGAGATTTCCGCAGACATAAGTGCATCGGAATCACAATGAAGAAGTGGATGAAAAATTCCACCAAAAATAAAAAGACAAGAAAATCAAGACAAACTTGACTTTAACTCACAACTTGCCAATCTTCAAAAACCTGTGTGAGTGCTGTACGCCCTCATCCCTCCCGTCACTATTTGCACAATCCAGTCCGTGGATGTCAATCACTCCAGGCTGTGAATATGAAGGACCCTTTTCTCTAAAGAGCAATAACTTTCACACTGCCTTTCTGATCTTACTCCTCTCTTTACCTTCTCCTCCTATTTTCAGCTGTTCAAAACAGGGTAGCGGTTTTAACAAGAATGCACTATATTTGACTCTTGATCATTAATTATGTCATTCATCTCTATGGATGGTACTCATTTCACCACAGACTCTGCAGTGTTTTCTAACGTGACACAACGTGAACTGGGGTTAGGACTTAACACAGATGCACTGATTGAAAGATGTGAAGAAATGCAGCCTTCAAGGATCTTTTAAAGCTACAATATTACATTGACAGGTCACACAGAAAGCTGTGATAGACAATCACTTTTTTTTGCTTTTTTTGTTAGTCATTCCGTAGTTATTAGCACTTAGCGATCATTGTTGCTGCTTTTTCTACATTAATGTTGTGTTGATTAGCACTTGGCCACTGTGTAAAATCTCACTGGGCATTTGTATCATCTGTGCATGTTGCTGAAGTCTTTTAGTAGTTACCACCACCTTGTGATAAATGGAGGAACAATGTGTATGCATTACTTTCGTAAAGAGATCTACGATGAGCTTTGACAAATCTCCAAGTACAACGAAAGAGCTTCATTTAAAGCTACTTACCCAAATAAGTGACCCCCAACACAATAATAGCACAAAATTCATCTTCAGTACAAAAATGACAATTGTGCTTTGTGGAACTGCACTTATACTTTTACCACAATTCAAATTACTATGATTAGTTGACCCTGATTTAGTGTTCTTGGAGATCGGTTAGGTTTATAGGTGAAGGTCTTCAACTTCACCTATAAGCTTGGACACAATCGAAGTCATTAACATGAAAAACCATTTAACCATTTTCATCCTCACACGCTGCGTCTCACCGATCCACTCACAAGATCCTTCCTTCGACCCCTGACCCCGACCCCAGATCAGAGGCCAGTGACTCTTAAGACAATCACTTGCTCAGTAAGGCTCGATGCACTACACAGCATCTCTCAGGGAGCAGCTCTTTTTCTGACTTTGCATCAAAAGAGGGTTTAATATTTTTGCAAATTTACAAAAAATGAATTATAAAAGAATAACTTTTTAGGATAAAAAAAAAAAAGGCATACGTCGCCAAACGTATGCAGGCAACGGAATCTGCCCAGACAAGGCTTTGATAAGTGTGTGTCTGTGTGTATGTGTGTATAGAGCATGAATTCACTGTCCAAATCTCTTTACAGCCCAGACTATATGACAAGCATTGTTACATAGCACATGGAGAAAAAACAAAAAAAAAGATATATACTGTATGTCGGTGTGCTCTTGTCACCACTGTGCACTCATGTTTACTGCTTATTTTGCTGCTTTTCGGGACAGTGAGGGAAGCCCACTAGTAAGCTGTGAATCAAGCGCCATCACAACATCCCTGGGACAGTGAATTCCAACTCTGAATATGAAGTTTTTGTGTGTGATGTTATTATTTTCCCTTGTTAGACTGTGAATCAGAGGGGTGGGATGGGGTTATGAGAGGGGATGTGCTGGCAAGAACGAGTGGCAACGCAACACTGTAAGTAAGATACTGTAGCAATAAGAACTGGAGGCATTTACTACTGTCATGTTTGCATTGTAAGATTATTTTTTATTTTATTACTATTTACTATTATTATTGTTCTTATTATGACTACTATTCTTCTATTACTATTAGCCTATTGTTGTTCTGTTCTATTTGCATGACGTTTCATTGCAATGAAACATTTGGGGCTTATTTGTGTTTTTCTCTTCTCATGATATTGTGAGTTTCGTGGGAGGGGGTTATTGGCAGGGTGGGCGATGGGTTTAGGGCAAATTCCACCTCAATTCAGTCAGTTCAAAGCAATTTTTTCACAAGCTGAAAGAATTTTTAAATAAAAATGCTCTTATTTATACACAACCAATTTAAAATTTGTTGTTCGATTTGAAATGATTTACATTTTTTTTCCCTCAACCTTTTGAATGTGTGAGTTGGTATAACCAGTCAGCGAACGGCCCTTTCTGAACTGGCCTTATTGAACCGGATCAGAGACCCTTAACCTGCAGAGGGAGGGAACGATGTGGGGAGGGGGGGGTAATCTATTCTGAATGTTATGGAGTAGCCTGTTCAGTGTGAGGGGCTGAACGCATCATGCGCCTTTACCACTCCATCAACACAGACTGACATCGCAGAGAGCGCACAATAAAACTAGTCGTCATTCTGTGTGACGGCTCGGACAAATTGCGCAAAACATTTTTAATACACTTGGTTTGAAATGCATTTCCTACACTTGGTCAAATACACTCCAGCCCAAACTTCCTCCTCCCTTTCCTGAGAAGACCTGTGTGTGTGTGTGTGTGTGTGTGTGTGTGTGTGTGTGTGTGTGTGTCTGAGAGAGAAACAGAGAGAATGAGATGATGTTTGCTCTACCAATGCTTTGTAAACTTTCTTGATGCATTACACATGCGTGCAATTGGAGTAGTGTTGAAAATTTGTTAAGTTATTGTTTAGAATGTCTTTGCATCCAAGCAAGAGCAAATAAAACAAAATGTAGCAATCTGTAACCGAAACCTAAAAGGTGCTTGGGCTTACAGAACCTCTTTTACACAGGACTAACAATACAAAACAAACAAAAAAATACAATAAAATGAGACTTTTTTTGTTTTTTGTTTTCAAAGTGCCATAGCTAGTGAGGAGAGGATTGGCAGAGTGGGGCGTAGATGCTTTACAGTGTGAGTTTACTTGAGAAACCAATCAAAAAAAAAGGGAACTCTACTCAAAATGTGTATTTGATTACACTGACAAAACGTTTTTACATTTTATGCTTTTTTCATTTGGTGAGAGGGGACTCTGCTGGACTCTGAACTCTGACTCTACAATAAATCCATGAGCTTTGCTGTAGATTTTTTTTTTATTATTTCCACATGAGAATGAGAGAGTGTGTGTGCGTGCGTGTGCATGCATTCGTTTGCATTAAAGAGAGCCACAAACACCCACATTTGATGGATCAGAATGGGTTGAAGTTCAGAGCTATGCAGGGCCCTTACTGAGTCCTCCTTTGAGATGTATATACAATGTGAAGGTCTGAAGTGATTTTTGTTAAATTCTATATTTTATCGCTTTTGTAGACATTTTGTTGTGGGAAGAAAAAAAATAAAAGAAATTTTATGGGTGCATTTCTGCCTCGATTTTCTGTTTTCACACATACACATTGTTAGATTTTAACTTTTTTTTATTTTAACCAAACATGGAACAATTTTACCCATAGTAAATTAATCCATGATGTAACAATGTTAGTTATAACAGTAATTTTCATTGTCTAAATATCAAAATATTTATAGTACAAAAAGTCCTATTATGATTTATCAAATACAGCTTAATAACATAAACTCTTTTTTAGAAGAATAATTTGCAACACTCCCTTCCTCCTGAAAATATTTACTTAATATAATGAAAAAATATATTAGCATCCTTTGAACAAATTACAGTAATTAAATCTCTAGTGTTACAGACTGCTCATGATAACAAATCACTTTTCTATCTCCCTGTTTCCACTGCGAAGGAATCCGAGATGACGCAGGACACCAAGACAGTATTTACTGAGAACATATGTGTGAGTGTGTGTTTTCAGGCAGACATGTCTCGGTACATGTGTTGGCGAAAAGTGCAAGTTTCTTTTTTTTCCCTACTTCCCAGGTCAAAGGTTACATCCCGGTTTCAACGTTCTCTTGTTCATCTTTCCCCGACGTCGACTACGCCTCGCTGCTGTCCGGACGCTTCCTTAAATCTGAACAACAGAAACATCAGTCAGCGACATGTCGCTCCAATAACACAGTCATTACCACAAGAAAGAGAATACTGACAGGCCTGGGAGGAAGTCCACGCATCCGGCATGAATAATTTGGTTTGATTTGTTGGAGAAATCTTGGAGAGGACACAAGAAGAGGAAGAGGAAACACAACGCACCTTTGAAATATCAAAACAACTGTGTCTGAATGTTTGTGTTTGTGTGTTTGTTTGCCGGGCTTGTTTGTTTTTGAGCACAGTTTCTTTCCGAGCAGTTATCCTCTAGATGCCGGTATCGTGCCTACCCAGAGACGTTAATTAATAGCTAATCAAAGCTAATGTCTCAGCAGCACATCGCCAGCACAAAGACATGATTAATATGTAATCAAAGGCCGTGGAGCACAACGCACAAAGCAGGGCCCACCCCCATGCCTCAAACACTACTGTTGTTATAGAAATAAACGAACACTCGTGGCTTAATTAGCTGGCTGTTGGTGTGTGTTGTCTTCATTTGAAGTTGTTGGGGATTTATCTCAGAGCCAACGTTGGCCTCCTGAGTGACGACACTGAGGTGACATACATGCATATACACACATGCATGACAAAAAAAAAATCTTTTGTATACACCAAGGGATGCAAATCGCATACTGGTTTAGACAATAAGCTGTATCCTTCAAGTATTTTAACAATGTTAACACGCACACATTCTCTCTCTCTCTCTCTCTCTCTCTCTCTCTCTCTCTCTCTCTCTCACACACACACACACACACACACACACACACACACTCACACACACAACACACACACACAGCTATGCTGAACATCTCTAACCTGTTAGGCCCAGTCTGCGGCAGCAGGCGCCACAAGAGTGTTTCTGCAGAAAACCTTTGATGGCGACATCTCCGAGGTTATCAGGACCAAAGAGCATCTCACCCCTGCTACCACTGAAACAGGGTCAGGCAGAGGTTTTATCTGTTCTACCAATGTATATTTTTATAGTATTTAAAGCTCTTAATTCAGAAGGGAAAGTTTTCTGAAACCAGATGTCAATAATAAAGTATCTCTGCTTACTGTACCTTTGATCGTCTGCCATAATGACCGTTGGATCGGTCAGAGCCTCTCCAACTCCTGTCAAGAAAAGAACACATAAACAAAGAAAGAAAGACAGGTAGGTAGATACAAACACCCAGACAGTAAAGGAATCTACCTTGTATATCGAGCACCAGAAGCTCCCTGCGTGAGTACTCATACGTCCAGTGGGAGAACGCCAGCAGCATTTCCTCCAGTGAACAGCAGGGGGGGATCTCTTCTCCTGTGTTGTTGTTATACTTCCTGAAGTCGCCACACATGTTCCTCTCAATGGTCAGGTACTGGCCGTTTGAATGCCAGAGGACCAGTGAGACATCTAGAAACCTGGTGGAGAGAAAAGACAATTGGTGAATGCACACACACACCAGATGCATGTATGAGAGAAAGCACACACACACACACATACCTTGGTGAGTAGTGCATATCCTCAGGTTTGATCTGGTTGAACACTTCCATCATCCGCTGGGCTGCCCTCTGCTGTTGGATCTCCTTCAAGCAGAGGTTTACCACAAACTTAAGCTAAAATTGTATGTGTATACATCCCCAGAAATGTCTTCAACTATTCAGTGCTTCCCTGTCTATGTGCACTTTGCTTTTTACAGGGTGTCTGCAGGTTTCCATAGGTTACATTTAAGACATTCTAAGACCGTATAAAATTATTATGAATGCACTTTCCTATTTTACTTTTAAAGTGCTAAAAAAGTAGGAAGGTTATGTAAGAAAACAGGTATTGGTTTTGTTTCGAAGTTGTTCGGGATGATCAATAAAATTTTTTCCCAAAAACACATTTAAAAGCAAGACTGAAATTAATTTCAATAATCAAATACATTTATAGTACATTTTAAGACATTTCAAGGCAGATATACTTACCCTTAAACAAAGCTGCAGTGCCGTGCTACCATGGAAATACCTCTGCCAGGCACGAACCACCTCCGGCCTGAAGGCTTTGACCACGTATACCAGACCAGGTCTGAGCACGTCCTGCTCTGCCCAGGTACACAGCACCCTGAGGCCCTGCCGGAGACCCCCATCCAGAGAGCCCTCTTCACTGGAGAGAGGCTGCAGCATGGCAGAGAGTCCTCGTGACGACCAGGAGGAGACTGTGCTGGATTCGGAGTCAGCTTCAGACGGAACTTCCTCCAGGGAGTAGATGCTCACCTCTTCACCTCCTGCAGAGAAAGAGGAAAACAGTAAATTAAGTGCATGGAAAGAAATAAGTTGACTGTGACACCAAACAAAAAAGTTACCCAGAATGGAGACAGGTGTGAAGGGAATGGTGTGAGCCAGTCTCATCAGGTTGTTTCTCTCCATAGCTGTTAGCACACAAACACAACACAGTCAGAACTATTCAGGAGCTAAAGTACAAGTATAATGACACATGGAATCTCAGGGAAACAGATGCACAATAAATTATTTGAGGTGGAAAAAGCTTTTGGGATCAAGTGCACCAAAAATGTTGATAGCGACAATTGACTCAACTTAATTTTAATACCTGAATAGTGCGGATACAAGTTGTCAGTGGACGGGAATGAGGAGCTCTTCACTGCAGCAGGCAAAACACAGGGGAAATTAAAATACAGGAACAGTGACTCTCACAATAATGAATAAATTAAGTATATAAACATATTTTATAGCAAATGTATCAGAACTGTATGTTCAGAAATACCTTCAGGGGCAATCCCACTTTGTAAACTGCAACAGAGACATCAAAATATTTTATATAATTATTAAAATCAAGTGTTTTGAAATTTGTGGATATTACTGCCAAAAGAAAGGCTGACTTACGAAGACCTACGGCTCATGGATCTGGCCCAGCTGTTCCATGCTGAATGAGGGGGGCTCCACACATCCTGAAGGCCAATTTCAATGCACATGTTATACAATCAATATATCTCGTCAATATTTACTCAATATTTCTATTGCTTCCAAAATTACTACAGTATACAGTTGGTGCATATTTATTTACCTGATGGGAAAACACTTGCTTCTGCAACAAATCCATTGGTTCAAAATCTGAAACAATATTGATATTTCTTAAATCTGAACAACACAACTTACACTGTACACTTTTATTTCGAATTTCAAGAAGATCAAGATAAAATGATTATTGTGTCGTTGTTGCATTTCACAATGATGCTCTCATTTTGTCTGGTGTTATAAGTCCAGCACACCCGTTTCCTTTACAGTGGAATGCTTTTGCCCGTCCCTAAAGGCCCAAACTCACTCTCAACCAGGCCATGGCATGTTTAGTTCAGCTCAAGGCAAAAGGAACGAGAGCTTTTAGTCAACAAGAAAAGTAAAACCAATTTATTATTTGGAAACACTTTGGTTAACATGAGTCTGAGTTTGATAAACATGATGTTACCAATGTCAATCAGCAAATCATGTTAAATAATCGTGATCTCTCAGCCCTAATACATTGCACATTTTAAAAAAAGGACTTACTGAGCTGACTGAGGCTGGCTGAAGCTGACCAACATGTAGGTTCTCCTCTCAGTCTCCGGCACCTTCTCCAGCAGGCATCAGACATGTGGGACTGCATGGTTACCAGTTTTCCAAGTAAAGAGAAACAATCAGCAGGGTTTCAGTTTTATGATCCATGCGTTTATCAGTGCATTACTGAGCCATTATGGAGAAATTTGCCATGAAAAAAGTAAATGTATGTGTGTCACATTACAGTATCTGGACTGCTCTCCTGTATCTTCACAGTCTTCCTGTTCTGGTTCTTGCCTCTGCTGTCTGCCTGAGCGAAGTCAGAGGACTTTGACCACTCTGCAGAAACAGAAACACACATGATCTGTTAGAAAGTGTGCACAATAACACAAAAGTAAATACAGTGTAAAAAAGAAAACATAAAGTACACCAAGATTGTTATGAGCTAATGCATATTCTTTTGTTTTAAAGCATCCACTAGTAAATAATTTAATTTCTACCTCTGCATCGCAGCGATGTGTCCTCCCTAAAACTCCTCCCACCAGCCAAACTCTCTTTGTTCATTGCCTCATTAAGAGAAGAAAATGATCCCCTCATTGGACTGAGGGGTGCCCCAGAGAAAGTCATGTTCTCCACGCTGGATGACAGAGACCTGCAGTGGCCGTAGGGACGGTCTCTGGACAGACACGCCCACCTGGGGGACTTCACAGGTTTTACCCATTGGCTGGAAGGTCTGGACCGAGGACTTGGTAGGCTGTCATCCTGAGAAAAGGCAGGATTTACTAAACCCTCAGAGACGTCTCGAGGGTCAGAGAGAAGGACAGCATTGCTAGAAGATCTGGATATGTTAATATTAGACAGCTGTTCCTGTGACCTTTCCTCGTCTCCCTCTTTCTCTTCTGCTTCTTCTTCTTCTTCATCCTCTTCTTCTTCCTCTGCCTCCTCTTCCATGGAAGTTTCCTCCTGACTGGGATACAGGTATGGGTCACATGTCCAGAGTTTGTGATGTGGTGACTCCATGCCTCTGGAAGACAGAGGAGACCCACAGCGGGATGGTCCACAGAACTCACAGGGCGTCTGTCGGCATCTAGAAACTCCCAGCCAGTTCTCACAGGGATGGTCAACAGAAGCAGACTAGGGTGAAAAAAGTGTGTTAAACAAACTATTTATTATTAGTTCTGTTAGTGTTAGATATTAAAATTATCATATTCCCTGTAAGAAAATTCTCTTTGGCTTGTTTTGCAACATCCTCATTTTCTTTCACTTCCTACAGCTGCTGTTATAATAAAATGACAACATTAAAAGAAAACCATAAGTACCTCTTTTGCTCCTTCGTCTTCCTCCTCAGTGTGTCCTGGTCTTCCTCCCCTGCTCCCCCTGGCTCCGACATGGCACTCCTGTGATACCAATCTACTCGCCTTCTGAGTATAGCCCTTCAGCAAAGAAGGCGGGGTACTTTTGCACGACTTGGCCATCACTCGCCGCATATTAAGTACATCACAGTCTGCTCCACTTCTGTGTGGGGGGGTCCAGCTGTGAGGGAGCATGTGCCGGGACGCTGTGATGGGTCGACACTGAGCCAGTCGCGTCTCTTCCTGATGTAGGCTGTCAGAAGCGGAGAGCAGAGTGAGGGTGTCCACAGCCAGCGCCGAAAGGTCCTGGAGTTGACCCAGCTGACCGTCCAACTCTGACAGGCTGTCCTGAATGAAGTTGACCTTCTCTGAGACCTCCCCCACCATCATGCACATCTCCTCCGCTCTAGTGGAACAAACATTAATAAAAAACACTGTTCAAATGTGTTTTGTCTACTTATGTTATCCCAAATGTTTAAAAAAATGTCAGAAGCTGTCATAAACGGACTTTTTATCCAGTTTTAGGCCATATTTTTATGATAATCTTTTTAGATCTTGTTTTTTTAACTATATATTTTAATCTGATGAGTGATTTTACTTATCGGATGTCTGGATCTTAAGTTATCTGAGGCTGAACAGCGTCACCGTCAACTGCTTTCTTCTGTGTTTTTACCGATATTAATCAGCGGGTTCGTTTGTTTGGGAGAAGAGGAGACTGCAGTGGTGGCAAACTCCCATGATCCCACGCTACTTCATGACATCATCATACTTTGTCTGTTGTTATTGTTTTGATGTGAGAAACCCCCAAGAGGCAGACAAATATTCAACACAGTTAACTTTAAGCTCATACCAATGTCATGATGTCAATCTTTTTAAAGCGACATTTTTTTTGACATTTTGTATTATACTGCATGTCACATGTAAATGAAGAGTCAAGCAAACACACACAGAGGACTGAAGCCTGTGTTTGTAGGACAGGAATACATACTCACTAGAAGAAATCTAATCAATATTGATACCATAATTCACATGCACTTAACTTATTTATGACTAATCAGTCAGAAAACAGGGGTCCTTTTTGGACAGACATATGAGTTCACTGAGAATCAGCTGCATCAACTTAAATACCTCATTATCCATTACCCTCATAAGCTAATGAGGGGAAAATATAACAAAAGGAGCCATTGTGGGTGTTATAGTACGAGGAATGTTTTGGTTCTGGCACCGGACACACACTTATTATAGAAACTATTCACTACACTTCACTAAAATCAACTTGTACAGGGCAACAGAGTTCATGCAGTATATCTTTAATCCAGACATTCTTTTCAGTTACATCATATAGAGCCCCCAGTCCTTAATGTCTCCATCCAAGCTCACTGTTTATGTAAGCATTAACTCTGAAATGTCTACAACACTGACTTCATCCTGTGCAAGGACCCAAGTGAAATCTAAAAGGCCAGTTAGCAATTGTGATTTTGCCGGAGAGGGAACGGGCCGTGGTGCAGCAGGAACACACAAGAGCTGGAGGGTCATCCTCTCAGATAAAACAAGTTGAGAAGCGTCACTATAATTCTACATCCTACACGGCCGGCTTATAAGAATCAATTAGAATATCAATCCAACCTCTCAGCTGTGGCTCTGATCCTGTTAATGTGACTGCCGTGGAGCCCTTCACTCTTCTCGTGGAAGTAGGCCTCTACACATTTCTCCTCAAACTCGTGGAGCTTCTTGCAATCCTCATGGCCCAGGAAGAGCTCTGGTAAGGACAGGAGGGATTTTATTAATAGACTCATGCTGTGAAGTGACTGTCAGATCTGTACAAATAACTCCTGAGTTAGTTTTCCATCCACACACGTACAGCGTGGTACTTACTAAGTCCAGAGCATCTCTCCTCCCGCTCAGCACCTCCACTACATCTCCTGTAGATGGCTCTCAAACCTAGGGTCATGTGACTGAGGAGGATGAGGGGCGGGGGCAGCCACGGCCTATCCTGATAAGTCATTATGTAGCGATAGCGGTTGTATTTCCACAGCTTATTAGATGTCGATGCCATGTCAAAGTAGATGTTGCTGTTAATGAGAAGGCAACAATAAAAGTTATCTTAATTTGGGGTCATGCACTGTAACAAATAAATGTGATTTTTCTTTTTTAATAAACGTGCTTACTTAAAAAATGCAATGAGAATGTTGACCATGATGATGTACTGGAAGAACATATAGACAGCCTGGAGGAAGGGCGTGAGGAAGGAAGCAGGAGGACATGGAATACCATCGTCACACACTGTTAAAACACACAAACACCATTATCAAAAATATTATTATTAATAATAATAATAATAATAACATATCATTCTCAATATTCACCATATATATATATTCAGATTTAGCAGTGGTTTTCAATCTGTTGTCCAGGGACCAACAAGAGTCATTACATCGGTTGTATGGGATCCCCAGCAAAAAGAGGAAGAGGATATTTTTACTTTTATCAAATTTTTTAGATGTTGGAACAAGGAAAGAAATAGGATAGGCCGCTTTGATTGATTATTACTTATAGTGATCCCAGTTTGTCAATATCATTAATTAACTATGAAGACTTTTTTCATCTGTAAACCTAAAATAAAAAATTACTCAGAGGAGATTCCTTATGACAAAATCCTCTCAAAATTGGGGGTCTGTTGTCCAATGGTGCATCTATTATGGGGGTCCTTGACAAGAAAAAGCTTGGGAACTCTGCTTCAACTGCTGCATTAGTTAAAGTTATCAGACTCCTGACACAATGAGCATAATCACCTCATTCACCGCTAGCCTTCAAATAAATAACACACATTGTAATACAAAGGTCAGTCAAGCAAGTGTCACTTGAAATGAGGTGAGACTGAATGAGCTAAATTTTAATCCAGTTCCATGACTAACCTTGCTTTAACAATGTTTTGGAGCACCTGATCTATCTATTCTATTCATGTGGCAGAGGATAAGTGGCAAGTTGACCTTGCAGTTAAGCACCTCTACCAAGAAAACTCAAGGCAACATCAAATTCATCAAGGTAAAGTCTGCTGCTTTAAATCAACACTGTTTAATAAGTATCTAATGTTTTCTACTGAACCACAAACCATCTATTTCCGCTGCATAGACCTCTCCGTAGATCATCCAGTAGGGTTGGAAGACTGCATCACGAGCTAGGCTCCAGGACGGATCCTCATTTGGTGACAGGATGGCCTTCCTGGACACCCCGAAGCTCAGCAGCACTATAGCCATCATCACCACTATGAAGAACATGTTGCTGGTCTGAGCAGACACAGAGAGAGGAGGGAGGGGTGACTAAAGAAACGCTTTCCCACCTTCTTCCTCTCCAAAAAGTAATGTACAGTCTCTACCCACCATCTTAGTGATCATGGTGAGGTAGGGGCCAGCATGCTGATTGACAGCCAGCAGATCCATCACCCTGACGAACCAGAAGATGATGTCCAGGCAGTAACTGATGCGTCCTGCCGTCTGGAATGGATCAGCATGCCAACGCATTACCAGTCCAGCCAGGAAGAGGAGGATGGCAATGAAATCTGATATGTTCCAGTACTCTGAGAACCAAATCTTCAGCTTCTGGCTCAGCTTCCTCGGCTCGGACATTAGTACCTAATTACGAGGTATAAAGTGGGATATTTTTTAAGCTGCATTGATCTATCAACTGAGATTCCTACGTAATGTATTATGTACTTTTATTTTATCTTCAGTATGAGACTTTTTTTAGCAACATTTTCTTCAGAAAATGCATACAACAATGAGCATAAGTTGTTAAATAATTACAATGGAGAGAATACAAATAAATAAGAGAACATGTCTCTCTCTCTCTCTGGCACTCTCACCTCTCTGGTTTTCTCCACTGCAGTGGACAAGATGTACGCTATAACCAGCCACTCCTGAACACTGGGTTTATCCCCCATCTTCACCAGGACCACGTAGGAAAATAACATCAGAAAGGCCAAGTAGGACATCTACAGATGGAAAAAGGTTTAAAGAGAGACGTGGAGCAATTATAAAAACATACACTGCCTTTCAAAAGTTTGGAATCACTCAGAAAATGTCTGATTTTCCATGAAGTCATACATTTGTGCTTTAATTACAACCCTGCAGATCTTCTAGCTGTCAATTCAATGTCATTGTCAACGAAATCTTCAGAAACGTCACCCTAAACTTCCTGTACTTTATTTTAACCACATGGTCAAAGGTGCTCCCACAACATCTCGATAGACAATTGATTGTCACGTTTCTAAAGAAATTTCTTTATTTCTGTTCATTTTGAGACCATAAACCTGCAGACTGTGCCTCAGATGCTCTATTAGCCCAAAGAAGGCCAGTTTTATTAAACAAGACAGTTCTCAGCTGTGCTAACGTGATGATGATGAGTCTTGGTTGTTGAAAATCTGATTTCCCAACAATAGACGAGACTATATTTCTGATTAATTTAAAATTATTTCCATTAAAAAGTGTATTTCGGGGCGCCCGGTTGGCTCAGTGGGTGGAGCTGGCAACCCATGTACCGGGGCTCAGTCCTTGCTGCAGCGGCCCAGGGTTTGAATCCGACCTGCGGCCCTTTGCTGCGTGTCATCCCCTCTCTCTGCCCCCCTTTCCTGTCTGTCTGAAGCTGTCCTATCAAATAAAGGGAATAAAAGCCCAAAAAATACTTTTTTTAAAAAAAGTGTATTTCTTCCAAAACAGTGATTCCTCAGTGTCGATGAATACTGTACCACACATGCGATCAAATAAGCAGGTACATTCAGTCCAAACAAAACTATTTTACATCTATCCACAAACATAACAACATGCACACGACCTACTGTGTGAAACCAGAACTTGACAACAGGAGCTGTGTAGAATTCATACAGTCTTGTGATCCAGGACAGACAATGCACGGTCACAGAGGATACGGTGTCTGACACAGGACCAAGACATTTCTCATGGAACGACAGGCCTCGCTCTGCATCCTGGCTGCCCTGTGAGAGTAGAGTAGGACAGGAGAAGAGATTGGAAGGGGAGACAAGAGAAGTATGATGCTATGGTTAATCAGGATTCCAGTTCTAGTTTGAAACCAGTGCTGGATACGTGCTCTACTGGCACTTTACCGTCTGATCAGTTCCCTCATGGGCTGGAACTGACTTCACAGCGTCAAGCCCAAACAGCATTGCCTCATGGGACTGTGGGACATGGCACATTTCAGCTTTGCTTTTGAACTCCAGTAGCAGGATGGCAGGGGGCAGAAGAAGGCTCAAAATAATCTGAGAGAAAGAGATAACAAGTGTGTTTTAAATACTTTGAATCAAATCACTCATCGTAAGAGTGTGAAAGGGACGCTCGGAGTGCTGAACCCGCTGAGAATTCTGTTAATTTAGTTCATAATGAATTTTTATAGTGATAAAAATACATCACATATTAAGACTTACAATCAGAGACTTTACGGGTGCAATGCATTTAAACATAACGTGAATTTTATTTGGTTTATCTGACGTTGTTTACCTTCAAAAATGAGTTTTTCCTCATGTTGAGCGGACCGGTCCAGAGATCTGTGAGGAGGGTCTGGGTGCAGGAGTGTGAGACGAATGGTCTATGACATGAGGAGACAGCCATCTGCAGACAGGTGAAGTGGCTCCATGCCTCCATCTCTGAAGTCAACAGCTTCATGGCCATCTGCTCGTTCTGACGAAATGCACAGTCTAACATATCCACCGCCAGCTGACCAAACTCACTGTGACACAGAGACGGGACTCACATGCAATCATATGCAGGTTTTTATAGAAGCAACTGCACAAAGTCTGTAATAATTTAAAAAGATATAAAAGATACAAACATACAAAACAAAGATCCAGAAGTGCCACAAAAAAAGTAAAACACCCAAATTGATTAAGGACACAACACAGGATCAGACTGAACCATAATTAATGTAATTGTCCCCATATGTTGATGCATATACACTCACAGTGAATATGTCTTTAATCGCTCTGCAATGTTGTCGTCCATACTGCTCTGCCGTGCCTCAAAGGCCATGGAGCGGTAAAGCTTACAGGCCACGGTGGCACGTGCCAGCGCCTCCTCGCCGTGCTGCCACAGGAACAGTGCCATCTGCTGACGCTGGTGAAGCACGGCCCACACGAACAGGTCGTTGAAGTTGAAGGGAGCCAGCAGTGTGGCATCACCAAGGCCGGGTTGATGCCCCGCTGCTGGCTCGACAACTCGACTGCTCCCAGGTGACTCATCTTGCTCCTAGATGGAAAAGGTAGAGGTGTGGACAAAAGAATCCACAAGGGAAGTGAAAAAAGGGAGGCAGAAGGGAAATAGAACAGATTTATAATGTACAAAATAAATGTTTGTACAAGGCTATTATAAAGATGTTAGGGCTGCCTTAGAGATCCAAAAATGATGTATAAATCCCCCACCAACCTTATGTTTGTAGGGCTGAGCAGTTCTAAAAAACTGCAGGTCCTGGAGACTCCTGACCCTGCTAGAGTTTGGCATTAATCCCCGTCTATGTCTAGACAAGGAGGTGGAGCTGTCCCGTCTACCCTCCTAGAGAGCGTGTTATTTGTAAGAAGGATGAGGCATAATTACATAATTACAATAACATTTATGAAAACACAGTGGGAGTTTTAACTATGGATGCTCACTTTGTCCCGCAGGCGGCTGTAGGCAGTTCTGAAGAGTTTACGTGTGTAGGTACTGCGGTACGCTTCGCCTATGAGGTACTCTATGACCAGGCCCATGTCAATGAGAGAAAGACGGTGACCTATGGGAAGAGAAGTCTACACACACACACACATACACACATGGCTACAGTAAATACGTCATATACTATATAAATGTAGAAAAGACTGCTGCAGTACATTTAAAAAAATAGCAGTATCTATATATACCTATAGTGTAAATAAATGCAGCTCAACTCAATACCTGAGTAAAGGCCAATAAAATCTGAGTAAACAGTGTTGTCTATAGTGTAACTCACCTGTTTTGCATCTTCAACGAGGTGGTGGAGGAAGCGGCCTGTCTGTCCCTGCGGCTGTGGAGAGAGATTTGTCTTATTATTGAGAGAGTAGACAAGTAAACAGAAAATAACAACCAAATCAGAGCAAAAAAAAAATAAAAATCAAATACTTTTTAACACAGTTGCATATTGCATATAAAGTAGCAGCTCTGGGACCCTTAGCTCGTTTCTAAGGGGGACTTTTTATCCCAGAGTTATGAATAAATAAACAGGCTTTAATACACAAAAGACAAAGGCAGTGTGGTGGAAGCCAAGTGTGAGTGTACTGATGATTAAAAAGTCTTGTGATCTCAAAAGCATCCTGAAACAACAACTGGGGAAACACCCTGAATGCGACTGACCAGGAAACACAGAGAATATTGGTGCAAAACACTTACAGTGAATTATAGGGATTTCAATCAAAGACACAGTTTTGGAATTTAACAAAGAATTGAAATCCTTCTGTTTGTTTAGCAAAGAGAGAGCCAAGGGGAACAAAAGGGGAAATAGTACAAAGACAAACAAAAGTACTTCTTTTATTTACGTCAAGATAAGATAAGCCTTTATTGAGGGGAAGTCCAGGTGTTCACAAGGACAGGAATAATAATAATTAATGAATCTAATAATTCATGAGTAAATATGAAATTGTGAGTGTCACAAACATTAGAAGCAGATAATAAATGTGTCTTAATAACCGTGTTGTAGAGCTCCTCGAGGCGGTCCACAGTGAGGAAGCGGTTCATCGTCATGCCGTTGTCAATCAGCAGTTTGACAAAACTGACTCGATCCATCACCAGGGCATCCAGCATGGCCTGCTCCAAGGAACCCACCTACATACAGCACACATTATCTTATGTTATATATTATATTACTTGTGTGCAATAATAGCATAGTGACTCATTCAAGCCCCTTTTATACATCCTGTTCAAGGCTGGAATCTTGCAGTGTTATTCTGTCTTGGCGTTCTGTATAAATCATATAAACACAGAATGCGGGGCATTGTTGTTCTGCTGTTAAGCTGACAGCGGAGGTAGCAACAGAGCCGAATTGATGTCGGCAGGATGGGACTGGGGTGCGATTTAAAAAGCAGCTAGAAACACGTTGCTCCCACAAATCCGCCATTGTTCTCAGCGTGTTGCATAAGATGCACAGAAACTTGAGAACCTGAGTGGCATATAATGTGCACAGGTAGCAAAAGCACCTCAACACTCAGGCTTCAGTCTCACCTGCCAATGCTGTCTGTACACCAGGACATCTTTCTGTGCAATGTCAGCTCTGTCCCAGGCCAGGGCCATACTCAGCTGCTCTGCAGGACTGGCCTTAGTGCCTGTTCATCACACACAATTAAAAACATAAAACAGAACTATAACACACCGTTTGTCACGATTGGCATTTTGACTTGTCATAGCAGGAAAAGCTCAGGTCAAACATTAGAGATTGTAGCTCTATTCAAGTCTTGCCGGTAAGTCGGCCCGGAACTTCAGCAATTGTTAAAGTTATTATTTACACCTGTGGTTTTCCTGCTATGACATGTCGAAATGCGTGCTGTGAAAAATTCCTACTGTCACAGCCAAGAGGAGACAAAAAAAAAAGTACCCTTGAGAGTAGTTGTCAAAATGGCTGCATCAGGCGCCATCTGGTCCTCTGACTCTGAGTCAAAGATGGTTATCTGTTGTTCAAAGACATGTTGAAGCAGTGTGAGCAATCCACGTGTTAAAGCATAACACACACGTTCCCAAATGGTGTTTAACTTACAGACTGTCTGTGATCCATACACTGCTGGAGGACATCGTACAGCTGAGAGGCTTCTTCTCTCTCTACTCCAAACACATTTCCAATCCTGACAAGGAAGTCCTCTTTAATGTCAGGATCCAACTGCCTATGCAGTGAAGATGTAAGTTAGATCTGTGACATGTCTGCTCACGTAGGTAATACAGAAAATAAAGAGGTGTTTCCAGACTTTTTGGACTGGAGGGGGGGGGGCACTGATTTATGTAGGTGTGACATGAAGTATGTGTCTCAGCTTTCCAGACATTCCCAATTTATGTAATTCCAATACTGTTTATGGACCCCAGTATGCAGGAGTATTCAAACAAACAAGGCAAAAATAAAAGACAAAGTGGGCGTGTCTGCAAAGGAGAGACTCATGGGTACACATAGAACCCATTTTCATTCAGATATCTTGAGGTCAAAGCTCAATAGATCCCTCCAAAAAATGGCCATACCAGTTTTTCTATCGTATAGCATGACATGGTTGGTGCCAATGGATGCGTTAGGTACCAGTATTTTCTTTAAAACAGAGCCCGCTACGGCCTCTGAAAGACAGTATGGACTGGTAGAGGTACTAAACTAAACACGTAGTTTCATTTTACACAATTAAGGAAATTCACTAATGTAAAGATGCAAACCTGTCAACAGAAGTCTGCTTGTGTAAGAACGCGAGCAGGTCAGCAGCCCTGCCCGATCCCTCAAACACAAACACTGGCACAGGGGGCACAGTGCTAACATAGTCCAGCACTGTGGACACAATGGCAGGGCCTCCCTCCACCACCACACACACCACAGGCACTCCTTGGTTCAATCCTACAAAGAGTGGAGGAGAAAGAGATGTTACACATCAGTCACACATCAAGCCCCTCAGCTTTTCTCAGTTCCTGTATGACTCACGAGGGTGTATCTTCTGTAGTCGGATGTGTTTCTCCAGCTTCTTCCTCAGGCCTTGCTGGCAGCCATGTTTTCCCAGCGTTCCATCATCCACCAGCAGAAAGTGGGAGTGGAAACCATTAAGACAGGCCCTCTTGCTCAAAGGGTTCCCCAGTGGCTGGTAGTGCCTGAACACCTGAACCACGTCGAGTGAACCAGAAGTCAGTCATAGTGAAACAAAACATTAGGATGTGTTATAAAAAGATTTTAGCACTCACATCTCTGCCTATAAGGTCTGTGTTGTTGTCAATGACTCCCCATGGCGTGATGCCGACTGTGTTTCTCTTCCTCAGGTCGTGGCCCCCAAATGTTTTCACTGCCTCGCCCACATACTTAGACACACCTAGAGAGTATGTAAACAACAGCTGAACACACAGCAAATATACAATTCAACGGGTCACTTAAGAAAGGCATAAAACACCATCTTACTGTGTAACTAAATAAATTCTTCTGCACTGCAAACAAAGGGACACAGCACGCCGCTACGCCCCACAGATTAGAGACCCGAGGGACACTGAGAATGAATGAAGTCCTTACGAATTAACAGACCTACTTGAGTTCACACTAGAGTTATTATAGTTTTGTATTTTTCATTATTTTTTTGTCATTTCTGTCTTCTTTTTTTGTCATCTTCAGTTTTTTGTCTCATTTTTAAATTTTGTTTTCTATTCAGTTTAGTTTCAGTTAGTTTCCAGAGTGGGTTTTACTTGTTTCAGTTTAGTTTTTATTGTATAAAGTGTTTAATTTTTACAAGTTTCAATATTAGTTTTTGTTTTTTTTATCGTAATATTTAGGTTATATGTCAGGGGCGAGATTTAAAGCGTCCATAATAGGTATTACAATACAAACATTGCACTTTATTATGAAGACATCCCAGTACCAATAAACATATACACCCACGCCGCCTCAGACTAAAATGTGAGACATTTCCTGTATATCTTTATTTCATTTTAGGTCATTTTTAAGTACACAATATCATTTCAGTTGGTTTTTGCTCTTTTTAGACTCTAGTTTTTTATCTTAATCTTAGTTAAAGTCCGCCTCCACTCAAAGTTGTGCTTTTTTTCTTGTTCCTGCAGTTGGATGTTTGAGCTTCACTCTGCAGAATGATGTATGTGCATTATGCAACTTATACATGTGCATAAACACTGAGAACGGACTTTACAGGGAAGTAGGAGACATCTTGTGTCCAGCAAGAAAACATTAGAAATTAGCTAAATTTGCATATTCATAGATTCTTCAGTCTTTAATGAGGTAGTAGGAGTAGATGTCTTTTTAATGATTTTAATGTGGAAATTATACATTCTTTGTGGAAAAAACAAATCAGACGCAAATTATTGTTCCAAGCAGACCATCTAATACACGCCTGGAGGGCATCTCTAACAGAAATGTTTTTCTCACACCCAGTTTTAGCTTTTAGTTTTTAGTCTAGTTAGCTATAAGCTAACTATAACCTGGGTTCACACAGCACAAGAAAATGAACAGTATTATAGCAGCATGGCGCACGGAAATGTTCTTTAGCCATTTCACACTAAGAGTAATAAGAAATACTGACTACCATTTGTAACACCTACCTGTATTGATGCCATCAGTGAGTATCCAGGCCCCTGTGCTGAGGGCAGCAGTCATCAGCCCTTTGCTGAAGGCCTGCTTGATTTTAGGAGGCAGGGTGAAGTTTTCCGAGCCTCCCTGGACGGTGAGCAGTAGCTTCGGTCTCTCCATCTGCCACTCTCTCAGCATCAGTTGGAGCAGCACCTCCGGCTTTGAGTCCACAGCCACACGAACAAACTGGACAGGAAAAATAAGGAACTGTAAGAGACTGAGAGGCTCTCTGTGCTTTTCTAAAGCAGTACAGTACAGTTTTGTTATTACATGTATCACAGCATAACAAACCTAAGCTTCTTTATACAATATCAAAAGCCTAATGTCGGTGTGGTTCAGCTCCTGGAGAAGCATTTACCTTCATTTTTAGAGTAATCCCTTGTAGAAAAGCGTTTTTTACTTTGGCCTACATACACATACTGTACAGTTAGTCGGCTCACTGACCGTGGCCCGGCAGACACGGGTGGCAGTGTCCTGAAAGTCAATGGTCCCGTAGGCATCGGTGGGGCTGGCTTTGGTGTGGAGCTCGATGGACCAGTCCTCTTCCACGTCCTGTCCAGGAGCAGGATGGAGGGATATCGGGGGATGGGACTCTTGCCAAGAGTGCTCCCCGATCAGGCGGCCACAACAACATCTGGACAATGGAAAGATTATAATTGAGAATATTTCTTAATTTAAAGAGGAGCCAAGAATGGCACTGAAGGCTCTTCTCGATGGAAAAGATGTTCCCGCTCTTGGCTTCAGTGAGAGTTTGACTACCTTATATGGTAGACGGTAGATAAAGTGAGTTTAAGTATTTCTTGAAAGCGCCTGCCCTTTTCCAAACAGTTTCTCAGATGGTTCTGTGCAACAAACCATCAGGCGCAGTCAGGCTAGCTGGAGAAACGTGGCAGTTCATCCCTCTGTAGATATAAAGTGTTCATTCTAAGGTAACAAAAACACGATTATTATTTTCTCCACTAAATGTTAAACACTGGGCCTTTAAGACAGGCTACAACCACTGTCCCCTTTTCCTGTATTCCTCCCTTCCTCTTTACCTCCCTTTGTCCTTGGGTCTACATTTCTGTGTGTGTGATTGTGTTCATCATTTCTCAGCCCTACAAAATCCACACACATCTCTCTCTGTATAAAAAGACCTTGGATTTATTACTCTCCTTGAGTCAGGCTGTGACACATGAAATAATTAGTTCATTTCTAAACTAGGAGAGACAGGAGAGAAACAATGAGAGAGCGGGGGGGGGGGACTAAAGGGTGTGGGAAAAAGTGACACAAATATTGACATAATAATAAAAACGCCCGCTTTGACTGCAATAGGGGAGGAGTGGGGGTGTAGGAGGGGAATGCACTGGGTTTCAGGAGGGTATCAACACACACATCAACACAGAATTCATAAATTATACCTGATCAGGTTTTGGCATACTTGACATACTGGCGTGCATCTGTAAGAAACAGGAAATAACACATTATCAAAGAATCCACATGGTCTCTATTCCTGGAAGGAAGGGCTCAGTGCCAAATAGTTTTGCTCTCTGAAAAATGTTGTTTCCAACCACTGCTGTTAATATTATACTATGCACTAACTAAACAAACCATCCCTGTATTTCTTCTGAGAATCGTAAAAAAAAACTTGTACTTGTACAGTTTCTGGAAGCTCATCAGTGCAATCAGGTTTTTTACCTGTGTAGATCCCGAGAGGAGGGGATAAACTTCACACACTCTCTCTTGAAGAAGGTTTCCTCAATCCAAGACTTTCGTGACTGGAATGAGAAAAGAATATATATTTACTTCCAGTAAAAACAGATCCCGAAGCTTCTTCTTCTTCTTCTTCTAAGATCTCAACTGTATTATCAAACTCATCCTCCAGCAAGAAAACACACTATTCCTGAAAACAAATTGAAATCAGTGACCTTCTCAGTGAAGCTCATTGCAGAGCCGGCAGCAGCCTGCCTGCTGGACCCAGGGAGCTAACTGCAGATCCCGCCCCGTCCAAAAAGAAAAAACCTGAACTGCACTCATAAAAAATAACACTGACGGGATGTGAGATATAACTTCGCATTCAACTTCAGAGCACTCTTTTCTTCATACTTCCCCTGATCTTTCAAAGTCTGGCTTCCCCCCTGTGCTCCGTTGCCCAGACAAATTTAACAATGGCCTTACTGAGCGGAGCATTGTTGGTAGGAAAAATACACACATCCCCTTCCTGAGATTAGTACACATGGCCGGGAGTTGGTGTGCTCCCTCACTGGGTAAGGCTGTGTAAACCCCAAACAAGGTTCTGGAGTGGAGCTGCCCAGTGTTTTTACAATAAATATATTTCTTTATAGACAATAAACCGCACTAGTGCTGCCACAGATCAACTCAAAGCACTTTGCTCTATATGGGTATTTATACATTTATTCATGTAGTTAGTGGGTGTTAATATTATTCCGTAATTAAAGAGGTGGGCAAACATGTGAAGCAGTTCTCTATTATTAGCATCCTTGGTAATTATTTAGACAACATATTGCATTGTATATGACGTTAATCTCACTTTTTTCACAATAAACACGGTGTAACACGGCGCTGCTTGAAAGTAAATGAACCTACTGAGCAGTTTTCTATTGTTTTACCATTATTTCTTTATTTAAGGAAGAAGCAGTATGTTTTGTATGAAATAACAGTCGTATGTTTATTATTTCCTTTTACTCCTTTTAAGGAAATCAATTGTGTAGTGAAAAGATTTAATTAAAAAGACATTATTGTAAACTTTTGTAGGAGCAAAAGCTTAAAATGAGCAGGTAAAATATAATCAGGTGGCACAAAATTGACTAAATTAACTGCAATTATTTCGATAAATGTAAAATATGTGACAAAAAGCATTATGATATAAGTACTGGTGTGCTGCAGAGATAACCTGGTCTACAAACCTTTTTCTCCAGATTAAAGAAAACATGTTTGTTATTAGATTTAAAAAAATTCCCTTATAAAATTTAATTTGTGATGCAGAAAAGACCATTCTCACACTAATTGTGAATCATACTGCAATATCTGTCAACATAATTCCAATATGATGTCTTATTGCATTGTATATGACATTAATCTCAATTTCTACCACTTTTTGTACAAGATGTTCAGTACCTTGAATAACTGCAGATTCACATGAGTGACATTGTTTTTGTTGACTAACCTGGTTGCAATGCAATTGTATTATGTTTATCTAATTATTATCTGGTAGTAACGTTGACCGACAATCAAATAAGAGTTAAATATCTTGTATAAGACTTACATGTTCCCACTGAGATGCGGTGGAGTTTAAGTATTAAGTTTCAAAGTACCAGTATCAGAGCTAAACTTTTATTTAGCTAGTTAAAATGAGGTCACAATAAAGTTAATAAAGCACTCATTATCCCCAATTAAATACTTTATGAATGTAGTACGCTGCAGAATTAATATATAACTCAATTATAGTGTGTGCTGGAGACGATATTTAATTACAAAGTCGAGTAAAACTGTGTTTACAAACCTGACTTGTTAAAATTAGCTGACATTAGCTGTGTGCTAACAACAGCAGTGTTAAATAAGTTGTATCATGAGTTATAATAGTCAAAAATAGCTCCAACAGAAACAAGCTGACCTCTTCAGTATATTTAGGTACTAAGTATTAAGTTATACACAACTTACCATGGCTGAACAGTGCAGATAAAAACATGTTCACTGGAGTAAAATCCTTCCACTTCATCATCTGAGACCTGACAAGGACTGACTGCCCTTTTATCAGCTGTGGGTCCAAAGTGCAGAGAGAGCCTTTCCAAGAAGCCTTGAGGAGTTCATGACCTCCTCCTTCAAACACACTGAGGACTGTCCACCCCCCACCCCTAAGCTCTGAGCTGTCAATAAATACTGGAGGTGCTATTATAACCCCCCCCAACCTGCTCCTAGTTAACAGGCAGACAGCTGGGGGAATTGGTAATTGGTGAAAGTGGACAAGACAGGTGATAAAAATGTAAATTAATCCGTTTTTTTTTGTATTTAACAAATCTATCTTAACATCACATCCAAGAAATAATGTAGGTATCAGGACTGAGCGTTGAGTTTGGCCTTCAGAAGACTCAACTGCTGTTTCTTTCTTATTGATAATGTGAAATGCCCCAATTTCTTTAGAGGTGAGAATGTGTTATAGTAACAAGACTGAGTAAAAAAAACCTGTGGAAGCAACTAAAATGTGTGTATTTAAACTAATATATTGAGTTTCCAATGAAATAATTATCCAATGTCACCAGGGGGGCTCCGTAGTAATAAGAGTCACAAAATAAAAAAACATAAGCTTTGTGAAAGATTATATTACATGTTTAGTTCAGTGAGAGAGGCTAAAAACGTATTTTTTCAGTGTTGTAGGTAGTTTTTATTATTTTTTTTAATAGGAGTTCTTCTTATTGCAAAGTGCAAGACACTTTTCTTAATAATATAATGTGTTTTACAGATAGTTTTCATGCATATTTATGTCCTGGAGATGGAAAAAAGGGACTGATTTGGTGGAACAGCCCCTATATTGTAGAGTTATTTGCTACATTTCTCTCTAAATTTAGATTTTTGTAGCTTCTTGTCACAGAATATATTTAATTTAAACTTCTGAACTAAAAAAAAAAATTTAATATTTTTAAATAAACCAAAATAAAATTAAAAAAATCACACAGGAGTCAAGACGAGACGAAAACAAGCAGCTGTGCAACAATAACATGCAATAAAAGTTATTACAGAACGCACTAAAGCCTTTCATTTGGTGTAAAAATGTATATTTATTTATATAGAGAGCTACAACTCTGTCAAACCCCCTACAAACAACAAAAGTTACACCAAACAACAGTCTGAAGAACACTGCTATGTACAGACCCAATTTCTTTAACAACAGAGGTCTGCAAGGCAGGGAATCTGCACCGAACACAACTTTAGGAGTAAACTATCTACAGTTTGAGGATGGATGGGCAACCCCTTCAGAGAGGGTTACAATAACACGTCGGTCCCCCTCTGTAAGAACAGGATTGAAGATCTCTTCCTTTACGTCACACAAGTCGTTGAGATCTTGCACCAACATGAGGCTCACTACTACAGCCTGTGTCACTCTGACGGAGCTTAACTTTTGCTTCCGCATCTCAACCTGGATGCAACCTCAAAAAGGTGCTCTTGACCCATCTATCTGCTGAAAAGCATCACGTGTCAGGACGGAGTGAAAACGCCTTTTATCTTCAGGTCTCCATGGCGTAGGAAGAAGAAGAAGGGTCTTTGACTTTTGCTTTGTCTTTGGTTTGGGAACCGTCGCTGGGGTCTTCGAGCAGTGAAAGGTCGAGTTCAGGTAAGGGAGTCCTCCAGTACTGGAAGGAGTTGTAAGAGTCGTCTTCGGCGTTGGTGTCTTCTTCAGCCTGAGGGTGAAAAGGAAGAGAGAGAAGGGAACAATAACATTTTAGTCTGGGCTGGTTTGGTCTGTGAACTCTGGGATGACACTTTATTAATCTTTTATTGTTTTTTTTTTAACTTTTTCATGCATTTGCCGGGACACATCTCTTAACCTCGAACAGAAAAACTCAATATCAAGAGTGGATAAAGTTATTTTATTCCTGTATTTATGTGTTTTTATTACTATGTGTAGTTGTGAATGTGTGGCTTGTTTTTAATTGCTACTGTGGCAGAAACAATTGCCCCACAGGGACAAAACAAGGTCTTTATGTGGGACTGCTCCCCATTTGTATCCATCACATATTGAGACAAGGTCCCCAATTCTGATTGGCTCTAGTTTCCAAAAGTTAAATCACCTCAGGACAGGTGCTTTTCTAAAATCTGGGTTTCATCCAGAGGCTGTGAAGGCTTACTGTATTTACTTAGTGTGGAAGTTGGTAAAGTTGCATTCAAATAAAATGTGTTAAGTCCTAAACGTGTCAGCATCATCTATTGTTTGCTACTGAGGGCAAAGAATAGAGATATTATGTGATAAGGGAACAGAACAGAAATGCTTATTTCTTAAATTAGATCATGGGGATGCACGATATGTATTTATTTTTCATTTTACAACCAATATGATAATCAATAATTACCTGCTTTTCATGGTAGATGCCGATAAGATAACTGATAATTCCCCATTTTAGTATTTTAAAAAGAAATTAACCCGTAGTTTTTACACAGGTAACAAAGGACAAGATGTTGCAAGCAAAGAGTAACTATTGTTTACTATTGTAAATACACCAAAAACAAATGTTCATTCATGTTTTCTATCAAAACCATCACAAACATACTTTGGCTTTCATAAAACTTGAAGCCTATCAGACATTTTGTATACAAATTCAAAATAAATTATTATTATGGGCCGATAATTTATGTGGCTGTAATTTAATTATCAGCCGATAATGAATCTGCCCTGATAATTATCGTGTATTACTATTAGATAGGCATTTTAAAATGTTATACTACTCCTCAGCATTAGTAACATGTCCCTCACAAACAAAAACTTTATCCCACATTTGGTTTTTTAGGCATCTGGTCATCCAAACTTTAACTAAATCAGAGCCATATTTCTCCCAGAGAGAGAGATTTTTACAGGAAGTTATACATTATACATTCACAATATAATATAAATACATAAATATAATAAAAAGAGCTTTACATTGACAACATAGGAGCTATAGAGTGGATAAAGGGTGACATCTAGTGGACATTTACTGCCACTACACCCACTCACTTTCTCTGAACAGCCTCATTGTGACTCCCCCCCCCACATTATCAATAACTTACTTTATCATTAGCTTTAGAGGCAGCAGTCTCCGAGCTCGTGCTGCCCTCTCGAGTCCGTTTCTTGGAGCTCGTGGGCGCGCTCGAGCCGCGACGCTCGTGGAAACTTCCAGAAAAAGTCTGCACCGTCAAAACAGTCGCAGCATGCTTCCTAGTGTCGCAGTTTGTGGCCTTGCGGAACGGAGCTGCTCCTTCTTCTTCCTCCGGTTCCTCGAAGTAGTGCGGCCTCTTCCTGGAGCGGCTGCCCAGCAGAGCCAGCAGGGACGGCGGGCTCACACCCCCGGTCGGAGCCATGATGCTTCCCAGCTGCATGTCAACACTGCAGACCGAGCGGTGGCATCTTTTGGAGGGAGAGTCGTGCAGCAGGGTGTCCTCTGCGCGCCTCTTCGCCATTAATGTGAGCTGTGTGCGCGCACTGGTGCACCGAAACTTTAAAATAAAAGAGTAAAAAGTTTAAAAACAAAAAAAAACACGTGGTTTTTGTCGCTTTTGTTGCTTTTCGCTACCTGATGCTGAGAGTTGGTGCGTTCAGGTGCAGTCAGAGAGCAGGAAGTAAGATTACTGTGAGGCATTCGGGTAACCAATCAGAGAGAGCAGCGCTGTTAGTACCCGCCCACCGCCTCCTCTCTTCCTTTGGCGGGTACATTCATGCAGACCATAAACATATAAAGGAACACATTTTCATAAAACTGTAAATTAAAATGTATTCCTTAAAATTAATCAGTAAGTTTAAAAAAATGTAATTTAAATTTAAATAACACCTGTTTTGTCACCAATGCAACACAAATATATGAAGCACTAGAAGTGCAAAAATTAAATAAATAAATACACCATTAAATAATTACTTGAACGTGTCATTAATTAAATACATAAATGTGTTATTAAATGTGTCATTAATTCATTAAAATACAGATTCATAATAATAATAATGGATTGCTGCAGAGCGAGTGAACACATTCCAATACAATGGGTGGCGCTGTTCACCTCTCCGTTGGTTTAGATACTCTATATTAAACAAAACTTTAATTGCAACTGCTAAAAATCAAGGGGAAGACTGCCTCCGATTCGGCACTTAAGGGGAAAGTTAAGGGGAAATTAACTTATTGTGCAGTGTGACTGTTTGTCCACTGATTGTCTGTTTTTTGTGACACTTCTTGATGTGAAAACGTTTTAGACATTTTAGGTAAGACATCAGCTTTGCCTGACACCTACGATTGTATCTGTGAAACTTTTATTTTATTTGTGAAAATGCTAAAGGAGAGATTTCACCGTTTTTGTTTTACACCAAGATCTCATTAGACCAGGTCCAGATCAAAAACCACTGCACCTAGACCTCTCAAATCTGGACTGGATTGATGTACAGACCCTGAAGATTCAAAAAACATAGTCTCTGATTTGAAACCTTTCTATTTGTGAAAAACAATAAAGACAACATCTTTTTCTACCATTAGACCAGGTCAGATCCAAAACCACTGCACCCCAAATTATAGACCCTGAAGATTCATAAAAAACACAGTCTCTGATTTGTGAAACCTTTATTGAAAATAAAGGGACAAACATTCTTTGAAAATCTTTTCTTTCATGTCAAACCCTGTCTCTCCATCTCATTTTGAATGGACATGAAAATGTCTTCTTTCTCACTACAAAACAGTAAAAAAAGTAAAAAGGTTATGTTTATCTCTTGAGAAACATTAAACACATCTTCATCGACTGCTCAATTGGGAAACATCCAATAAAAGTCATGATTTGCACTTACCTTTCCTCCATCTGGCCGTCACCGTCAGTTTGCAGATCTCTTCCATAGCCTTTATTGTTGCCTGTGTTAGAATCACTTTTGCTATTATTTATCATTTGAACAAAACAATTACAGTAATTATCACAATTATGAATACCTGATTGATTAAAATAGTTTGTTGGCTTTACTAACATCTGCCATCATTTCAGACCCTGTTCTTGTTCTCCCAGCCACCAGTTGTCCTCTTTGTGTTCCTCCCTTTCCTCATCACCTGACCAACTACCGACCTACAGACATGATACTGACCCTACCCGATTGTCCATAGTTTAAAAATATTAAGATGACGACCCACGACCTGGAACCTGCAAAGGAAAGCAGAGAAGCAGAAAACAAAGAGGCACCTTGACACAACGTTATAAAAGCAGAGGTGAGGCCATAAAAACTTAAAAGAACGAAAATTGCTGACTTTTTTTTACTGACTCTGTGCCTTTTCAACAACTTCTCCATGTAAAAAGATTTGAGAGGTCTAGGTGCAGTGGTTTTGGATCTGGACCTGGTCTAATGCGGTCTATATGCAGAAAAAAGTGTGAAATGTGTCTTTATTGCATTTTCACAAATAGAATAAAGGTTTCACAAATCAGAGACTGTGTTTTTATGAATCTTCAGGGTCTGTACATCAATCCAGTCCAGATTTGAGAGGTCTAGGTGCAGTGGTTTTGGATCTGGACCTGGTCTAATGCGGTCTATATGCAGAAAAAAGTGTGAAATGTGTCTTTATTGCATTTTCACAAATAGAATAAAGGTTTCACAAATCAGAGACTGTGTTTTTATGAATCTTCAGGGTCTGTACATCAATCCAGTCCAGATTTGAGAGGTCTAGGTGCAGTGGTTTTGGATCTGGACCTGGTCTAATGCGGTCTATATGCAGAAAAAAGTGTGAAATGTGTCTTTATTGCATTTTCACAAATAGAATAAAGGTTTCACAAATCAGAGACTGTGTTTTTATGAATCTTCAGGGTCTGTACATCAATCCAGTCCAGATTTGAGAGGTCTAGGTGCAGTGGTTTTGGATCTGGACCTTGTCCAAAGTGGTCTATGTGCTAAAAAAGTGTGAAATGTGTCTTTATTGCATTTTCACAAATAGAATAAAGGTTTCACAAATCAGAGGCTGTGTTTTTATGAATCTTCAGGGTCTGTACATCAATCCAGTCCAGATTTGAGAGGTCTAGGTGCAGTGGTTTTGGATCTGGACCTTTCCAAAGTGGTCTATGTGCTGAAAAAGTGTGAAATGTGTCTTTATTGCATTTTCACAAATAGAATAAAGGTTTCACAAATCAGAGACTGTGTTTTTATGAATCTTCAGGGTCTGTACATCAATCCAGTCCAGATTTGAGAGGTCTAGGTGCAGTGGTTTTGGATCTGGACCTGGTCTAATGCGGTCTATATGCAGAAAAAAGTGTGAAATGTGTCTTTATTGCATTTTCACAAATAGAATAAAGGTTTCACAAATCAGAGACTGTGTTTTTATGAATCTTCAGGGTCTGTACATCAATCCAGTCCAGATTTGAGAGGTCTAGGTGCAGTGGTTTGGATCTGGACCTTGTCCAAAGTGGTCTATGTGCTAAAAAAGTGTGAAATGTGTCTTTATTGCATTTTCACAAATAGAATAAAGGTTTCACAAATCAGAGACTGTGTTTTTATGAATCTTCAGGGTCTGTACATCAATCCAGTCCAGATTTGAGAGGTCTAGGTGCAGTGGTTTTGGATCTGGACCTGGTCTAATGCGGTCTATATGCAGAAAAAGTGTGAAATGTGTCTTTATTGCATTTTCACAAATAGAATAAAGGTTTCACAAATCAGAGACTGTGTTTTTATGAATCTTCAGGGTCTGTACATCAATCCAGTCCAGATTTGAGAGGTCTAGGTGCAGTGGTTTTGGATCTGGACCTTGTCCAAAGTGGTCTATGTGCTAAAAAAAGTGTGAAATGTGTCTTTATTGCATTTTCACAAATAGAATAAAGGTTTCACAAATCAGAGACTGTGTTTTTATGAATCTTCAGGGTCTGTACATCAATCCAGTCCAGATTTGAGAGGTCTAGGTGCAGTGGTTTTGGATCTGGACCTGGTCTAATGCGGTCTATATGCAGAAAAAAGTGTGAAATGTGTCTTTATTGCATTTCACAAATAGAATAAAGGTTTCACAAATCAGAGACTGTGTTTTTATGAATCTTCAGGGTCTGTACATCAATCCAGTCCAGATTTGAGAGGTCTAGGTGCAGTGGTTTTGGATCTGGACCTGGTCTAATGCGGTCTATATGCAGAAAAAAGTGTGAAATGTGTCTTTATTGCATTTTCACAAATAGAATAAAGGTTTCACAAATCAGAGACTGTGTTTTTATGAATCTTCAGGGTCTGTACGTCAATCCAGTCCAGATTTGAGAGGTCTAGGTGCAGTGGTTTTGGATCTGGACCTTGTCCAAAGTGGTCTATGTGCTGAAAAAAGTGTGAAATGTGTCTTTATTGCATTTTCACAAATAGAATAAAGGTTTCACAAATCAGAGACTGTGTTTTTATGAATCTTCAGGGTCTGTACATCAATCCAGTCCAGATTTGAGAGGTCTAGGTGCAGTGGTTTTGGATCTGGACCTTGTCCAAAGTGGTCTATGTGCTGAAAAAAGTGTGAAATGTGTCTTTATTGCATTTTCACAAATAGAATAAAGGTTTCACAAATCAGAGACTGTGTTTTTATGAATCTTCAGGGTCTGTACATCAATCCAGTCCAGATTTGAGAGGTCTAGGTGCAGTGGTTTTGGATCTGGACCTTTTCCAAAGTGGTCTATGTGCTGAAAAAAGTGTGAAATGTGTCTTTATTGCATTTTCACAAATAGAATAAAGGTTTCACAAATCAGAGACTGTGTTTTTATGAATCTTCAGGGTCTGTACATCAATCCAGTCCAGATTTGAGAGGTCTAGGTGCAGTGGTTTTGGATCTGGACCTTTTCCAAAGTGGTCTATGTGCTGAAAAAAGTGTGAAATGTGTCTTTATTGCATTTTCACAAATAGAATAAAGGTTTCACAAATCAGAGACTGTGTTTTTATGAATCTTCAGGGTCTGTACATCAATCCAGTCCAGATTTGAGAGGTCTAGGTGCAGTGGTTTTGGATCTGGACCTTTTCCAAAGTGGTCTATGTGCTGAAAAAGGTGAAATGTGTCTTTATTGCATTTTCACAAATAGAATAAAGGTTTCACAAATCAGAGACTGTGTTTTTATGAATCTTCAGGGTCTGTACGTCAATCCAGTCCAGATTTGAGAGGTCTAGGTGCAGTGGTTTTGGATCTGGACCTGGTCTAATGCGGTCTATATGCAGAAAAAGTGTGAAATGTGTCTTTATTGCATTTTCACAAATAGAATAAAGGTTTCACAAATCAGAGACTGTGTTTTTATGAATCTTCAGGGTCTGTACATCAATCCAGTCCAGATTTGAGAGGTCTAGGTACACTGGTCTAATGAGGTCTTGGTGTAAAACAAAAACGGTGAAATCTCCCCTTTAGCATTTTCACAAATAAAATAAAAGTTTCACAGATACAATCGTAGGTGTCAGGCAAAGCTGATGTCTTACCTAAAATGTCTAAAACGTTTTCACATCAAGAAGTGTCACAAAAAACAGACAATCAGTGGACAAACAGTCACACTGCACAATAAGTTAATTTCCCCTTAACTTTCCCCTTAAGTGCCGAATCAGAGGCTGGCGAATCGGAAGCCAACTTCAGCGTCGTGTCCTTGCAAGCCCCAGTGTTGAGACAGCGTGCGAGGTGCAGGACACAATGTCTAAAAGTTGCTCGGAGCTGCTGAGAGAAGCAGCGAACTCGACTGAGGAAGCTGTGAGCAGAACTCGTCCGGCTCCGGCGGCTCAGTCACAGCAGATACCTGCCGCTCCATCACTTACACCTGTCCAAGGTAAGCTTAGTAATTTCATGTTAGCCGGGTGTGCTACTAATCAATAACTTGGGCCACAGGTGTGGGTTGAATAAGATCGGATCGAAAACGTATTTGTATGCGGTAGAACAAAAACACACACAGATTATTCTAGAAACACACACACAAAAAAAAAAGCAAACACCTGTTCAGTGAAATCCAGTCACTCAAATTTAGTGGTCGTGGGATATTAATTATGAACTATGAAACAACATTTTAATATGTTTTGAATTAAGTGAAATTATAGAAAAATTGAAAAATGAATATGGCAAAAGAGAAAGGTTGAATATTTACAGCAGTATGTATGTTAGGAAATTCCACATTTAGATGAAAAACAGATTAAGGTAGATGGTTACTTTTGTATATAAGATTTTCTTTTCTTTCAGAGTTGAATACAGAGTTAAAAAATTACATTTATTTCAGTTGCACACATTTCCCAGCATAGCTGTTCCTTATTTGGTTTTATATAAGGTTTTCATACATTTTAAAAGGGTACTACTATTATTATGGCAGTAGTGAAATTCAATCCACCTAAACACTCCTATTTATGATAAGAGTTTGACCATTTGATATATGCATCCTACAAAACGTCACAATCTAAAGTTGCGCAACTTGTTATTGGCTCTTTCATTATACTTTTTACCAATGTAACTTGGAATCCTACCTGCAAAGACGATCAAACAACACATTGCATATCTTTTCACTTATTTTGTCAGAAAAAGGAGAATCACAAATAATTTCAGAAATAATATTTTTGGTTTGAGACTGTAATGTACCTTTAAACTGGCACTACTCTTTATTTTAAGAAAAGGAAAGGAAGACATGTTCCATTGTTTGGAACAGTTGTAGTATCACCAGGAGGGGGCGAATGAGGTGTACAGTGATTTTGGTGGCACTACAGTTCAAAATAGTTGAGTTATTGATTATTTATCAATAAAAATTCCCCCAAAATATACAAGAATGTTTTATTGATACAATAACAGTTGTAGTATCACCAGGAGGGTGTAAATGATGTGTACAGTGATTTTGTTGAGGCTACAATATATGAGTACAGTTATTGAATATCTTTTGTGATATCTCTTTTCGTTTTTGAAAATTGTTGACAGTCCCTGCACTCTTGTCTCACAGCCGGTTGTACATAGAGATCAATGTTATTCGAGTAGTCTTTTGTTTAGCTGACCAAAAGGCAGATGAAATTCTCCTCCATAGAGAGTGGGGATGACACGCAGCAAAGGGCCATAGGTCGGCTTTGAACCCTGAGCCGCTGCAGCAAGGACTCAGCGTTGGTACATGGGGCAGCAGCTCTACCGGGTGTTGTAGGAGCTTGGTCAGGAGCAGGTCAGAGGAGAGGAGAAAGAGAAGTGGAGAAACACAACGTCTGCGACAAAAATATTCTATCATCCAACTCACCATTTTCTTCAAAACATGATTATGATTTCTAGTTAATTCATATAAATATAAACTTCTATCTTCTATTTTTTGCTAAGTACAATGTTACTTTGTACTTGTAGTACTTGTTAAGAAGTTGTTGTGCCTTAGAATGACTAGGACATTTGGGGCCCGTTTCAGAAAGCAGGTTCAACAAACTCTGAGTTAAAACCTTAACTGTAGGTTGACCAACTCTGAGCTGTCAAACTCTTTTCGGTTTTAGAACACGTGATAACACTTAGTTCAATCAACTCTGAGTCAAGGTAACCCAGAGTGAAGCCCGTGCATTAGGATATAAAAAGCCTTCATCAATGGAACACAGATAACATGATTCACCATGGCAACAAGTGATAAAAAGCCTCAATCCTCCTACTTCTCCCCAGTGGAGTTGGAAATATTAATGACCCCATATTCAGAAAGTGAGCATATTTAAAAAAACAAAAGCAATACTGTGGCAGCAGCAAAAGAGCGGGAGCTCGCATGGCAGAAAATTGCTGATCGAGTCAATGCGTGAGTATTAACTGGAGAAAAAAAAGAAATATTTTGTCTTGAATGTTCCACTTATTCAACAATTATAGGGTGCAACCCAACAGGCACCAAACGGACTTGGCAGCATCTAAAGATGAAATATGGAAATGTAGTTCAAACAGGTAAGGTATAATTAAAGTACAAGCAATTGTGATGTTGTTTAGCCTGCCCTCATTAAACAGCATTTAGTGGCTACATTCAACATGTGATAGATATATTTTAGTAATTAGGGAAATCTGCTAAACAAAGAAAAATCCCAACACTGCCAGTATTTAATATTGTCTATGAAAGCAACACCTAAATGCCTTTTATACATAAAAGTCTCCAAATTTGTGTTTTCTGGATATGATATTAAATTTGACCTCCATTATAGCCAACAGAAAAAAGGCTGAGGCCCGCAAAACAGGTTGCAGTCCACCACCACCACCTCTCACAGAGGCTGAAGAGATGGCCCTCAGTCAGAACAGTGGGCGACCCATTATTGAGGGCATCTCTGGGGGGAGCTCATCGGACCCAGCCACACCCCAGGACACAGGGACCTACATAAGAGGTAAGTTATTCAAATGAATGGCATGTACATTAATCCTTTTTCTAGTGTTCGCTCAGTAATGGCCACCCATTCATCTTAGACACAACTTGGCACACTGATTTTTCTTGTAGCAGGAGGCTATAGTTCTTTGTAATTGGCTGCTGTTGCTTTCAGATATCAATCTATTTTAAGGTGACTCAGAGTTCATCGGGGTCAGGGTAAGGGGTCAGCAGATAGCGCTGGCAGGGGTACCCTCTGTCTCCGAGTAGGTAACCATCGAACTCTCCTATGATAATACAAGATACAGTTTACTGTTTCAGTTGCAATAGGAGGAAACAAAATATTGATCATAGGCTATAGCTGTATACTGTATATAAACTCACCACAGGCAAATCTGGCACTCAGTGTAGATGCACAGAGCCAGGCCACTTCGCTTCCACATTGTTTATCATGTGGGCTGCATCACATATGATCTTCACAGTGGAGAACAGTAACTAGCTGTATAGTGAAGTATATTTCATTTGGAACGTTAAAGGCTACTATTTAGGCCTACGTGTACATTAATGCTGTGGACAGATCTCCTATTCACATAATCTCATTCATTTATGCTATGATAGGAATGTGAGTGCCATCTGTGTAGCCAATCACACCTGGAAACCCTCAAATATATCAAATTGACTGATTAGTGCTTCAAGTCTCAAAGCTTTATGACATAAATTAATTATTGCTTAAGACGGATACCTGCAATTCTGTGGAACTCTTCTTTGAGAAGTCTGGTGGGTCTGTGACTTGGGAACACTACAAATGTGTATAGTAGCCGTTTTAGTGCAAGTGTCACATTTCGGACAGCCCGACAGACAGTTGCCTTGGACACATGCTCTGCATCACCGATGTTATACAAAAAACTGCCGTTGGCAAAAAACGAAGTGCAATACAAAGAATTTGCTCGGAACTGAGAGCGTGTCCACGATGTGTCATGTGAACGATGTGAGGGCTGAGAATATTGTTTAGATAAATTATTAATGATAATTATTAATGATGCAGAGAAATGGAAACGCTCAAACAGGTACTCATCAGGGAATGATAAAACATTCAATCGGGGTCTAATAATCCTCTCCCGACGGAGATTTCTGCGGAGTATCTGCACCTCGACATCAACTGGCTCTTCAAAAAAAGGACAGGCCATGTCTGCCACTGCCTTCAGTCTGCAGGCTTCAACTCAGGGTTAGTAGAAGAAAACCTGCCAGCGAGCAGGTTAGGTTCACAGAGTATGTTGCCAGGGTAACTGACTCAGAGTTAAGCTGAACTGGCTTTGTGAAACCGAAAAACCAGAGTTTCCCTCATCTCAGGGTTAACTAACTCAGAGTTTTCACTAAACCTGCTTTCTGAGACGGGCCCCAGGTCTAGTTATGTGCTTGTTTTGGCTGCGTGGCTTGTTTTCCAGAGATTCTGTGGTTTCTGCTGTTTGGGATTTGTGCCTCCTTGTGCAGCTTAGGTGTGTTGTTTTTGTCCTTGTTTGTTCTCTCCTTGGGAGGTTATTTGTTGGGATCCAAAGTGAAGGTCAGGAAATTTGTGGGGTTTCCTACTCACACGTCACCGTTCACCACACTCTACAGCTTAATAACCCTTTTTTGATACTTACATTTAGTTTATTTGGTTCAATAAAATATATTTTATTAAGACTTTATTGTAGCGTTGTTGTGGCCAAAGAGCCAGATAATAACAGTGACCAAGTTTGGTCCTACACTGGCTCCAAACAAGGATGTTTGCTTTCGTCCTTATTATTTATCCTCTACATAACTACGTGTCAGAGCAGGTGGGAAATAGGACCATATTAAAGTATACAGATTACTCTGTTATTGTTAGTCAGCTCCAGGACAATGAGAGGCCCAGCCCAGTTATCGACAACAATGCCAAATGGTGTGAGGACTCCTATCTTCATTAAATATATCTAAAACCAAAGACATGATAATTGATTTTAGAAGACATGCCTGAAGTCATGGACTCATATCCATCAGGGGCCAGACAGTGGAATGTGGGTAAATCAGATCAAAAACTCAAAACTAAACTTTAATTAAATTGTGAAGCTGTGTGCAAAACGTGCAAAAAACAACTTTTATTTAACACGTCGCTGTCTCAACAGACAACACGCAACAACTTTGTACGTCTCTGGCTCTCGCTCTGAGTGGACTCTCTTTGCAGTAGAGTCCAGCACACTACTGCAAAATAAAGGGTCGAGTGATCACACAATGAGCAGCAGCTGAGTGCAAACCACACCCACCTCCTCATACATATATCTATAATAATGGTGTACTAACTTCTCCCTGTTAAAAACCCACAAGTCTGTGCACAAACAAACTGGAACTGTTATGTTGACCTAATGTGAGTGTGTGTGTTTCATTGTCGGAAATGTGATTGAAGGTTGTCTATTAAAGACTAAAGGCACTTGGGCGGTGAGGTAGCTGGTGCAGGAGAGGTAGGTGGCAGGCAAGCTGGCTCAGTACAGATAGGCTAAGGCTACAGGCTCACAAATCCAAGGCTAACTGACCACAAGGCAGGCAGACTGTTAGCAGGGCAGGGGCTTAAAGGTTGTATGCTAGCAGGCTGAGGTGCAGACTGAACACTTAACTGCGTGCCACAGTCAAGACAAGTGGGTGATGGGAGATGGCTGAGCGTGGCTGGGCAGGAACGAAGGCAAGGGTGTGAATGTGGCTGGTTGCAGAGGTGCAGGGATTGCAGGCAGACAAGCAAGGCGAGGTTGAGGACACATCCAAACTACACACAGACAGGTGGTTACACAAAGCTTTCGTGCAGTGTGTAGTCATCAACTCTCTCTGCTGTTTTTTTCTTCTACTCTGCTCAACTCTGTGTGTGAGAGTTGGAACAGCCCTGCTTGCTGCAGAGTTTCACCTTGTTACTTGTGGTTAGAGGAGGGAGTGATCCGACACAACTCAGGTAAAGGCTGCACTAAAGCACCAAACCAGACAGTGGATAGTCAAATTAATCAATTATCTAAATTACAAACATGTTCTGAGGACATAAAATCCTGGACGAGCTGCAATTTTCTGATGTTAAACAAACAAAATTCTTGTACTTGGCCCCAAAAACCTCAGAGACTAAAGATATAGTTACTCTAGGTTCTCAAACTTTATTTCTTATAATCCTCATGCCGATTAAACATATGTTTACTTGCATTTGTAATCCTAGATGCCATAGGAATTTTTTTTTTTTTAAACTTTAAGTTAAAGTCAAAGGTGAGTTTCATAGAAATGAACTTAAACAAATTAAATATGAATAATTAAATGTTGTTAATGTACTTTTAAACACAGGGTCGTTTTTATTCAGATTACATTTTGACCTCACAGAGGTCTAATTTTCAAGTAACAGATCAACAGAACAGAAAATGAACGGTAACCAGACTGGCAAAGTCCTAATGAACACAGTTAATTTTTCAAGTGTCATGGCTAAAGCGCTTTGAGGGATTACATAAAACCAACAATTGAAAAATCAACACATTCTCGAGGAAAAGGAACAAATATTTACATGGTAAGGCCATTCGAGCCTTGTAAGGATGACATATTTTCAAATGACTATAAATATGGACATTACAAACCTTTACTACTGGTTGTCTCTATTGACATTAACCTGAAGAATCATCAGTTTCTGTCCATCTATCACAAGAGAATGTAAAACACTGAAAAGGGAATGTCAACATAAAGATACTGTTTATGACCTTTAGATCTGCGGGTGATCTTACCAGACATGTTTTCTCTACCTGTGTAAGACTGGCAAAGTCCTAATGAACCCAGTTAAAAGCTTACTTAAGTGGTTTAACGATAACATAATGAACTTATTGCCCCTTATTCAAATTATTGGCAGAAAACTGAACAACATCATAACAGTTTTAGTAATTAAGCCTAGTCATAAATATTTGCATTAGGCTCTATCAAAGTCTTATAACACACAAATCAATTAGTGAGAAGGATGAGCCTGTCTCTCACAACATCGTTTATCTATTCTTGGAGACATTGGACTCCACACTGCCAGACTTTCACCAGTTTGTAAGCTGCCCCACCAGGAAGAACAGGACATTAGACCTCCTGTATGCCAACGTAACGGGAGCTTACACTGCCACTCGTTTGCCCCCACTGGGAAAGTCTGACCATAACCTGGTCCTGCTCACGCCACAGTACAAACCACAGATCCAGAGACAGACCACGAACAAACGCTCCTTCAGGAAATGGTCTCCTGAGGCTCTGAGGGACTGCTTTGAATGTACTGACTGGAGCGTCCTGCAGGAAGCACATGGTGAGCACATCGAGGGGGTCACACACTGCACTACTGACTACCTGAACTTCTGTATGGACGTTGTGGTCCCCATAACAGAAGTTGCAGCATAATAACATGAGGGAGGTCTGGGATGGCATGAAAACCATCACAGGCTGCAGGAAGAAGGGCAACATCACAGGAGAGGGGGATGCTGGAAGAGCAAACCAGCTAAACCTGTTTTTTGAGGTTTGCCCTTATTAAGACACACTGTTGTTGGCTCACCAGCAGTCAAAAAGTGTGACCAACCTAAGCTCTACTCATGCCCATCATCTTTGCCCATTTTTGAATAGGAGCCGTCAGAGTCAGGATTGCCAAGGGTGACAGTCAAAGCGGACCACACTGAGCTCTTCAAAAAGAAGGAAGAACAGAAGGTTTTGCATACATGTTTGCATAGTTTTTTTTCCCTACTGCAGCTTCACAAAGACTATAAGTGGAACAGACTGTGCCTTCTAGATCTTAGTGCAGATGCATAGTTGCCATGCTTGGCATGGGTGTGAATGGGTGAGAGAAAAGAGAAACAGTTCAGCCATTCCAGACAGTGATGGAAAAGATAGGTAATTCTAACTAACTGATGATCAGAACTGATTAACTCTGAGGGTGATAGGTGGTAGCTTCCTCGTTTGTGCCACACCTGAAACCAGTCGAGTGGTGAAGTTGTCAGACCAGGCACTTCTCTATGAGGTAAATCATTTCTTTTTTAAGTATTTAAAGTATATTATATGTACAAGTGTTTTCTATATGAAATTAATTACATTTCTTCCCAGCCACACTCACTTCTAATGAACATTTTCATCATTTTCTTACAGACATGGGACCGACTGGACTATAAATGTGGACAATACAATTCTTTTGTAGAGGTTTTTTGACAACTGCTCTGGGTTGTTTGAAGTCCAACACTAAAATACTTGACTGAATCTTCCATGGAATCATCTTGAATATGGACAATACTCAAATCGATTGCCTTTGTTGTTACTGACAGACTGAAAAGAGATATACTATGACTCTGCAACAGTTCATGGCAACTAAGACTAGGAAGATATTATAAAATACTGAACTAAAAGGTTGAAGCATATCAAAACAGCTACAGCCAGTACTGCGGTGAACACCACCTCAGCTGAGGGACAGCACAAGACTTTTTTTCTCTTTTGAGTTTTTTTTGCCTTTTCATGCCTTTATTTGATAGACAGGAAAGGGGGGTAGAGCAAGAGGGGATGACACACAGCTAAATGCCACAGGTTGGATTCAAACCTGGGCAGCTGCAGCAACTCCGTAGATGGGTTGGCTGCTCTACCGACTGAGCCAACCGGGCGCCCAACACAAGACTTTCAATGACAGCAATATGTTGTCACAGAACTGTACAAAACAGTGGATGTTCTTGTCAGATTGGCATCTTTGGTCAACCCAATTAGGATCTTATTTAAAAATCTTTTTAGTTTCTGTGGAAGCAAATGACAAGAAGAAGATTCAACAACACATGGAATATTGGCGATCACTCTAAAATGACAACAGGATTAATTGTTACAACTCTACAAACAGGTAAGCTGAAACTTGATGAACATGATTACAGTGCCCTCAGCTTCATGCAATATCTGCTGAATTGCTACTACAAGACTACAAGATACTACAAGCTAATACGCATGCGTCAGACCCTTTATATGCGAACTACAAGCTAATACGCATGTGTCAAACAATTTGACAGAAAACTCCAACGCGGACAGATATTATAGTTCAGGACATCGCTGAACATAGCAGCAGTAGTTCTATTTTTTTTTTTGGCTTTTATTGCCTTTATTTTAAAAGACAGCTGAAGACAGAAGGAAAGGGGGGCAGAGAGAGGGGATTCAAACCCTGGGCCGCTGCAGCAAGGACTCAGCCTCGGTACACGGGTAGCCAGCTATACCCACTCAGCTAACCGGGAACCTAGTACTTCTATTTTCAATGGTAAATCATGTTGGAGATTTTGTTCTCGTTTCGTGTCTAAAGAAGAGAGCCATGTTATTTTAGATCAACTACTCTGTTCTCACTAAAGGTGATACCTCTCTAGGTCCTGTTGTCCGCAGTTTGATTCCACGTGTCGTGCCATGTGTACCGGCCGTGATAGCCAGAAAGGTCCATATCGATGGTGGTTAAATAGCAATAATCAGGTTTTTTTTATGACAATACTTGAACAAAGTGCTCTGGACATAGTTTGTGAGGGCAGTACCTCGTTTTGGAGATTTTAGGCAACGTTCTCGTGTCTTTGATTCCACGTGGAGCTAGGCCTGTTAGCTGATGTAATACGTGAGCTAACAGGTCCATATCGATGTTGGTTGAACAGCAATAATCAGGGTTTTTATAACAATACTTGAATATACAAAGTGCTTTGGCCACGTGAGATCAGTACTTCTATTTTGGATGGTAAATCATTTTGGAGATTTGAGGCATTGTTCTCGTGTCGTGTATGAAGTTTTTATGCAGTGGAAGCCATGTTGAGGCCAAGCCTTCAGGGTGCAACAATGTTTTTCAGAGGTGATGTTGTGTTTATTTGTAACTTTGTAACTAACTTTCTTATTTTAGATGAACTGCTTTCTTCTCACTAATGGTAATATCTCTCTGGGTCATGTTGTACTGCAGTATATCTGTTATATAGTTGGCTGAATTGTTTCACACACACACAATACATATTTTTTACATTGCAGACATAATTTTTAACAATGAAATATTGAATATTTTATATCAGGATAAAATAACTGTTTAGTTTTGATCTCTGTTTATTATCATCTGTGCTCCTGATCCCTAGGGAGGCAACGTCTCCAGCAACACGCCCTCATCTTTGGGCGAAGGATCGGCGCAGCAGAGTTATTTAGCCATATTCCGCCATTTTGAAACATCATGTTTCTACAGTAGCCCAGCATCGACATACCGAAGACTGGCTTCACATTGGGACCTTTTACATTTTCCGTGAGTTTACAAACTTCACAGTAGAGCTGTATTCAGTTGGTTGCAATCTTCAACTTCACCGCCAGATACCATTACAATCTTCACACTGTTCCTTTACACGTTTTACAAGTTTTTTTGATGGCTTGATCAATAAGTGTCTGGTCGTATCCCCTTTGTCCAAAGCGTTCAGATTTCTTCGGCCTTCATTATATAGTCCCATTCACTCACTACATATTCTTCTCAATCTCTCTAATTGACCATATTAGTTTGATTTTCATCTAAAACACCATAAATAATAATTCTTCAGTCCTCTTAACTTACTCACTGCTGTCTGTATTTCACAGGGCCAATGCTGATGCCAGAGGAGGTTGGCAGTGGGGTCTGCAGGCCGGATACCAGGAGCTCAACTGGAATGATGGAGGGCTGCGGAACTGGATGAACATTTGGCTGAATATCCAGTGAGGATCATATTTATATATTGTGTTTTTTTATACTTATAATCAGTAAACAGTATAAACTAAACTATATGTTATATGTACTGTACTATAATCCAATCCAATCCAATCCACTTTATTTATATAGCACGATTTTAACAAACACAAGGTTTCCAAAGTGCTGCACAAAAAGATATACAGAATAAATAGATAACACAATAGAAGCACAATTTAAAAAAAAGATGAAGTACACAGTAAAAGATAAAAGCAATAAAATAAAAATAAAATAGAATAAAATAAATAAAATAAATAAAAAGCACTGCCTGCACAAGATAAAAATATGCATGTATACACATAAAATCAACGCTCTACATGGTGTCAAAGGTCGTTTATCCCTTCTAGGCTACCTTAGAAACATGGCAGTTCATCTTGACAGACCCCATGGTAGGTGACCTGCAGCGTCTCTAGATATGAAAGGTTAATTTTAAGTTGACAAAAACACAACAATACTACTGGACCTTTAAGGAACTAATGTTAGGGGAGCAACCGTGCTGTATTTCAGTATGGAATAAACAGGTGATTTCATCACCTTTCTTTGTAAAAAGATTGGGTGACATGCTTTACTTCATTGTAAATAAAAGATTCTATTAATGATCGATCAGAATTGACCACCGCACACTGGAATAACATTACTGTGATTTTATTTAAGAGCGAGCAGCACTCAGGTCTTGTGCTTCATTCAGTCCATAAGGTTCAATTGTGTTCAGTTCATGCATCCAAAAAGCCTCCCTTCTTAAGAGCTGGTTAGTCAAATTGCCCCCTCTTGGATTGGGTCGCACTCTTTCAACGCCAATGAATTTGAGGGAAGTGGCTGAACCATGGTTTTTCTCCCTATAGTGGCTAGCAATGGCATAATCCATGTTACCATTCCTAATGTCCACCTTATGTGCGGAAAGATCACGTTGAGTGTGGCCCACATACATTAAACCACATGAGTAGAGAGACAGCTTAATGAATTCTTTATGTCACAATTCTTTCCTGAGTGTGGGTGATTGAATGTCTTAGTATCAAATGTGTTAGAACAATGTGCACATTTCCCATATCTGTAGTTCCCATAAACTTGTTGAGAAAGCCGATTCTTTTGTGTGAGTTCCTGACAACAATATCTCTGATATTTCTGCCTCTCTAGAAGTAAAAGCGGGGTCTGAAGGATGACAAATGATTTGAAATTGGATCACATTCTAAGATGCTCCAATGTTTGTTAATAATCTGTTTGACTTGCCTAGACCCCGTACAGTATTCAGACACAGAGGTAGTTCTATCTGTAGTATGTTCAGAAGGAGGATTCAGTAATTCTTCACTGTCCCTGTAGTTGTTTTTTTTGATGGCTTGATCAATAAGTGTCTGGTCGTATCCCCTTTGTCTAAAGCGTTCAGATTTCTTTGGCCTTCATTATATAGTCCCATTCCCTCACTACATATTCTTCTCAATCTCTCTAATTGACCATATTAGTTTAATCTCCATCTAAAACACCATAAATAATAATTCTTCAGTCCTCTTAACTTACTCACTGCTGTCTGTATTTCACAGGGCCAATGCTGATGCCCAAGGACGTCGGCCGTTGTCTCTACAGGCTGGATGTCATGGGCTCATCTGGAATGATGATGGGCAGCTGAGCTTGAGCAGCATGTGGCTGGGTATCCGGTGAGGATCATATTCATATATTGTGTTTTTTTATACTTATAATCAGTAAACAGTATAAACTAAACTATATGTTATATGTACTGTACTATAATCCAATCCAATCCAATCCACTTTATTTATATAGCACGATTTTAACAAACACAAGGTTTCCAAAGTGCTGCACAAAAAGATATACAGAATAAATAGATAACACAATAGAAGCACAATAAAAAAAAAAGATGAAGTACACAGTAAAAGATAAAAGCAATTAAAATTAAAATAAAATACAACAAAATAAGTAAAATAAATAAAATAAATATAAAGCACTACCCGCACAAGATAAAAATATGCATGTATACACATAAAATCAACGCTCTACATGGTGTCAAAGGTCGTTTATCCCTTCTAGGCTACCTTACAAACATGGCAGTTCATCTTGACAGACCCCATGGTAGGTGACCTGCAGCGTCTCTAGATATGAAAGGTTAATATTAAGTTGACAAAAACACAACAATACTACTGGACCTTTAAGGAACTAATGTTAGGGGAGCAACCGTGCTGTATTTCAGTATGGAATAAACAGGTGATTTCATCACCTTTCTTTGTAAAAAGATTGGGTGACATGCTTTACTTCATTGTAAATAAAAGATTCTATTAATGATCGATCAGAATTGACCACCGCACACTGGAATAACATTACTGTGATTTTATTTAAGAGCGAGCAGCACTCAGGTCTTGTGCTTCATTCAGTCCATAAGGTTCAATTGTGTTCAGTTTATGCATCCAAAAAGCCTCCCTTCTTAAGAGCTGGTTAGTCAAATTGCCCCCTCTTGGATTGGGTCGCACTCTTTCAACGCCAATGAATTTGAGGGAAGTGGCTGAACCATGGTTTTTCTCCCTATAGTGGCTAGCAATGGCATAATCCATGTTACCATTCCTAATGTCCACCTTATGCGTGGAAAGATCAAGATGAGTGTGGCCCACATACATTAAACCACATGAGTAGAGAGACAGCTTAAGGAATTCTTTATGTCACAATTCTTTCCTGAGTGTGGGTGATTGAATGTCTTCATATCAAATGTGTTAAAATGTGTTAGAACAATGTGCACATTTACCATATCTGTAGTTCCCATAAACTTGTTGAGAAAGCTGATTCTTTTGTGTGAGTTCCTGACAACAATATCTCTGATATTTCTGCCTCTCTAGAAGTCAAAGCGGGGTCTGAAGGATGACAGATGTTTTGAAATTGGATCACATTCTAAGATGCTCCAATGTTTGTTAATAATCTGTTTGACTTGCCTAGACACCGTACAGTATTCAGACACAAAGGTAGTTCTATCTGTAGTATGTTCAGAAGGAGGATTCAGTAATTCTTCACTGTCCCTGTAGTTGTTTTTTTTGATGGCTTGATCAATAAGTGTCTGGTCGTATCCCCTTTGTCTAAAGCGTTCAGATTTCTTTGGCCTTCATTATATAGTCCCATTCCCTCACAACATATTCTTCTCAATCTCACAAATTGACCATATTAGTTTAATCTCCATCTAAAACACCATAAATAATAATTATTCAGTCCTCTTACCTTACTCACTGCTGTCTGTATTTCACAGGGCCAATGCTGATGCCCAAGGACGTCGGCCGTTGTGTCTACAGGCTGGATGTCATGGGATCATCTTGAATGATGGAGGGCTGCTGAGCTTGAGCAGCATGTGGCTGGGTGTCCGGTGAGGATCATATTCATATATTGTGTTTTTTTATACTTTATAATCAGTAAACAGTATAAACTAAACTATATGTTATATGTACTGTACTATAATCCAATCCAATCCACTTTATTTATACAGCACGATTTTAACAAACACAAGGTTTCCAAAGTGCTGCACAAAAAGATATACAGAATAAATAGATAACACAATAGAAGCAAAATAAAAAAAAAATATGAAGTACACAGTAAAAGATAAAAGCAATAAAATTAAAATAAAATAGAATAAAATAAGTAAAATAAATAAAAAGCACTGCCCGCACAAGATAAAATAAGCATGTATACACATAAAATCAACACTGTACATGGTGTCAAAGGTCGTTTATCCCTTCTAGGCTACCTTAGAAACATGGCAGTTCATCTTGACAGACCCCATGGTAGGTGACCTGCAGCGTCTCTAGATATGAAAGGTTAATTTTAAGTTGACAAAAACACAACAATGCTACTGGACCTTTAAGGAACTAATGTTAGGGGAGCAACCGTGCTGTATTTCAGTATGGAATAAACAGGTGATTTCATCACCTTTCTTTGTAAAAAGATTGGGTGACATGCTTTACTTCATTGTATATAAAAGATTCTATTAATGATCGATCAGAATTGACCACCGCACACTGGAATAACATTACTGTGATTTTATTTAAGAGCGAGCAGCACTCAGGTCTTGTGCTTCATTCAGTCCATAAGGTTCAATTGTGTTCAGTTCATGCATCCAAAAAGCCTCCCTTCTTAAGAACTGGTTAGTCAAATTGCCCCCTCTTGGATTGGGTCGCACTCTTTCAACACCAATGAATTTGAGGGAAGTGGCTGAACCATGGTTTTTCTCCCTATAGTGGCTAGCAATGGCATAATCCATGTTACCATTCCTAATGTCCACCTTATGCGTGGAAAGATCAAGATGAGTGCGGCCCACATACATTAAACCACATGAGTAGAGAGACAGCTTAATGAATTCTTTATGTCACAATTCTTTCCTGAGTGTGGGTGATTGAATGTCTTCGTATCAAATGTGTTAAAATGTGTTAGAACAATGTGCACATTTCCCATATCTGTAGTTCCCATAAACTTGTTGAGAAAGCCGATTCTTTTGTGTGAGTTCCTGACAACAATATCTCTGATATTTCTGCCTCTCTAGAAGTAAAAGTGGAGTCTGAAGGATGACAAATGATTTGAAATTGGATCACATTCTAAGATGCTCCAATGTTTGTTAATAATCTGTTTGACTTGCCTAGACACCGTACAGTATTCAGACACAAAGGTAGTTCTATCTGTAGTATGTTCAGAAGGAGGATTCAGTAATTCTTCACTGTCCCTTTAGTTGTTTTTTTTGATGGCTTGATCAATAAGTGTCTGGTCGTATCCCCTTTGTCTAAAGCGTTCAGATTTCTTTGGCCTTCATTATATAGTCCCATTCCCTCACTACATATTCTTCTCAATCTCTCTAATTGACCATATTAGTTTAATCTCCATCTAAAACACCATAAATAATAATTCTTCAGTCCTCTTACCTTACTCACTGCTGTCTGTATTTCACAGGGCCAATGCTGATGCCCAAGGACGTTGGCCGTTGTGTCTACAGGCTGGATGTCATGGGCTCATCTGGAATGATAGACGGCAGCTGAGCTTGAGCAGCCTGTGGCTGGGTATCCGGTGAGGATCATATTCATATATTGTGTTTTTTATACTTTATAATCAGTAAACAGTATAAACAAAACTACATGTTATATGTACTGTACTATATTGCACATCATTCCATCAGAACTGACATTCATCTGAAAAATCAAATGTTAATCACTTAAAATGCAAAGTGCAGACAATCACAAGACAAGTTTATGAGTGGAGCTGCGATTTAAAAAACACTGTGATAACATAACGTATTAATCACTTCAAATACTCAAAGTCTCTGAACTTTTCACTTCTACCTTCATATCCTTATTTTATGAACTCGGTAGACAGGTGTTGCTTGTAATTGCCCTTGCAGGCATATATCAAGTCATATAGAATTGATTTAAATCAATAAATAAGAATCCTCAACAGTTCATGATAGCTTAAAACAATGTTTTACCCCCTATATATGAGAGTAAATATACTGTATATAATCAATGCAGTTTACATAAACCGATGGAACGTGAAACCAACAATGTGTTTTAAAGATGCAAATTATTAAGTATTCTTCAAATGAATCTGTATCTGTAGCCTGCTTTTCTCAGGTCAGTTACATTACAGCTACAGGTAACCCTACATTAATTGTCTCTCTTCTTGTACACAGGGGGAGTCACTACCCACACCCACACCTGCCCTTTGTCTCCATCACATTTGGTCTGATCACCACCTTTTGTATGCATTCCCTCCGACTCCGATGTCAATCATGTAACATTTAATAACACTTTATTAAAAGTAACTTGCTAGCAAACCTGTATTGGACTTAAATTATTTTTCTTCAACAAATGGTGCCGTGACCTGGATGGCAACATACTTCCAAGGACACTCTTCTTCCAGACCAAGGACACACCAGTAAACTAAGAATCCAAATTTCAGAGGTGAGGGGTCCTTTTGAAAACCCAGTTGCAGTTGCTGTGTGTCGGAGGTCTGTGAAGCTGGAGTACCAAAGAAGTTGATGCCATCCAATTTTGAAGTAAAGTTGCTGTGTGGTTGTTGTGCAGATGAGTTCCCTGGGTTTCCTCTGTTGGCAAATTGCTTAGGAATGTCTGCAGATTTTATGTGTATACCTCTTCCTTGCCATAGGATTTGACTCGCTCTCCTATAGGTTATGGCTTTTTATAAAATAGATACAGGAAACACTGAAATGGCCATTAAATGAAAGACCAGATAGTTGAATCCTGTGAAAGACCAGGTATATACTAGTCCAAAAGGTTCTGAAAAGGACTGTCCGCAGTGTAGGGAACACTGTCCAGTGGTGACGTCGCAGTGTGGGGTATACTGCCAGTGTGTGGAACACTGTTTAGAGAATAGGACTATGCAGGGTCGGGTTGGGGTAAGAAAAGCAGAGATCTTGTTTTTTGTAGGGATTTGACCCGCTCTCCTTGCACAAAAGAAATGATTTGTATCCTCTGAATGGAATGTTGATGGAAAGAATTGGGAACTGAATTGTGGGCAAAAGTAAGTGTATAAGCAGAGATATATCTTGTTTTTTGTAGGGATTTGACTCAATGCACAAATGATTTGTATCTTCTGAGTAGAGTGTTTTTTGAGGGATCTCATGGAAAAGAAAATGGGAAGTTATTTCAGTAGAGGGACAGAGAAGGATTTTACCGGCCCTGTAAGTACACGTACAAGAACTATGGTAACGATTGCATTCAAATTTGTTGCAACACACACAAAAAACAAGAAACAGTAAAATAAATGTTGAAAGAACAACATTTATAACAAAGGAAAAGTTACGAAGTAACTAGAAGAAACAGATTAAAAGTAAGACTCTACTCTTAAAATATAAGAATAAACAAAGAAAACTCTTCCTTAACTTCTTAAAACCTAGTTAGTAGCACAAATAAAATAAAAAACACAACGAAGAGTCAAACTTTAAAAGTGCAACAACTCGAAAACTAGAGAACAAAGGAACAACGCAAAGCTTAAGAAAATTATTAAAATTATTAAGTCTTCCCGGAAGCACTAAAACAAACAACATGATTTAATCAAGAGATTTAATCTTGTCTTACTGTTTTTTGTATGTTTGTGATTTAATGTTTAATAAGTCGGCTACTTGCGTGTGTATGTTTTTTTTTCTTTCCAATGTCCAATGTCTTTCCAAAGACACACACTAATGTATGGTAAATGCATTAAACTGACACCACCACAGCAAACCTGAACTGGACTTGAATGATTTTTCTTCAACTTTACCTTCAGAGTTATCCTGCCAACAATTCCAATTTGTTAAATAAATCTTATCTTAAGAAAAGTTTATTGCACATAATGAACAAATGTGAACAAATGTGAACCAATGTGGTATACTGGGGGATGAGGGATTAAGGGATGGGGGGTAGGGGTTGAGGGTTGAGGGATGAAGGGAAGAAGGGATGAGAGTTCAGGGATGAAGGCTGAGGAATAAAGGTTTTGATGGATGAACGGATGGAGGGGTTCGGCACGATAGTAAGAGGGAACCGAATGGGTTGTGAGACTCTGAGTGGAGTCATTGTCATGGTCATTGTGCATCATAAAAGGGTGGTTTAATAAATACAGTGTGCCATATGCATTCCTGCCTCTATATCAGGACTTTATTTCCTCTTCATTAATCAAACAAGTAGCTGGTAGGACAAATATGCCCATTTTGAGAGATAAGTAAATGCTGTAAAAACATATCAGACACACATTATTGTTTCAAGCAGTCTACATTCAGAGAGTACATGTACTGTACCAAGGTGGCTGGGGTTTGACTGGATAAAATAAATTCATGAAGCACTGCAACACAGGACCATGAAATAATTAATTAAATAGTGAAATAATTGTAATAAAAAATGTGGGTTTTTTACATAAAATGAATCAGTATTTTAATGACTTAATGAATCTCATAGGATGAAAGTGCAATATTCTTAAAATATTTCCATTTCTAACATCACACTTAACTAAAATCATTTTATATCAATAATTGTACGTATTTGCTGGGACAGAATTGTGCTTTTATGTCTATCAAGAGGTAGTTCACATTGATATGAAGCAACTAGAAAATAATAATTATAATAGTCTTGCAGTCCAGATATTTTTGACATCATGTCGTGGGACAGAGGGAGGAGGATGAAGGGTCGGCAGCCTACCCAACGCGAGGTATAAAATTCTGTTGCAGGAATATTGAGTCATTTATTCATTTTATCGGCTCAAAAGTAGTCAAAAAATATAAAACACACACTATTGTACCTGTTTTTTTATTTATTTTTTATTTCAAGGTGTCACTACTCTCCCCAGACTGCTTCAGCAGCAGAAATACCAAGAAAAAGACGAAGGACACGACCTCAGTCTCAAAGGCAGCTACAGTCCTGACTGTAATGATCTACTTTCTGGGTTTGCCACGTGACAAGCTGGTTATCAATTCAGGTCATGTTGTCTGCTTATTGCACAGGTACCATTCAGGCTAGGCTAAATCACATATCATTTATTAAAATGTTACTCATATACATTTTACAAAAGCTAACTTTGCCTCTAACATCGAACATTTCATTTAAAAGTTCACATCATAAAATAAATGTTAATCAAAAAAATGACATTTCAGCATTTACACATCTTGGGTTGTAACACAGTTATTCATATATGTATTTAACTGAATTACATCACTTTCTAACTCTAAAAAAGACTTTCATTTTCAAGCGTTACAGGAGGAAAAGCACAGGTGTAATTAATCTCGTGAATAATGGCTGTATTTAGTTTTGTGACACTTCAGTCGAGGTGCTACGCCATTAACGTTACTGGTTCCACCTGCGTGATTCTCCTGCTACGACTGGCCTACGTAGGGAAACGTATCCATTATGGTTTAGTATGAATTAAGGTGTATGTATCCACCTTATCACACCTGTAACCTGCCTCCTAAATGATGAGCAAGCACACACAAAACACGCTTTTTCAGTCCTTGCACCAAAAAAAACCAAACACTTAAATTGGCCCTGAGCTGCATTTTAGTGCCGTTCTGTCCGTGTTAAAATCATATCCAACTTAAAACAGTAAAACTCTGGAGATAAAGATTAGTTAAAATGTTTGGCTTTATTCCAAAGTGTGATTAGAAACCAAAAAAAAAAAAAAAAAGAAAAGTTGATGAAAGTCAATTTTAAAACAAGTTATTCCTGAAAAGGCTGAAAACACGTTTAGATTACATTTTCAAGGTGTTGACTGATGATCCGAATGCAAATGGAGTAGATATAGTTATTGGCACCATAGTTGACAAAATAAATACATTTCAAAAGCAAAAAGTTCACATCACGCTGTCCTATCACTCACACATACATATACACGCGCGCACACACACACACACACACACACACACACACACACACACACACACACACACTCTCAGGCAGTTAAAGTCAGTGGAGATGAGAAATAGTAAGACCGCGGTTAAAAGAAATCTACTCTTCCTGGTTTGTAGCTGACACACAAACCACTAAAACAAAAAGGTATCATCACAAATCCAGGTATGAAGAGATTCCAGGTGTTACTCATGATATAGTCCTGTAATACTTCATATTACATTCTACAACTTGAGCCATATTCAGGCGCTTCACCTGGCCAGGAAAAAAAGAAACCTGGTGGGTTGGGCACATTTCTCCACAAGATGCATCTTAAAAAGATATATATGACAAAAAGGAAATGTATGGGTTGTTTTTTTTTCTTTTTTTCTTCTGGGTCCATTTTCTTCTTTGCCAGTCTAATCTTCACTTAGTCCTCTAAGTTCACCGTTTCCTGTCACGTCAGGCTGTCGGTTCCTTCTCGCCGTGGTGACTTAGCGGCCGGCGGAGAGCTCTGTTGTTGGTCGTCTTCCTCGCAGTCAAAGTAAAGGTCTGCGGGTTTCCGTGCCACGAAGAAGACGCAGTCGTAAATGTATCTCAACATGGAGCGGTCGTTCTCTGTGTAGGTGGTCTGAACCGACTCTCTCTCCACCTGCGGGAGAAATAGAAGTACCGTTTTACAATTGGAACAAGATCTCTGAAGACAAACACGATGTTAAGTCAGGAATATGAATTAAAGTCATTGGCTTACCTCTAAGTGGAAGCCAAAGTTAACAATGGCTGTCCTAATGTCTTCGTAGCTAAGTTCAACTGAGAGCTCATTGGCCATGTTCTCAAAGTGGTACAGCAGTGGACCTGAAGACACATCCAAGGTTTAAACTCTGAGATCATTTTTCTGGGAACCAAAAAGGTTATTTTTCTCTTTACTTGGTAATAAGACGAGTTATACAACTGCACTTTTTACTTTCTTTCTAAGACAAATCCAGTTCATGGAGAATTTGTGTTTGTCAACTTGTGTTATTTTGTTTTGTTTGCAGATGACAGGACACACACACAGACACACACACACACACACACACACACACAGACACACACACACACACACACACACACACACACACACACACACACACACACACACACACACACACACACACACACACACAGATTTGATTACTGATGTGATTAAAAGGGAGTCCATTTTCCACTAACTAACAGACTCTAAACATCTGGGTTTGCTTAAAGAATCATTGAATCAATCATTGAATTTAAAGTGATAAAGTTAAGCCGAAGTGGGAACACTAAAGAGACAGCTGATATCAGAAAGAAGTAACACAAATACACATCTAACAGTGAGAGTGGAAAAAGAGTAAATTTTGCTTTATTTCTAATACTTACAGGTCTTACAGGTGGTGTGTTTGTCTTTTTAAAACGTCCAAAGTTCCCACAGCTACTCATGGAAAGCATTTTGTTTGCCAGTACAGTTTAAATGAATGAATAAATAAAAATATATACACATATGTTGTTTACTAAAGTTGACTCACCCAGGTTGATCCACACTCCACCAGGTTTTAAAATCTTCCAGATAGTCTCCACATACTCGATGACATTATGAGCTGTGTCAATAAAGAAGCAGGTAGCCACACAGTCCCAGGAATCTGAAACAGACAATTTATTACAACACATCATCATTTTAAATGATCATTACTAAAAGGAGCACAATTCACCATCAATTATTCATCAGTTCCAGTACATTCACATCACACAACACATTTTAGATCGATTCAATTCTTGCTTTTTAGAGAAAATGTAATGATAAACACTTTTTAACAGATGGAGATTAGCTGTATTTAAATACAGTATACGCTCTCATTCATCGACCAGCCTTCAAGCCCCGAGTAAGGACTCTTATTTGCATTTGTGTTGGTGAGTTTATATTTATTCACAACAGTTAATATCAGCAATCAAAGTGTATTCTTAATGAAATCAAACATAATCCCAGAGATTTTCTGCGATTATTGCCAGATGTCCACATTTGCAGGGTCGTTTCTTAAAAATTATACATAATAAAAAATACTTTTTTGCAACAACAAAGATGAAAGATGCACAGCTTTTACTGACCTGGCTCACTGTAGACCTCCACAAAGTCCCCTGCTACCATGGAGAAGTCGGCATTTAGCGGTAAACTCTGAGGGTTGACATCAGGGAAGCTGATTGGTCGCGTTTGGTCCGAGGATTTCTTGTTGTTGCTAAACTGGTGGATCCAGGGGTACAGGGTCAGAGAGTTGAGCTGTTCACACCTGAATGGAGCAGTAATTTATTAGGACAGGTGGTTACGTGTTCTGATTGTACTTACTAAAGTGTGATTGATCACTGCATGCATAGAAAGGACCCTATGTGTTGTGTAAGGCAGCTGGAGTCACAGGAGTGTTAGTGTCAGTATGTGCTGTACCTATTGAGGACAAAGTTGGAAGAGAAGAGCATGAAGAAGCTCCATTCGTTGCCCTGGCAAATATAACCCAGCCGAGCGATCTCCCAGGCTAGACGGCCAAGCCCAGCACCCGGAACCAGCACGCTCACCTTAGACACATCACTGACATAATAAAATGTACAAAATGCACATATCACATGGAAAACGTGGAGTAAGTCACATCATCAGAATCATTACAAGGTGTCTTGATACCATAGCACATAGGAAAAACATGTTCTCTCTTATATCAAATATGTCTGAGTGTCATTGTCCTTTATTTTGTAGGCATGCAGTTGTTTGTGTGGCAGTGTGTAAGTGTGTGTGAGTGTGTGTGAGTGAGCTTCAGTTTCCTACTATTGGTCACTTGGGAAGAGTCTTTGGATCTCTTTGATGATAGGCTGGTAGCAGGAATCCCTCTCAGCTCGGCCCACCTCGCTCCAGTCTCTGACAAACTGCTTTATGGTGGACTTGAGCTTGTCCATGTCGAACGTGGTGGATGGCCGCGCCTTCCGCGGATCCTCCTGGAAGTCCAACAGAGACACAACATTACAATTCCTTGAGTGAAGAACAACAAAAAACTAAAAAACAACCTGTGTGCAAACTTTACATTAGAGGTCTCCAATCTTTTAGAGAGTAAGGGGGGCGGCCCAAAGGAAGGGCTACTCTGTACACTTGACAAACATCCATGTTAAATTGATGCTTTCAATAGAATAACAGTGTGTATTTTCCTCTTAGTCATTATCATACACAGGTCTGAACCAATTTGATGTGGAATTGTGGGTGTGAAGTCTCAATGAAGTTTTTCAATTAATAAAAACATATCAATAACGTTTGGACACAGTGAAACCCATTTGCACACTTCCTCGCAAGAAATATTTAAGATCAAGGTTGAGATTCGGGCTGTACGATATGATAAATATTAATATTGTGAATATTGCATCGCAATTTTTTTGGGTACCAAACAAATATGTTTCCTTACATCTGGAAAACAAGAGTTATAGGCCAGGGTATCTCAGTACTATATTATAAAGCTGTTTCGTCACATATTTTACCTTTTTCAAAAAATTCCAGCTTTTGCAATTTGTATATTTAGATTTTGATATTGTTTGGATTAATTGTATTAATTGAGATTAAAGAACATGCCCGGTGAGAACCTCATAGGCTACTTGCAGGCTACCTGCTGTACATGTGCAGTGGACTACCTGCCGTGAAGTCAAGCCTTACCCTCTCGCCGTACTCGATGTTCTCAAACATGTGGAGGCTGTTGTGAATGATGGCCTGCAGCAGCTCCTGGTTGTGGTCCGCACACTGGCTGATCCGGGCCAGGTTGGACAGAACATCTGGCAGCAGATCCTGGTGGTGCTGAGGCAGGCTCCGAAACTGCCGCTCAGCCCGCTTGACCTGCTCCTCGACATGGACCCTGAGAGGAGGAAGAAGAAGAAGAAGACACAAGGTCAGAGCAAGGGTTCATGTCAGGTGTCTCCAAAAGGGACATCACATGCTGACAACTCATCTGAGGAGCAATCTGAGGGTCTTCACACTCTGTTTCCTGTATTATGTACTCTTTAATGTCTTCAGGTGGGACTGCCACATCACATGATTCCTGACTTTAGTCTGTTTTGACTTGTGAGAGGTGTCAAAGGGGACTGGGAGGAAGGGTGGGTCATGCAGTAGACGTGGAGACAAGACATGAGTCAGATGATTGGCCAATAAAGGCTGTTTAAATATAAGAGGAGTCAACTATAGGGAACACTAACAAATATATAAATAAAGATAATCCATCTCAGCAAGCGTGTTTTCCCTCCAAACTGTTATCTTCTCTTTTTGTTATTTGCTAACAACATCGTCTATTGTCACAAAGCGACGTTTCCCCGGCTCGTTTATTTCATATAAACATCGATATTATACCTGTAGAATCTAAAAGCATCGATTATCCTCCAGAAATGTTGCCTCTCCAGCTTGGCCTCCTCCTCCGGGCTGTATTTTATCCTCTCTTTGTGGAAAAATGGTGCTCCTGGCGCTCCCTCTCCCTCTCCGGTCGGTTCGGCCATGTCTGAGACAAATTTACAGCCAGCCAATCAAAACACGACAAATGTCTTTTTCTTGGGATTTATTAACAGCGGCAGACCACACAGCGAGGCACACTGCTGCCACCCACCGTCGGATTATTAGACAGCAGTTATTTAATCTGAGCCACTGGTTGAAAGGAAACAAATAAACAGATTATACCAATATTATACTTGAATGCAAAGTGTACACTGTAGTAATATATAATAAGGTGAGAGATAAAACCAATAGTGCAGTCCCTCCCCTTCTTCTGATTGGTTCAGTAAACTTATAAATTAGTACTCCAGTATGCCCCCTTTTGGTGCCCCATGTGCTCGCTGCAGCTGTCAAGTCCCATCTAATCATTAATAAATGCAATTTCTAATGAGATGATCGGTTGGTGATACTTTGGCTGACATGAATTTAATTTTCCTCATAGAACCACCGTTTCGTGTGCTCGCATAGTTTTTAGTTTTTTTAGTTTACAAAAGAGCTGAGTCATATCTAATGAGAGAAATGTTTATCTGTCTGGGATCTATTTATTTACCGTATTAGGGAATGCAGAAATGACACAGCACACAAATACTGAACAAAAAGACAAATTTAAAAATGCTCCACAGTCCCTGAATTTATTGTCTTTTATTTTCATAAAGCAAGAGACCACAGGACAAATGTTTTTCTTAGTATTTTATAAGTGATGCAACAGCTGTGTTTGTGTAAACACAGTGTTTATTCCATCAGATGTTCGGGTTGATAATCTTTCCCATGAAGAGGACGTTTTCTGTGTCGCGGACAGCGATGACAACCATAAATGGACGATCGAACTTCATGACTGGGACGTGGCGGAAGGACAGAAGTGTGATGCCGATGCCTGTGGCGGCTGCAGCGGTGGCTCCGGCCTCATCCACATCCAGGGTAGCTTGGTGCACAACCTGCGGAGCAAAGGAGGCAGAGTGAGACGAAAGGTGGAAGAAAATATATGTGCAATAACGTTTCCTATCCTTACCTCTGAGACTGCCAGCTTTTGCCCCTCTGCAATGCCGCTCAAGTCTGCACGATCGCCAAACATGTCTGTCATTCCCATTTCAGTCAACACGTTGTTCAGTTTGTAGGAACTCTTGATGGAGAACTTTGGAACAAATACGTCATACGTCCTAAAAGACGAATGGGAAACGTACAGTGACTGATCTGATACTCATGACTGATAACAAACCTTCCGTATTAAAAACCAAGATCACCCAACCTGGGCTTCATCCACTTCAGCCATTTGGTGACATGACCCGGGCAGATGGTGTTCTCCAGTGTTGCCATATCGTCAGGCAGCAGCAGCAGCATGGAGTAGGTGCTGTTGAAGGGAAGGTGGAGGACTGATGTGTTAATCCCCTGGTCGTAATATGTATCAAAGCGTCCCTCATTATTCATCATCTGCACTGGAACCTGGAAAACGTCAATTTAAACGTAAAAATCAGGACACACAGTTTGCGTAATGACTGTAACTCAAATCCATTCTGAGGAAATGAAGCAACTCTGCACCTTGGTGTTCTCGTCCACCATGAACATGTCCTGCTTGGTGAGCTCAGGATCAAATGGAGTCGCCCACTTTCCTGTTTGACGAGTTAAAACACAGCTTAAAGGTTGATACATAAAGGTGTGACCTCCAACAAACAACCAACTCACGGAACCTCTTTACCTTTGAAGTAGATGTAGCTGATGAGATACATGACCGTGCTTGGATCCAGGTTGCCGACCAGCTCGTCTATCTTCCCGTTGGTCTTCTCCTCCACATACTTATTGATGGTGTTGGCGCTTTCCACGGTTTTGGTGAAATCAACATTGAACCCATCTGCAAAGTAGGACTGCTTCAAGGTCTCCAGGAACTCGGGCCGAGGCTTGAAGCTGTTGTCCACGAAGACGGCGGTCCCCGCACTGATGTCTTCACTAGATGTGGTGTTAGCCCGATTGAGGAGCACCTGGAAGGCCTGATCTACATCTGCCTGCGTCAGCAGGGTGTTGTTGAAACCCAGACCACTGTGGAGCTGCCGGTGGGTGTCCCCCCGAGCTCCTACGGACAAGGCAGCCAAGGCAACAGACACGCTAACTGGGGAGTAGAAGATATTTTTGCCTTGCGAGTCAGCATGAGCTGCCAGCTTCCTGTACAGACGGTAGGAGAACTCTTTGTTTGCTGCAGTCACCCGTGAGATGCTGTTGGAGCTGAGTGCAGTGTCTTGTTCTGCCGGATCTTCGACGGTGACATGACCTATGTGGTGATGGCCTCGCCCCACGCAGATCACTGCTGACAAGATCCAGATACTCAGGGCTGCGTGCATCATTGTGAACTAAGATAAAAGTTCAAAAGTAAACATTGTTCATTTGGGTTACACAATGTTTGCTATCACACATATTGATTTTGCTAGTAGTTACAATAAATGTTGTTTTGAAGGCCCAATCAGCTTCTTATGAGCAGTGAACTCCGACATTAATTTACATTCAGATTTTATTATTTCTGTCTTTCTCTGTGCTCCTCTCACCAGTTTGAAGTGACAACATTTGAAGGAGAATCTGATAGCAGGTTGTGGGCTGTCAATCAAATCTGATCCAACCACACCCACGCAGTCCTCATGAAGCAGAATAGCTGAATTTTTGAGTATTAAACTCTTAATAAATAATTATATATCTATATTTGATTGTTGCAATCTGAGTCATGAATATTTAATTTTATAGAAAGACAGTTTTTGACTTTAAATTCGTGAAAATACAACAACACATCCACTGAACCTCCAAACGGACGATAAGAAGAGTAAATCTAATCCTTACATTCAATCTTTACAAACACCCCACAGTGTGCCGTTTCATCTCAAACTCAAGATATCAAACATTGTTTTTAACTTTTACATGAACCACATATTGCAAAATACAACCTATCGGGGTTCTCTGAATCTTTCTAACCACTTACCCTGTCCGACGAAGCACAGGCTGGATGAAGGGGAGACGTCCTTTTTATAAGATTGATCAGAACAACTGAACTTTGGCTTTGTTGATTCTCTATCTCAGGCTTTTATTTGTTCTGTGTAATGATTACTGTCCAACCATGGCATAGTTTGCTTCAGCAGCATGTACAAAAACCTATATATCTCTGTCTCTAGCCCATACAAACCAAACTGATGTTTAGTAGCACTGATGTGTATACTGAAAGCCAGACATTCACTAAAACATTCAGCAGATTCATATTTTTATGTGAAACCTCAATCTATGTAACATGTATATTAAAATATATAAAGAAATATTTTTACCTTAAAGCTCCAGTGTGTAACATTTAGGAGGATCTATTGGTAGACATTAAATATAATATTCATTGGTATGTTTTCATTAGTGTATAATCACCTGAATATAAGAATCGTTGCGTTTTCATTACCTTAGAATAAGTTGATTTTATCTACAGGGAGCGGGTCCTCTTCTAATGTCTGCACCATGTTTCTACAGTATCCCAGAACAGACAAACATTGGCTCTAGATCACCAAAGTTTCTCCTAAACTCTTGGTTGAGATGAAGTGTGTCTTAGTCTGCAATTTCACTACTAGATGCCACTAAATCCTTTACACTGGTCTTTTGGTGTGGGAAATAAGCATTTTATTTTTAGTAAGTCAGATCAGAATCCACTGACAGTCAGCTTATACTGGAACAATGAAGGACCATTGTAGTGAGGAAGGTATTGGACATATGATCAACACCTTGATGGAATCAACTTTATCAGGAGCTCAGCAACTGTTCCTCCGCTTACTTGTTATAAGGCAAAACACTCTGAAAGTCCCCTCAGAGAGCAAGAGATTTGATTCATCACACCGAGACTATAATTCTTCAGAGAACTAGCAACTCTCAGTATTTCAGAAGGATTTCTACACAGGAAAGTGTTTTCAAAAACAACAGCAGTAGCACTCAAAGTAAAAAAAAAAAAAAGGTTTATGCAAACGTATAATGAATTCAGTGGATCTCATAACATTACGGAGTATACTTGAGCTATCTTTATCATATCCGCCCTTGTGTTCTGGACCCATGAAAGCTGACCAGTAATGCTATCAAGCAGGGTTCAGTGTCTGCCAAAGAGCTGGCCGTCCAGTTTGATGAGCTGCCGGAGGAACCCTCGATTGGGGATAACACCCCGGTTATCTTTCACAGCACAAATAGCCTCCACGAGGGTCAGGTTCTGCTTCAGCATCAGGTAGGCCAGGACCAGGGTGGCGGAACGGCTCACCCCTACGTGACAGTGCACCAACACCTTGCCTGAGAACCAGAGACAACATTAGATTCATTTCTAAACTGACACCAGATCTAATTGCCTTTAAATGATTCATCTACCTCCTCTGCTGAGAGCCCTGTGGATAAAGTCGGCCGCTGCCTGGAAGTTGACGCTCATGTCAAAGTCACAGGAGTCATGGGCCTCTATGCCCATGTAGCTGATCGTCATGCCCTCGTAGATTTCCGGCTGTCCTCCGCGTTTACTGTGAGCTGCATTCAGGATGTGAGTGATTCGATGCACGGACAGATCAGCGCAGTTCTCTGCACTGTGTCTGAAAAACACAACAACTCTTGTGTTTCCTGACGAACGCACGCATGCAGCTTATTTCACAGTGATGGATTGATATTTAGGAGACAATTTCAGACATGTGCATTAGAACGTACCAAGAAACCTGAGACTTGCTTTCATGCACTCCCTCAGTGGAAACTCTCGTACTTCCCAGAGATGTAATTTACGCAAGTTCCCAATGTGGAATGCAACTTGTGGGATCTTAAGTTACACCGTCTGCATTTAAATCTGATTTATGATCAGTTCCTCTTTCACATATGTGGACTGAATCCAAGTCTAGAGTTGAGTAATATTTGTAAAAAGGGGCTCAGAGGGCACATAAAAGCAGCAGACACAGCAGAGAGGCTTTGGTTTTTACTGAGAGATAAGTGAGTTACTTACTGGTCACCAATGTAAAGCTTTGGCCACACTTCATCTGCATGGCTGATGATGGCTTTGCCAGTAAACAAGAGTCTTTCCAACTCAAACACCGCTAAACCTGGCGAGCTCAGGTCAATTTCCACTTTCCGAGCAGGGGGTTTATCATTCCAGGACGCGGGAAGTTTGCATGTATAGGACATCGCTTCTTTTTGCACGGGGTTTCAGGCAGATCTCGGAGGTGATACAGCAGCTTTAGGAGGAAACTTCTAGTCCATTAAAAGTAGACAATAATAATAATAATGATTAAAAAAAAGTTTTAGTTAGTTTACCAAAAAATATTAGTCTTCCAGAAGAAAGTTAGGAAGATTTCCTAGCAAACTGTCTGGAACCGCTGCGTCGAACTGGGCAGCATGACACCTCAGATTTACTCTCCACAGGGTGCCCTAAGTGCTGTCAGGAACATTTGACCCTCAAATTAAATCCAGCCTGTGTGCCTCAAGCCTTCCGGGGCCTGTGTTATGCTTTTGCATCAAAATAGCTGTCTATTTAAAGATCTGAATGCTGGCTAGCAGATGTAGGGAGTTGTGAGGCCATGCAGCAGTGTCCACTTGACAGGAGAAAAAAAATGATAATGATAATTTCTCATTATTGTATTTTTATAACAGAAGTTTCTGCTTCTTTTTAAAGAAGGAAATAAGTTTATTTATTTGTAGCCATTATCCATTTAGAGCTAAATATCTCACCTTAAATAGATTGGCTCTGTTAACTTTTCTTTACGATATAAAACAATGAGAAGAAAATAAATATTCAGGTGGTCACAGGTTAAAAAATATACTGACATTTAATTATTTCTCTATTTTCCAACTTGTAATAATTTCAATATTTATCAGGCAAAGATTCCCATCTTGTGTCGGAAACATGCATTACATCTGAAACTGTACAGTTGGGCTCCATTTAAACAGAAACTTACCAGCACAGGAAAATGAACACATATGACAGGTGTTTTTTTTTTTTTTTTCATGCAAAGCTTGTGATCTTATTTTTATTCATTTATTTTTTCTAATCATATAAAACCATCCCCTGAAATATGGCACTCTTTTTTTTCTAAATCAACACATCAACAATGATTGGAGAAAAAAAAAGACTTGCTCTACACAAGAAAATGGAATTGCGGTCCAAATCTGGATAACAAGGATGTTAGTGCTCGAGAAAAACAGAAACAACATCCAAATGAAACAACTGATCCAAGCGCTGTGACCAACATCGTCCTTCAGCACAAAACATTACTGAAAATGTTAAAGTACATCCTTTCTTTGATCCTTTACAGCGACTTAATTGAACACTTACTTCAGAAAATACAAATCACTTGCTTAGTCATATATATATTCCAAGTGTTCAAAAAGGATAGAAAGAACATAATTTAACAGCTTTTCAAGTAACTCTTAAACTTGTCCTTATTTATCTGTAATAACAGTAGTTCCTAGAGCGAAATACATGGCATTCATATGTAGGTCTGATTCTAGGTCTGCACTTGGGAAGCAATTTCATCCAAAAGATGGAATAACGAGGACAGCAATCTTTAGAGGGTTTTCACTAATCTGCTACGTTCTAGGCCCAGTTTTGAGCTCGGAGATGTCGTGACTGTACTGAGTGCGCGTCTGACATTACAGTGCATGCAGGGGGCTGGGAGCGGTGGTTGAAAACGGGAAAGCATTGCACCTATTCCTGCAGAGACACGGAGGAGCAATGGGCAACTAAGTGTATGGCCTCTATCGGAGGGGAGGGGAGGGTGAGGACGATATCATGGTCATGCAAATGGGCTGTGAGATGTGTTAGTAGACAGCTAACGAAGTGCACGTGTTGTTAGATGTGGGATCAGACTAAAACTGAACCCACGATCCTGAGGGACAGCATGACGATAATCTGAATCACAGGTTAGAGACCACCAACGGTTGTAATGTGGCACTAAATCAATTCGTCTTCCAGTGACTGTGCCCTGCGTTTATGCTGGCAAAGGCATGACATGAAAAGATAAGCTGAGCCAGTGTGTCAGGTTGTGTAGTCAGCACAGTCACTCACTGAGGCTGAAAGTCACTTCTGATATGTACAACCTTCAGACTGCACTTCTAACACCACCATGTCACTTATACCAGCATAATTAGGCTTTAAAAAGGTCGATTCCATGTACCAGTAGTTGCTCTATCTTGTTCTTGGGGTCCGTGCCGCTTAATTTCAGGCATTTTACATCACGGTGGTGGAAACAACCTTAACATAACACAGCTCCGAGGAACAAGACTAGACCCTCAATGAGTCCATGGAAGATCTGGAAGAAGAAAAACAGCAAGACTTAGTGACCCACAAAAACCAATAAATAAGTCCAGTTCAGAAGGCTTTCTTCTCCAGCTGGTCCAGAATGGCCTGGATCCTCTGTACGGCCTCCTTTCGGGCTTGCCGGACGGTCTCCAGTCCCTGAGTCTCCACAGAGTCCAGCACCAGCAGCTCTTTGGTCAGCAGTTCCTCCAGACACCGATAACTCTTGTCTGTCTTTTTGCCAACAAACTCGTCAACATCTTCCTGAAGCAGCATCATTCTGGCCATGACCTGTTGGACCCTTGCTAGGCCGGGGTTATTGCTCAGGGGCTGGGGTCCAGCCGGGCCCGGAGCTGGAGCTTGGGCCGGAGCCGAGGGCGGCGGCTCACCTTGCGAAGGATTAGGCTCTCCTCTCCCGGTTTTGTTGTACATTTGGGGGGGTGAGCTTATTTCGGCAGGCTTCCCGTTGGGCGGGTTCGGGGATGGGGTTGGCCTCGGTTTAGGTCCCACTTGTGGTGCACGTTGGTGCTGTTGGTCCTAAAGTAACACAAAAACAGAAAGATGGTAAAATATTGTATTTGCAGTACTTCCACATTTGACCTCATAATGTCTCCGATGTACTTTTTTTCTTATTACCGACTGTATGATGGGGTTGAGTGGACAAATATATGAGCTATGGCTGAGTCCATCGCTGGTTGTTCTTTTTGGACGATTTTTGTCTTTTTATTTTGCTCATTTAATGGTTTGCCTACAAAGAATGAGAGCTGGTGCTCAGCGGCGCAGTACGTACACTGAGCACAAGAATGAATGAGAGGAAAAACAGCTGTAGAGCAAGAATATTTTCACATCTGCTGTGAATTTAGACTTTTTCAACTAGTTGGAATGCAGTAACAAAACAAAAAAAAGGTGAGGCTCTAACCAGGACTGTGACTCCAGGGAAGATGAGGACACTGCAGGGATGGGAGAGGAGCGGGCAATCGCCGGTTGTTGGACAGACCCTTCTGTACAACTATAAAACCCTACTGCACGACATAGCTCAATAATAAGAATTACCTGGTTGCCCAAGGCAAGTAAAACGCAACGTAAGGCTAGTAAATCAAACTACAAAAGGAATGAAACAAACGCTTCCTCCTCATCTCTGTTGAGAGTTGCACATGTGCAGCACCGATCGGGCACAGGAGTTTAGTTTGGTGGCGTAACCTCTGATAACATTGAGAGCGGATGTTCCCAACGTAACCAGGAAACCAGACGTTTCCTGATATTTCCACATAATAACATTCAGATAAAAACAAGTGGGACTGCACCTTCTCTTTCCGTTTACTCATCACTGAACAATCTTGTGGAAAATGAACTATCTCCAGATTCATACCTTGGGTTGGTATGGTGGTGGAGCACCCGTTCCGGTCCCCGGCCATGCTGGTGGGTGCGCTGGACGGACAGGATTCCCGTAGTGGTTTTGTGGAGGCTGCTGGCCTGGCTGCCATTGCTGCTGTGAGGGGGCATACGCACCAGAGTGCACCCACCCGTCGGCCTGCGAGCTTGGGTGGAGAGCCTGGCCAGAGGGGTATGGGGGGTTTGGAGGCATTGCATGACCGCTTTCATTGTAGTGGGGGTAGGCTCCAGGAGGATATCCAGGACCCTGAGAGCAAAAGGCAGAACAGACGTGTAGTATTTCAAAAAAATATTCACCAAAAAGACCAACGAAATCTATTTTATTACAAATGTCACTGTGCAAAGTGCGTAACAGTCAGAGAAAATCAGCTGCAATGTTATACTTGGCAAGTCCTAGTGCCAACATTTGACCATGGCGTGTGCGTTTAAAGGAACTCACCCCTTGACAGTGTGGACCAGGATAGTGATGATGTTGGTGTTGAGAGTGTGGCTGCCCAGACGGCCCACTGCTCTGCTCCGCTGGACAGACCTGGTTAGGATAAGGACCTGGAGCGGGTCTCTGAGGGTCAGCACAGTAGAAAGGGTTGGACGGGTGGAAACCACTTGTTGAATATTGATTCTGCGGAGGGCTGTAGACACCATGGCCATTTGGATAACCTCCGGGCATTACCTACATAGAAAGCACAAGAGAGGGGAAGGAGGGAAGGAGGGAGGGATTCATTATGAGAAACGGCATTGACTGAGTGTAAACATCTATCATGGTGACGTAACCGTGTCCACACAGTCGCTGACTGTACGAAAATGTAAGCGAAGGGTGAAAAGCGCTTAAGAGACTTAAGATAATGAGCAGATTTACTCCTTCTGTAACGCTCTGGGATTTAGAGGCTGTGTTGCCTCATGAGCCATACCTGTTGATTGTACTGTGGCTGAACATCTGATCCCGACGGATAGGTATTTGCATAGTGTCCTGTGGAATGAGACTGGGGATACCAGTAGTGTGGAGGGTATCCTGGGTACTGGGGAGCATCCTGTGAACACACACACACACACATATATATATATATATATAGATATAGGAGGGTTATTTTAAAGAGAAACTCTGTCTTTAAGCACCAGTGTTGGTACTATTTATAATCACACCTGGTAGAAGATACTATAGGAAACTGTAAGTGCTGTTTTTAACATCACTACCGATCCCAGGACTCCCAATAAGTGAGTAAACAGTGGCACTGACTCATTTACGGCTCGTTGAACCATAGCAGCTAAATGCTACACAGCTACCCGGAAACAAGCCATGCTGCAGACTATTACAACACGCATGTATACTATCAGCACTATCAGCACTATCAGCAGTGTTGTTACACCGGGACTAAAGGTCACAAACTCGGGTAACAGCTCAACAGGCAGTGGCGGCGGGCAACTATTACATAATGCCACGGCTAGCTCAGTTAGCCTAGCACAGACAAGAGCTCCACCGTTACGCAAGCTAGCCGGGGTACCAAACGTTTAAACCCCCCCCCACACTCAAAAGGCAGCAGACAGCCCCCCAGGAGACCCCGTCTAACACCGCATCCACTCACTAACCATGGTGTTATTCCAGCTCCCGTTGTTAGTCTCCGAGTTGCAGGTGGAGGGCCAGCCAGATTTCAGATTTGACTGCATTTGGTGACGCTGCGCCAGCTAAACGCGGTCCCCGGCAGCCGTCCTGTCATCCGCCATTGTTAAAAACCAAACGCAACAAGAAGAAATCTTTAAGGGGGAAAACCTAACGTGGCTGGTGGCTGGTCTCTAGGGGGCCGTCGGTTGGCGTTAGCAGCGGACGTCGCCGTCTTTCCGCAGAAGTGGAAGAGATCCGCTTTATAATGAGTGACTGACAACTGGGCCGATTCGTGGTACTGTCTCTTTAAATGAGGCGAGAGGGGTCAAAACGACAGAGCGCTCACTCTGTTGCTACTTTGCGGCACCGCGATCGTCTTTCAACGTGCTGCGAGCATCTGCTGTCACGTTTAAATACTGTATTTAAATGTGAGGTTATGAGTTTTTTTTTCTGTGGGCTAACTGTTTGAATCTGATTTAATTTAAGCACTTGTTTCGGCCACACAAGCAAAAAAAAAAAAAAAAAAAAAAAAGTGTTTTTCCGAATCTGTCGCCGCCTCTTTTCCATATACGATCTTTGCTGTCGCATGTACGTCAGCAGATGCTTTTAGCCAATAGGAAAAAAGATCTTAAAAATATTATTTATTTTTCAATATTAACTCATGTTTTAATCTTTAAAAACCACCTGCTTTTGGTGCTACATTTATTTAAAGACATATTCTTAAAACAGCGGTCCAAAAACGACCACAAAGAGAATTTAAACTGCATTGCAGCGCCCCAAAGGGTTAAACCTCTACAGGAAGTTTATCCCGTGCGTGTATAAAGACGCTTCCTGTGCTCCTCTTAAAAAGAAACATATTTTGAAACATTCATGGCTTGACGTTACATAAAGATACACGAAGCCAAATAAACAGCAGCCCAAGATGAACTACGTACCGGGGACGGCGAGCCTCATTGACGACATCGACAGTAAGTTGGAGAGGGAGGATCCGCTCCCTCGTTCATGGTTTTGGTGAAGAAGGGGAGACCAAAAAAAAAAAAAAATCGTTTCAAGATGTGGCATCGTGTGTCTCACACTTGGGAATCACTCGTACCCGCTGAATATTGTGATTAAACACGCTTTTGTTGGTTGTGTCCTGCAGAGAAACACCTGGTGCTGCTCCGAGATGGCAGAACACTGATCGGTTACCTCAGAAGCATTGATCAGTTCGGTATAACTCATTGATTATCTCCCACTTGTTTTCACTGTAACTCTGCACTTTATATCTCTAACCTGTCCCTCTTCCCCTCCCTCTCTCCCTCCCTCCCTCTCTCCATCCCTCCCTCCGACAGCCAATTTAGTTTTTCATCAGACAGTTGAGCGCATCCACGTGGGGAAAAAATTTGGAGACATCCCCAGAGGAATATTCATTGTGAGAGGAGAGAATGTGGTGCTGCTTGGAGAGATAGTAAGTGGGATTAACCTCCATTTTATATATATATATATATATATGTGTGTGTGTGTGTGTGTGTGTGTGTGTGTGTTTTTGAATGATGTGAGCAGCTCAAGTGAAACAAACTTGGGGTTTAAAAACAGTAGATGGAGATTAATTACTGCTAATAATATAATATACATTAGGCTTCAGTCATCTAAATGTCTGCTGCCTTCTAATAAATGTGCTTTTTTAAAAATGTTTTATGGCAAATTAGGCCCCTTTTTTTGTTGTTGTTGTTTTGTAAACAAGGATGCAGACTAGGCAATGCTGAAGATGGGATGATTTGTTATATGCAGCCTCTTATGTGGCTGCTGAATGCTGACTGCTAGAATCCCCCAGGAACGCTCACATGAGCTATAAACGTAGAAAATGTATTAATCCATCCGACTCCCTGACGTTCTGTAAAATAGGGATGCACAGAATCGATTTTATAGCCGTGTAGGTTTTCACATGCAAGGAATTTGCCTCGGTATAATAACACAGCATGAGGAAAAATATAAAGATAATATGACCATTACTTAAATGAATAAATGAATGAAGAGCAGTTTAGTTTGTGCAGCGACGTGTTCGCAGTACGATGCATAAAGATAAAGGGGTAAAGATAAGGGTCTAGTGCCTTGTTGATGAGGCCAGCTGCAGAACGGGGTCAATAATGGGGAAACTGATATTATCGTGTATCCAATAATTAAATTATATAGCTGATAAATCTGCAAACTGGTTTTTAGGCTTTATGTTCTATGAAAGCCAAAGTAAGTTCATTAAGTTTTTTGATTTTTCTAAACAGTCAGAGCTGTTTGTTTTTTGTTGTGGAATATTAAATCTTTGCTCCCTACTTCTTACCGTTGGCTATGCTTAAACTACAGGGTATGAACTTCTTTTTAAAATACAAAAATATTTAATATTCAGTTAATTTACCGGTATCGACCATGAGAAGCAGGTTATTATCAGTTATTGTATCGGTTGGTGGGGGGGAAACAAAATCCATATTGTGCATCCATACTGTGAAACACAAGATTGGAAACCTACAGAAACATACAAACAAGATACAAGAAGAGTTGAAGGAACTTAAACATCCATAATATTAGATTTTCTTTAATGTATGTGAATGTGTGAAGACACATTTCATACTGACAGTATGGGACCTTCAAGGCCTGCACACAACGCATACATGACACATGAACCCAGACTCTGTAACTCTATAAATATGCATCATTGCATTCAGTCACAAATCTGCATGTTGACATCAGTACGGCTGCAGAGGATGCTGCACTTTATCAGCATCAGCATCAGCACATGATCCTCTAATAACATTTTCATGTTATCGAGCTCAGTGCTCCAGAGGATGTTAACATCTTTTGTGGTAGGAGAGGTTTGCAGTGGCTTGATAACTACACTGAGTTGTTATTTCATTTTTATTTTATTAGTCACTTATTACTCATTATTAATTCATTTCAATTGCTGATGTGGGGAGAGATTCAGTCTGCACGCAGGCGAGGTTTGTGGTTGAGTAGCACTGGTGGCTTCTTCAGACAGTTCTACTGAGACATTAGATTACCACAGCAGTCACAAATCTCTGCGTGCTGTATGATAAAGAGGTTCTCCTGCAATGTTAATTAGTAATGGGAGGTAAGAGTAAACAGATTGCTGCTAATGTAGTTACAGTGTCAGACAATGAAAACAAATTGCAGCTGATAAACAGTGAAATTCCAGGTTTATTTGCACTGTGTAATAATATTAATAATGTAAATAATATGGTGACTCTCTGTCTCTGCAGGATGTGGACAAGCCCTGCGACACGCTCCTGCAGCAGGTCTCCATCGAAGAGATCCTGGAGGAGCAACGGTTGCAGCAGCAAGCCAAACAGGAGACGGAGAAAGTCAAAATGCAGGTCCTGAAAGACCGAGGCCTTTCCATCCCCAAAGCCGACAACCTGGACGAATACTAACGCGGCCTTGATCTCCGGGGAGCCTCGTTCTCAGTTTGCGTCAGAACTGAGACATTTTTACGTTGAGTTTGAGAGAGCATGGGAGCGTTTTCTGTTGTTGTATGGGTACAAGGCTGCATCCTGCTGGGCCTGTATACTATAGCGTACTGTATGAATTTAATTTGAATTAACTGGAGAGAGAGAGAGAGAGAGAGAGAGAAAACATGTGATAGCTGCTCTCACTTTTTGCAGATCATGACAGAAAAATGGAAATAATTCATGTGTTTTTGATCACTCTGTTCACAACTTAGCAATTATTTTACAGCAGCACTTTGTATTTTGTCACTGATATGCTGTGTCTTTTTATTTGGAGATATGTGGGCCTGCTATTGACAAAACAAAAAACTTGCTATGCTCCATTAAAGAGTTTAGTTTTTCATGATTTGAAGGCGTCCTTGGAAAAAAAAAAAAAAATCCTACTGTTTCACTTCCTCTGCTGTCTTTAATGCATTAAAGGAGATATTTGGGCACATTTGCAGCCCGTGATGGCGCCACCGTCTCAGCACAATGTGACATCAAAACGTGAGACTCGTTATTAAGGGGGGAAAAAAAGGTCATAATTCATTTGGATAATTCAGTTTAGGGCAGGCGGTGTATCAGTGCATCAGACTGCCGCCTCACGTCCTGTTTATAAAAAGCAGAGCGCGTCCGGAGTAATCGATCCTATCTGCCTTCATGGGTCAATAACAGGCTTGTTAATCGTTTGGGACGGATACAGTGAGTTAATATTAAACAGGCGCTCCGCAGGAACCCTGTGACCGCTTCAGTATACATGGTATCCTTCCGCCGAGATTCAATGTATGTTTTATTTTTATTTTTATTTTTTACTGTGAACACTTTACACCAGCCTGCATGCAACCAAAAAAAAAAAAAAAAATGAAAACGTTTGCAAAAAGATGTTAAGCTTTGTGCAGGTACGACTTCCGGGCTAATTTCAAAATAAAACTCCACAGAAGTCCCTTTTTCTATAATTTATTAAACTGACAACCCCTGACTAAGTGACATATTTAATAGGTAGTTCATATTATGATCAAAACTGTACACTTAATCCAAATAATGAACACAATATATGCAAGAATTTAGCAGATTATTTCCTGTTTAGGGAACTTTTAATGCAATCCTCTATCAATTAATTTATTTTTTAAATAGTTTTTAACAATCATGCAGACTTAAAAGGCTTCTTCTTTGACAAATTCAATATTTTCTCTTCCCTGACGCTTACCTTACTTCACATTGCGTTTACTTTTCCTCACAGAAGTGAACCAAATGTTGAGATATCGGCCTACTGTGTATATTCTTTGAAGTTTTCGTACACCCCTTAAAATCAAGAAGGCCTCGCGACCTCCCCCATGATGCTTCGACCACCAGGAGGGCAAAAGTGGAGATTATACCAGACTATACAAAGACCTGTACATATACTGCTTTTAGATTACGCCGCCTGGAAATGATAGAAGACAAAAGCCTCCAAATATTATAAATAAATATTAAATTGTCATATCAGTTTACGCACCAGCGCTCCTTTGAGTCTCAGGGTTTGGATCCTATTTTCTGAAGTAACCAACATGCAAGAGATGATCTGAATATGGCCCAGGTGAACAATTATTACAGTCATATAGAGATATTTAGTTTGCAGTGTTAACAAAGGGCCTGGTCCAACATGAAATAGGCAAATAAAAGCCTTAAATCTTGAGACGTTACCACCTAATTCAATGCATCTGTATCATTCAATACAAATACTGTTCTAATATACCACAATAATACACCAGCAGATGGCGACTTTACCTTTTTCACCCATTTTACCTTCATTTGTATCATTGCAATAGAGCCAAAGTGACATTTTGGTGCAACTTTTACACAAGTGTGATATAGAAACCAGTGCACACACACTGAGAATGGACTTTTAATGAAGCAGAAAGAGTAGAACAATTTGAATATGGAAATTAATACTTTAAAAAACAAGCAAACTATTTGTATATGTAAAAGTAGGTAGTTGGGTTAGTTAATGCTAATATTAGCTAGTTAGGTGGGGTTTTGCTAACATGAACTAACTTGAGATGTTGTGACTTTATGTTGCTTTTAACCAGCTGTAATTTTAGTTTTTCTTTTCGGTATAGATGAGGCCGAGCACATAAAAGTACAAGAAAACTAAAAACTTTTTTTTAAAAAGTCTTTTAAAACGTTTTTTGAATTAGTTAGCTAAGCTACATAAATCTAGCTAGGTTAGCTAGCATTTTGCTAACATTAACTTGAGATGATGTATCTTTATTGTCACTTTTATCTTTTATAATTAAAAAATAATAAAATAAACAAGCCCAGCACAAATACAAGGAAATTTAAAACTGTTTAGTTTAGTTTAGTTCTAGCTAATCTACATAAATCGTTAGCTTGCTAATTAGCTAGCATTTTGCTAACATTAGCTGTCAGTTAGTAGCTAACAATTGATGTAGCTGAGCTAGCTAGTTAGCTTGCATTTTCGCTAGCATTAGCTGTCAGTTAGTAGCTAACAATTGATGTAGATGAGCTAGCTAGTTAGCTTGCATTTTGCTAACATTAGCTATCAGTTAGTAGCTAACAATTGATGTAGATGAGCTAGCTAGTTAGCTTGCATTTTGCTAACATTAGCTGTCAGTTAGTAGTTAACAATTGATGTAGATGAGCTAGCTAGTTAGCTTGCATTTTCGCTAGCATTAGCTTACTCAAGATGACATGACTAACGTTACATGTCGCTTTTTATCTTTTAACCTTTTTCTAAATGTGGTTTTATTTTCAACATTGACGTAGCAAAGTGCGAGGAAATTAAAAACTTTTTCAAAATAACATTTTTTTAGTTCCCTTGGCTACGTACAGTAAGTAGCAAGCTAGTCTACATAAATCGTTAGCTTGCTAATTAGCTAGCATTTTGCTAACATTAGCTAATTCACATTAACATTAACTTGAGATGATGTGACTAACTTACATGTCTTTTATCTTAATTATCTAAATGTGGTTTTCTTTTCAACATAGACAAGCCCAGCACAATAAGTGTAATTTTTAATTTTTTATTTTAATTTTTTTATAATTTCCTTGCTTTAGTACAGTAATCTTCACAAACCGTTAGGTAGCATTTTGCTAACATTAGCTGTCAATTGATGTACATTAGCTTTTAAAAAAAAAAAAAAAAGTGCTGTGTGTTGGGGTTTTTTTTTTTTTTCCAACATAGACGAGGTAGTACAGTACAGTGAGGGAGACAGTTGCCCTTAAAGGGGTAATTAATAGAACCAGTAATACGCTTTTATTTTGTTAACAAGTGAGCTCCGGTGTTGCCGTGTCTCTCTCTCGCTTGACGCAGCCGTGACACCGACAGGCCACGCCTACTCTGATGACGCACCCAACCGGGTGGGGGGCCGGAGTAGGAGGAGGAGGAGGAGGAGGGGGCGCGCTGATGTCCTCTGGTGCTTCTCAACCAGCTCCTGCTGTTGTAATGTGAGGCTGGTAGTATCCTGGTGTACCGCTGGAAGAAGAAGAAGAAGAAGAAGAAGAAGAAGAAGAAATCCCCCCTTTACCCCCCCACTCCCCAACCCCACCCCACCCCCCCACCACCACCACCCCCTGCCGGTTCGCGGACCATCGGTGCATCCAACGTGAACTATATATCTTCTGCACCGGAGAGAGAGAGAGAGAGAGAGAGAGAGAGTTACGCATGGACCGGGTTTGGGGGCAGTGGAGTAGACATGCAGCGCTTCCAGCCCACAACAAGAACCATGCCTCAGCTTACACTGCAAGCGAAACCTATGACATCCCGTTTTATCCCCCGACGACTCTGATATGAGGAGTGAAGACAAGTGAACCATACGAGCTGAAGGGACGTTGTGTTTTTTTTTCTCCTGCAGACGGAAACCCCCCCCTTTTTCTTTTTTAAATTTTTTTTTTAGGATTTTCTTTTTTTTTAATGGAGCTGGAGAACATAGTAGCCAACACTGTACTGCTGAAAGCGAGAGAGGGTAAGTGGACACACACATATAGAGATAATATATATATATATATATAGGGGGTTAAGTGGGCCTGGCTGTCACATTTTGCGGCTCAATATGCAGAAAAGGTGGGAATATAATGATCCTGATGACGGCTCTAGGTGAGCCTGCAGACTGTAGGGCTCAGTACAGCAGGTAAACCCTCCGGATGCAACAGAATTAATATATGTAGAATATTACACCCAGTTTGAATGCATCTTATTTAAATTAATGCATCTGGGGATTTAAAAATCAAACTCCTGGATCCTTTTTATCCTCTCTGATTTTGACAGATCATATGCGTTTTTCCCACGTATGTAAAAGGGGGTGGTGTGTGTGTGTGTGTGTGTGTGTGTGTGTGTGTGGGGGGGGGGTCTGCCTCCCACATCCGCTTTCGCTGTCTGTGCACATGAATGCGCTCTTTCGCAACATTATACATGCTGAGGCGCACATTGAAGCGGGGAATAACTCTTCTCACAGAGCGGATAAATGAGTGTAGGCTGGCTGGCATTTTGAACGGTGATGTGATGACGTGCCTGGTGTTGAGATCTATGTATTGGGGCAGGGGGGGCTGCACACACACACACACACACACACACACACACAGGGTATAAACGCTCCAGTGTCTGGGAGGGCCAGAGGCAGTGTGTGTGACTGTGTGGTGTGAAATGTATAAAGATGTACAGTGGCATTAATTGAAGAGTACAGGGTCGTGGTGAGGGCAAGGAGGAGGAAAAAGGCCTGCAGGTGAAACATCACGCAGTCTGACGCCATGATTGTTTCCTTCTGAAAGTCCTCTGGAGGTTCCTGAATCTGTTCTGGGAACCAGTGGGTTAAATAAAACTACCCAGCATCATCATCATCATCACACTTCCTCGGAAGCCTATGCGTGTCCACATCCAGATGTTATCTTTTCACCAACTGCACACTGTTGAAATAAAATCAGTCTGTGTTGTGCCAAAGTTTTGGTTGCACGTGGTTTCATTTGGTAATAACAGTCTCACAGGAGTTGAGGAGGGGAGGGTGACGCAGGGAGGAGGCTCCATCCATTTATCTCACAATGATGACAGTAAGGGGGAAAAAAAATAGAAAAAGGGCAGAGAGAGTTTCATGGGAATTAATAGAATAATAAAGTGAGACAGGAAGCTGACATGCTGTCAAAAGCCCCTCACGAAGGATGCATTCACCCTGCGGGTCAATCTGGGCCGCTTGTTTTATGGGAGCGGAGCGCGACTGGGGCCGGGTGAATTAAGCTTCATGAATTAATAAGCGCGAGTTAATGACCCGTGACAGATCTTGCTTGTCCCAGCTGCTCCATTGGTGCTCGTCCAGGCCCCTGTGTGTGGGGGAGTTAAAAAAAAAGAGGGGCCCTACCATTTCACATCAAGGAGGGATGAGATGGGTTCTTTGACTTCAATAGCTGAGGCACGACCTTTTCTTGATCAACGGCGTGAGTGCAGATGTTTTACCGTGCAGCACACGCTGCATGCATGTCACAGGTTGTTGAGAGAGGCTCATTTAAAGTCACGTACCAGCTACAGTGAGAGGATGTGAATGGAGCGAATAACGTGTGTTTATTCCTGTTTGTTTATGCGTCTTGAGCCGAAAGGAGAGGCGTGCATCCTCGCTCCCACAACAGGAAGGCCCAGTTTAAACTACTTTCTCACTTCTCTGCTGTGGTTTATGCCAGCATCCTCACATCCTCACCCCGATCGGTAAAACAGAGCAGCAAAGAGTAGAAATTAAACAAAAAAAGACAAAGAAAAAGAAAAGTTTTTGATATCTCCAGGCCAGAAGTGGCAAAACGGGCCCCCGTGCCAACCTTGCATCGCTCTTTGGCTCTTCTGTGTCAGCGGTGACTGATCTGAAAGTACTGGTCCGGGGTTTTACTGCCTAGATCTTTTGAAGACTAGTCAATGATTACGAGAACTCACATATGGGGAGATTAGATAGATTAAAAAATAAAAAACCCTTCTGATCAGAAACAATCAATTTCATGTTAATCACAGAGTGGAAAACAACATTTTTGATTTCTTTAGAAAGAAAAACAAAAACGCAGCTCTGATCAGATCCTGAAGTGACCACTATCTTACATAAAGCCAAATGGTTTTTATACACTATCAGTCAGATGCAGCCCATAAGCTATTTAATCAAATTGATCGTTACATAACAAACTGAGTGGGCTACTGCCATCCGAGCTCCATCTTCCTGTGGAGCTGCTCTCCGGTCTCTGCGGAAGATACTTTATGGATGATGGGTATGCGGTGAAATGAAACACCCAGAATCTCCACCGGCGCGATCATCTGAGGATCATCTGACAGCTACAGCCCTGGTAGCCATGTCAGAGCAGCAGGGAAATGCTGATGTTAAAAGCTCTCTGCCTGTCTGTGTGGTCTTTTTGTCAGCTGAGGATATTTGTTGGTGGGGGGGGTCAGAGCACATAAAAAAAAAAGTTCCACAAAGTTATTCAAGCCTGACATGGCTGTTGGTTTCAGTGAGATCTGTTTGGATTAGTTTTTTTTAAATGTTAACTGACTATAGAAGTAGACTGAGGGAGCAGGTTTAATACCCGGGTATACTGTAGATTTATGTGCGTGTTAGCAGATGAGGGGTGTGGGGGTGAATTCCTTTGTTTAAATGTAACCTGAACCCAGCCGTTCTGACGAGAGCAGTGCAGTAGACCCTGAGCTTATTAAGTGTGTGTGTGTGTGTGTGTGTGTGTGTGCATCTGCCTGCCTCCCCATTCACAACTCTTGCTGGCAGCAGTCGCAGATTCCAAGCCAGGCGAGCGAACGTCATCGGCTGTCGAGGTGAATGAGAGTAAGAGGGGGAAAAAACTGCATTGCTGCATCCAGATGCCGTTCTTGAATTGCGGCAACAGAGCCGGGGGTATTTAGTTTTGGGCTACTAGGCTGAATTCCACTCCCAACGCCTGCTGGTTTTCCGACACGGCCTGTTGTGTGTTTTCTTTTTTTTTTTTGCAGGTTGCAGTTGCGCAAGTAAAGATTCACTTTGTCACATTTGGTGTAAAATTCAGTACAAGGAAGTGCTTCATACAAAATGATATAAAGATGGATATAAATTGACCTGAGGAGGAAAGGATTAGTTTATTTCCAGAAACTAAGGTGAGATATGATGATGAGAACATGGCAGCTGTTCTCTACAGTTGTTTTTTTCCCCCTCCCTCATCATTTTCACAAGTAAGACCTTTGATTTTGAAAGTCTGTGATCCTCTTTAATGATTGATTTATTTGTGTTTTTAATGAATTAAAGGACCAGTGTGTAAGATTTCAAAAATGAAGCCAACATTTCCCGACTATGGCTGCTATCTTTCACCACTCGGAGCCAGAGTCTGCGCAGTAGTGATCGAGGTTGGCATCTGGAAGTACTATGTAATTGTCTGGCTTCTGTAGAGAATTATGGCTGCGCATTGAATCGAAATATTATAAAGATCGCAATATGGCCAACTGCAATATGCAAATCACAGAAGATCATCATAATTTTAAGTTTCTTTCCATGAAAATTAACTTTTTAACCATTCCCACACTACCCGTGAATCATATCGCAGTCTGTTTTTACCTCATCGTGCAGCCTCAGTCAGAATCATGTGGCTTTTAATGAATGTTGGACTCATTTGTGTGCTAAATTACAAATGGGAGAATCCATAGAGAATAGCTTTAGATAGATTAGCACCTAAGTATGGTGGCATCCAGTCATTTGGGATCCTCCAACGTGCAACAGGACTGTCCGAGTCCCAGATTTCAGTTTGCGACAAGCCCCAGATTAGATTTAGTTGTGTTTCAAACAAATGTTTACATGTTTTGGCTCTGCTGAACCACAAGCCAACTGTCAGCTATGTAGTGATACAAGATAACATGAGATAACAGGTATAAGGTATTTGTCTGTACAAGCGATTTGTGTCAGCTTTGACAGTGCACAGTGTCTTCGAGCGCCTGCTGCAGATGGGTGGGGGGTTGCGAGGGGGGCCGGCGGGGGTGATGGTGTTGCTTCATCATGTGATGCCACAGCAAGTCTCAGCAAGCTGGGGGAGCTGTCGTCGGGACTAACAGAATTCTAGTGAAATGGGCTGGTTAACCTGTTTGAATGTGCAATCACAGCGGTCGAACGCACACACACAGGTCTTTGTTGCCGCTAATGGTTATGTCAGCATGAATAATATACAGTACACTCACTCACACACACACACACACACACACACAAACTTTCTCTCCCACTTCCACACAAACAAAAACACTTGCCTGGAGTGCTCCTCCCTCAGGACCCCTCTGAAAGGACGGGGCCATGACATTATGCTGTCGACTTTTATTGGATAGAGAGCCTTAATGGAGGGGAGAGTAAAAACACACGAGAGGGAGACAAGCCTGATGTTTGCTCGCTGGGATCTTCTGACGGGAAAGAAGGGAAAGGAAAACAGAACCTGTAAAGAAAGCCGGTTGCAAAAACCTGTTCCTGATCCACGCACATCTCATATTGATCGCCTCTCTCAGAGGTGACTCGCTTTGATTATTACATTTTTCGTGTTTTCACTTTCCCCCTGACATGGATGCTTCAGGAGCACTCAACCTGCAACATTAGACCCCCAAGATACTGCGTTTACTGGCAGTCAGCGTTACTGGTAATACTGTTAATATTAAAGCCAGTGACCCCAAAAAACACATTTTTATCCAGGCTAGTGGCATCCACCACTTTGGTTCAGATATTTCAACTACTGGACATTCATGAGCCATAGGATGAAGCCTGCTGACTTCCAGTAGCGCCACGAGCAGGTTGATATTTGTGGTTTTGACTTAAATGTCTCGACGACTGTTTGGTTCAGACATTTGTTTCCCACAGGATGAACTGTAATTATTTTGGTGAACCGTTGAAGTTTCACCTTGCACCATCATCATCACATTTTATTTTGACCAATACTTTGCAAAATATCTGTAAAAATAACTGCTTTACAGTGTCGGAGCTAGAGAGTGGCACCAAATCACAATTGCAAGTGGCAATGTAGTCGATAGTGAAAGCAACCATTTGGTGGTATGTTTCCCAGGAGGCAATTTATACCTCAAAAATTGTGCTTTCTTAACTGCTTTCCTTATTACCTGACTAAAAACACCAGTAGAAGGTGTAAATAAATACAAGGACAGGTGTTTAAAATGCATCCAAATGACACAAAGCCATCTGCTTTCACAGAGTACTCCAACCAGTCCCTCCTGTGGTACGAGACAACAAAAAAACATCTCTTCTTCCTCCCAAACAGGCTCATAGGGTCAGTTTGGCTGTAAATGGTAACTTATAAAATGTTACTTAACAGCGTTCTAGCTTTACAGTGGATTTCCATTTACCACAGTCGTGTAAAAACACTGACATTATTTTCATGCTAAACTAAGATGATGAGTGTTATGTCTGATAAACTACAAGAGGCTTGCTATGTTATTGTGAGCATGTTGGCATGCTGACGTTAGTTTATTCAAAGCTGTCATGCCTCATGAGTACAGCCTCACAGAGTCTGCTTTCATTTAAAGTAGTCTTTAATGCAAACCAATGATGCAAACTAGGAGATGTGAGCACGCTAATAAGCTAAATGAAGATGCTGAACACAACATGCAGATGTCAGTCAGCATTTTCAGTCAGTAAAAGTTGTTGTTGTTCATTTTTCTGTTCATCAATTAATGAAAACTAGGAAATGTTTGCAAGTACACAAAACTGCTAGTATGGCTTTAAGCTCTTTGTTATGTTAAGACTAATTTGGGACTGATATTTATTATATATTAATATATTACAAGCACAGTTTTTTGATAGAAAATCCAAGAGTGAAAGAGTGATAGATTGTACATTTTATTCAGATGCTTCTACAGAAATATTCCACCAAATTTAACAATGCCAGTGGGAAAAAAATCAGCACTGGGAAATGTTTCATATAATCTATTATTTCGAAAAATGGTTTGTTTCTTATTCTTGCAATTTTCTTTCAGCTTGAATATTTTCAGCACAGTTTCAGTTGCGATGGAAAGAAACTTTTCTGCATCAACAGTGAAAGTCAGGTTTAAGTCCTTCAGAATTAAATTGTAAAGGGCTTTGTTTCTTGGCTCTCCATCTTCCACCAGCAGTTATACATGGAGAAATAAACCAAAGAAGAAGCAGAGATACCCGTTTCTCCATCGACAACGCGCCACAAGGCTCGCTGTGTTTTGAGTAGGAGTGTGACTCATTTTTTCTTGAGTGGAAAAATTCAGCTCTCTGGCTCTTACTATCTCTATTGTTATTGCAGCCTCTACCCACACATACAGTATACATAACTCAGCTGGATGCAACAAGTTCACGCCTGCTCTCCGGGGGTTGTCGAGTGGAATTCTGGGAAATATAGGAGATAATTATCTAAAGTAGAAGTAGACGAGGTACGCTGAGGGAAAGTGGATGCAGAAAAATGTGAATTTTAACAGCTCGTCACTGAAGTACTCCAGGAATTCACTGAGCAGCCCAACTGATGATATCTTCTTTTCCTCCACGTCAGACATACACTGGTGATCACTTACGCAGCATTTTATTGTGTCTCCGTGCACTATACAGCCCGAGCTTCCTGTGCTAGGCATTGCTGCCATGTCTCTTTAATAAAACGTCAAATGAATATTTAATGTGCATTAGTCGGGGGAATAATCAATACTGTATCTTTTGAAGCTTCCTCCCTAATGTCTCCTGCTGTATGAGGAGCTAAATGCCAGACTGTACTTTGTCAACATGTAAATGCAAACTCATGTACATGCACACAGCATAGTCAGACATTATGAAAGGCTTTATAAAAAGTTAATCAAATGCCACTCAAGTTGAACCTAAAGAACCTTTTCACCATGTTTTTTGTTGGAAGAAATAGTCCCACATTCGCCACCGTACGTTATTTATAGGAAACTATGGCTTCGGGGATTCTTTAAAGTGCATTGTGGGAGAAAAATAGAGGAGTTTACGCCATCTAAAAACTGTAAAAACGAATAAATCTCAAACGGCACCTACTGTTCCTTGAGGCTTGCTGTGAGTTTTCAACAATAGGGGGAAAAAGGACACGTGATGTGAGTCCAAAATGCCCCAGAAAAACATATAAATGGGGTAAAAGCTGAAACAGCAGCTTTCTCTCAGCAGTACAGCTCAGTTAAGGCCACAAACACACTCTCCAGGACCTTTTTTTTTTCCTCCTTCATTTTTTTCAAGGGATGTTGCCATAACAGGGACAAAAGAACATGGAATGTCAACATAAGAGCAAGACTTGGGACAAACTTCTTCATAAAGAGAGTGTTTGTGTGTGTTTGAGGACAAAAGGGAAATGGAGACCAGCTAGAGAGAGTAGAGACAGCTCGAGAGGGGCTGTGTAATCACTTTAACCCTATTTGCGAGATGGGTTTTTTTTTTGCTGGTTGGGTATGTGTATGTACGCGTGCACACACACACACACACACACACACACACACACACACACACACACACACACACACATACCCGTGTTCAATAATATCTATCCGCGTACAGTGCACTGTGTGTTCCATCAGTCTGATAAGTTTGATCGCTTGTTTTCATTGGAAGCACTCTCCTTTGTGTTTGCTCACTTGTGATGTAACTGCAGAGTTTCGAGAAGACATAAAATCAGCCCTCGCAGAGATTTAGGATTACATTGCCATCATGTTCGCCTTATGAAAACATTTATGGATGTGAACAAACACACTAACACCGTGTCAGCGCGTAGGAGCGCCCCTATTATGGCTAGCTTCATGTGGACTATGCTCTGTCCTTCTGGATCTTTATGGATGAGCAAACAGCATGTATTGCCCTGCCCCGAGCCCTGCGCTGTGTATGTGTGTGTGTGTACGCCGCTTTGATCGGACAGCCTGGTGGGTTATATAATTTCAGTCTATTGAATGTTTCCCCCCCCCTCACATTCCATATTTTATATATTTATAGAACAGGAAACTTGTGGCACATGACTCTTCCCAGACAGGAAATGTACCCGGGCCTTCTGCTGCTTTTGTGAGATATCTGCCCTTGCAAGTTTTCACACTGAGTATCTTCCTGCACATGGTTCACTCATAAACACACACACACACACACACACACACACACACACACACACAAAAGACACAGTTACTCTAGCGACAACTGTCACGGCTCACCAGCTCTGAGGTCATGGACCGGTTTGACCACCTCAGTTTGAATCAACACATAGCTCCTGCCCTTGGGCCGGTTGCTATTTATAGCAGTAATGTTTACAAGGACATAAAGACAGGAAAACAGCCACACTTGTGTATTTTTTTCTTCTTAATGCTTTGTGTAAATGTAGCTGTGAGCAACATTGTTACACACTGGTTTTATATCTAAATCAATCTTAAACACATAAACATGTCGCTTTCATGCTAAATACAGCTACATTGTTTGAGAGCATTGTTTTTTTGTTAAGTTAGATTCAGGTGTTTTTGTCAATGCAACATACTCAGTGTGTTGGGACACAGCTGTATGCTAGCATCCATACTGCAGATAACATCTCTCTTTTATTGTCTATGACTGATTTAGAGTTTATGACCCCTCATTAAGTGCTTTAACATGTGACCCCCGCAGCAGCCAAAAGAATAGTGTACGTCACAGATGTTTGCTTTGAGCACGTTAGCAGATGTTGCAGCCGGATTATCCCGTTATTATTGCGATAATGAGGGATACGTGGACAGAGAGGCTCGTTCAGGATGGTAATAAGGCGGCTGGACAGAGGGACCGACATGACATCATGGTGGAACAGGGCAACAAAGAGCTTCTTCCTGCTATAGTCCTCCCTTTCTGCTCAGGTCTGGGCAGCGTTTCCCTCGGCTTCCTGTGGCACATAGACCACACACACAAACACACACTTGCTACAGTTACACCAAACCTCAGGGCTAACCCTAAAATGTCCTCCTTTCAATAACAAGGTGTTCACATGTAGAGATAAATGTGGAGGATAATGCCACGACTAAATGACACCTACCTATGCCTGTCAGGATAACTACTTTCATGGACGTTATATTGTCCCAGAAATAATACAATGCACACCTCTTCCAAGAGCTATATGCACTGTTCAGACATTGGAATTGAAAAAAAAAAACCTACACAACCAAAAGAATAAATATCTTGGACTCTCTGGGTCTGTTAAGTATAAACATTTGGCACAGGGGTAGGCTATAGAGTCATTCATTCCTTAACAGGCAGTTAACGGTGGGGAAAACCCTGCTGTGTATTCTGACGTCATCTTGGCTAAAATGTCGGTGACATTATGTGAACGAACACAACAAGTTCACAAAAATGATAGAGGTTGTATCCGATAAGTCAATACCAGGTGGTAATTACACACTGTACCTGTTGTACAACAGGCGTCTTCATCTATTTTTGATGGACGATAGTGGCGAAGACAAATACTTTGCATTTTCTTGTGACTGCTACTTCATATTAAAAGTCAACCCGTGTTTCCAAGTCCAACTCAAATGGCCACTGCAGGCTGGCTGGCTGCAGAAGTGAGTCAATCTCCATAAGGCTCCATATTAAAATTCCTAACTTTATAGCTGAAATAAACATGTCTACAGTCTGTCACAAAAAAACTGTTTTGGTCTCTGTTGTTAATTTCCAGTTCATGACAACTGTAGAGGGGTGATTTTTTTTATAAAAGTCATCCATTTAAATTATATTGAAGCTTAAAGTTAAGTCTGATCAAAGACAAGACTTCTTTGAGTGACAAGCAGGGACAGTCACAGGCGACTGTTTTCAGTAACCAGGCTTCATTCGGCCCGTCTCAGCCAGGACAGCCAGGTGTGTTACGTCACAGAGACTGTCTATGGTTTCACCGATTAATTTGAAGCTGCAGCAGCAGGAAATGTTGGGTTTGCATTAGCAGTAAATTCATATTTTTTTTTGCCACAGTTATCTAGTTCATAACATTGTAAATATATAAATATTTAAATACTTAAATCAGTGGCCATTCAGCGGGCTTGATGTGAAGCCGGTTGTGGCCCACAGCTTGCCAGTTCAGGATCCCTGTTGTACAATTACATAATTATCGTGTCTAGTTGAATCACTGAAAAGTGTTAACAAAAGCTGATTTATTGCAGTGCTATTATCTCAAACTCAACTCAAATATAATATATATTGGTGGTTTAGTTAACTATCTTCCATCTACTACATCTACTGCTCTTACTATGCAAAGTAACATGCAAACATTTGCATGACATTTGCTGCACAGTCCACAGAAAGCGCACTCTGGACAGGTGTCACTTGTCTTTGTCTTTGTTTTGCAAGAGATGGATATCTAGTACTGTAGATCTTTCTTGTGATAAAGCAAAACTGTTTGCCGAAAAACCACTTTGCACAGGAGCAGGAAGAGGATGTTTTATAGAGAGCGCCAGTGCAAACTTCGACGTCGACTTTGCTTGGTAACTTTGCTTGTTGTGTATTTATTGCTCATGTTTTGCATACACAAGAACAGCGGCCCTTACCTGCGTCTCTAATGCAAATAAATTCCATGTATGGAACAGTTGGACATTGTGGGAGAGAAGGAAGAGGGAGACTTTGAGAGAACAAAGGCGTTTGTATCACCGTCTGGTGTTGGTTGGCTTCACTGTGTTGGTACCTCGCTGACCACCATGCTATGACTCAACCCGCGAGGCCGACATTTAACAGATCAGACAAAGGAGGTGATGTGAGAACGAGTTGGATGATCAGAAAGCGATAATCAGTTGTTTGTGAACAAGAATGAAATTTTAGGTTCGGTGCAGGGAGGAGATGAGTGTGAAGAGACACAGAAATCTACCAAAAAAACCTCACTTTCTGCAGGGTGTAGGTGTAGACAGTAGCACATATTCACGGTGCGCCGCTCTGCCAGTGCGCTCACATCACACTCCGTTGCAGATGCTACTAATACATGCACGCCAGATGCACAGCGTGAGATTCAGGATGTGGTTTCGGCTGGTTGTCCGCATCAGATCTGACTGCATGTCTGGAGTGACAGTGTAAGTGGAGGTGTTTGAAACCTCAAAAACCAAGCATGTGAGCGAGCTACAACCTGGTTAATGGCTTGGATTCTTTTGTGTGTCAACACTTTTTGAATATAACCTCACAGCTAAGCAGGGACGTTTCTGAATGTGTGGACAGATGAGGCCCGCAGAACTGCCCGAGTCGGTTAAATTGAGCATGAGGACATTACTAGAGAGAGGTCACAGTAGAAACACTGCACGCACACACACACACACACACACGCACACACACACACACACACACATACACACAGATGTTTGGGTAACCCCCTGGTGCTGGGCCAGACGGATGTCGTTCTCTCTCTGACCTTATTTTTGCTTCACTTGACATGCCTTGATGATGTCAGATCTGCTAAGCAGAAACACAAATAAAGGGCGGCGACCACACTGCCCTCATGGAACAAATTAGGCTGACAAGTTCCTGTGTGCAGCGTACCCACGGCGCAGCGCATATTTCTACTCATGTGTAAGTGACAGACCACGAGAGAGTGAGAACTCTAATAGAGAAAGAAATAAAAAGGGGGGGTGAGGACAAGAAGGTTTGTGGACGACATTTACGAGCATATTCATACTTTTAATAGCCCAGTTTTGTTAAACAGGAACCCAGAGTTACTGATCTGGACATAAAACAAAACGTGTAAGAGTTTTTTTCTCCTGCAGCTTCATACCATGATTTAAAAAAAATCTCTCTGCTTCCTTTTATGTTGATATTTACAATCCTTTCATAAACTTCCCACCCGGACCTAGTTTGTTACACCCCAGCCAGAATATTTCCCCTCCAGCGAGCAGATATACAACAGCTCACGGCCACCAACAATGCAACACTGAATTTGACCTCATTTGAACTGATTGGGAGTTGTATCTGTTTAAGACCGCAGACATCAGAGATTGCAAAAAGATAGGAAAATACTTGTTACATCCAGATGGTTGAGTCTCTTGTACGGGGATGAATAATTTATGCATAATATTTGCATGTTTATGGGAGCGGTTGGGTGTGTTCGCATATGGATGTTCAGATGTCTGCACCCAACAGGCCTCTGCTGTTACTCATAATGCTTACTGGAAGTCAGCTGGACGGATTAAATATGTTGACAGGGGTACTGGTGCGAGATTGCCAAGCAGTTTGAATGTTTTTATCTCCACTAATTTTCCCACACCCTAACTGTGTTCACACACAGCGAAGGAGGACATTTATTTGCCATGAGAAATACTAGGGCTGAGCAAGTACTTGGCTGAAACAAGTATCCGGTACAGATAATGTACTTTTTATGAGTTTCACCAGACTAAAATGTGTCAATATCTGTACTCTATAACTATAGCAACTTAAATAACCTAACTTATGGTTAATAGTTCTCTTATGGCCGTCTGAGATGTTTGTGCCCGTTCTTAACAATGCTTGTGATTCCACCAGAAGCAGAAGCACTAATAAAAGGATAAAATACACAAGTCAACAACATCGGGAAGGCAAGAGACTCTGAAGACGCTCCGCTCTGTGGGAGTTGAAGAAATGCGAATGGCGGAGCCAAACAAAGCCGTGCCGGGTGGAATTTCTGCATCACAAAACCATTGCTCTGAAACTCTGTGGCTGCTCTTTAACTAGTTTTCTAATAAATATAGCAACGTCTGATCAATGCATTTAATTACAGGCTTAAACTTCTGCTTAGTCCTGCCTACTTCTGATTTAAGCCCCGCCCCACATCTAGTTTAAGCCCCGTCTGTTCCGAGAACAGATACGAATACAGATAATTTAGTTGAACAGATACAGATAATGTTGTTCTTCCTTATCCCTAATACATACACTTGGTTGGTATCCTAATAATCCTAATGTTTAGTTTTTCAATCTGTAGAGGCCAGAGACATCACTTTGTTTCAGTCAAAAAGCTGAAAAGGAAGGAAACAACTGACCTATAGCAATGTCATATGAAGCTGTAAACAAAAGGGGTTGATGTGCCTGAAAGCAGCAAATGAGGCCAGTCATTGGCTGACAGCAATGATGTACAGAGGATAATGACAGAAAATCCTCAACAGAGACTGAAGGGAAAGAAGACGCTGGATTACAGGAAACAGAGAAGGAGCGGAAGGTGATGGCAAGAGAGACGAGTTACAAAAAGCAGGAAGGGGGGAGATGTGGAGGGAGAGAAAATGAAGAATAAATAGGTTTGGAGAAAAACAGGACACAGAAAGGAAAAGGAGGAACTACATTATATGCATTTGTCTCAGCATTGTGTTAAAGTTGAATGCCTGGGTGGAGCACAGATGTTTGGTACAATTATTTGACATGGTGTTGACCCTTCACAGGAAATCTATGCCATTTGGTGGGCACTTTTATCCACAAACGCCTTACAGTAGCATTCGTTTTTAGCACGGCGGCCCCCGTGGGGAATGACCTTCTCTCTGCTCACTGTACTGTTGTGCTTTTTGGCAGACGTCATGTTTTTATTAAAAGAGATTAAAATATTGGACCACACAGCAACACTGCAGAGTGTGCTGACGTTTTGTTGTGGAGCATAACTTTACATATTAACTGTTTTCAGAGAACAACTGGTGCTTAAATCAGGAAGTGTGCCTGTTTATAGCTTGTTTGGTCTACAGTAATGTTGATGAGGAGCAGGTGCTGGGAGTTAATGATTCTCTTAGTCCCCTAAGAGATATTTTGACTTGAGTTATTAATACATTCATGGATCGTGTTTGTCTGTGATACGGCTATCATTCTGTGTGTCAGCTGTGGTGACGCAGGGTCCTTTATCTAAAAACCTGCTCCAATAGTGGCTCCTACAAGCCTTAAAAACTTTTTTTGGTGGATTTTCTGCTCTTACCTAAACTGCAGTTAGCACAAGGCCTGTATGGTGTCTAATATAACACCAAAACGTGCAGATTTCAGTCTTTAACACGGCTAGATCCCACTAAATCCTACACACTGGACCTTTTTAAATATCCCCTCCAGACATGTATTAAGACATACAGGAACTGTCTGCTTTGGACAATAATGTGTGTCTGATATTAAAAAAGGTATCATTTAAAATCCTTAAAAAGGTGTCTTCATGAATATGCAAATTTTGTTCATTTTCCTGCTGGACACAAGATTTCTCCTACTCCACTGTAAAGTCCATTCTCAGTGTCTGTGCACTGGTGGCTTCAAATTTATTGTATAAGTCGCATACTGGACCAGGATGGACTTCTGAACGGTTGATTATTGAACAGTGAGCACAGAGAAACTTTCAGCAGATGAACGTAAAAACATCCTTCTAGTGTCAAACTCTGCACATACATCATTCTGCACGGTGAAGCTCAAACATCCAACTGTTGGAACAAGAAGAAAAACATATTCAAGAATTTAAGTGCGAGTGTGTGTGTCACATAATATTACAAAGGCAAATCAGTGTATTGAGATTAAGACTGACTGATGCATTTCAAACAGCAGAGGCAGGAAGGATGAGGCAGTAATGCTGGAGGATTGATGGGAACACTGCTGAAGCTTTCACTCAGAGGCTCCAGCATGACGTAGTGCCTCTCGCATTCCTGGGTTATTACTTAAAGATGTCTGCTTGTCATTGCTTCTCCTGCTCTCAATGTTGCCTCTCACGTCGGGGCGAACCGCTTGCCAATTTCCACTGCAGCGAGTGGTTAAAGGAAATCCCTGTCAGTTCATTAGAGCAGTCGTCGCATATTAAGAAAAAAATAAATAAAACAGCCGAACATGACGTAGGGCAGAGCGAGCTGGAATGGATGGAAAACAGTGAAATATGTTCTCACAGCGATGTTTAATCCCATCCGCTGGACAGAGAGGAAAAAGGCAGAGGAGAATTTAACATGGTTTATATGGGAAATGTGGAGGCGGTCAAATGTGAAAGGCAAGGTTAAGGGAAGAAAATTGGATTAATGGTTGACTGCACAGTATGTTTCCTCTAAAGATCTAAGAAGCGTAAGTGATTTCTGTTCATGATGGTGTGACGTTGCTGCAGGAAGCTGATGTGCGATTATTCAGAGCAGTGGAATCCAGTCTGGCAAAGTCCCGGGTTCTGATGGGAACTGAGCCGGTCAGAATAGGCTTTCTGTCTGTGTGGACAGACAGACACACACACACACACACACACACACACACTGTTCCACTTTCAGAAAAAGCTACTGAGTGAGGAAGAAAGTCAGTAGAGAGAGGAGAGATTTACGGAGGAAGTGAGACGTAATCTATGAATTATATATACACACTGAGACTATGATTTCATTCAGAGGAGAGCCCACACACAACCCCCCCCACCCTTCTCTCCCACTGCTTTTAGCCATTAGGCCTTCATTTGCTCCTCACTGATGAAAATAAACTTTGACAGCTTTGTGAAGTTCTTTCATTAAAACATTTTCTCCCCTTGTTTTTCTCTGTCGCCACAGGTGGAGGAGGAAAGCGGAAGGGGAGGAGCAAAAAATGGAAGGAGATCCTTCGGTTCCCCCATATAAGCCAGTGCACTGAGCTGGGAAACAGCATTGGTACGTGTTTGTGTGCTCGACCTGTTTGTCTGTTTTCAAAAAGCTGTGTTTTAAAGTGTGTGTGTGTGTGTGTGTTTGTGTGTTTTATTTCTGCAGAGAGGGACTATGTCAGCATCTGTGAGAAACAGCCTATCGGATGGCTTCTCTTCCGTCTTTACTGTGAGACCAGACTTAAACTGCAACGATGCATCCAACTACTGGACGCAATGGTACACACACAGACACAAACACACACACACACACACACACACACACACACACACACCACACTAAGTGGGCGTGTGTTAACCAGAAGTTTGCCATTAAGAATCCCGGAATATCCCCAGGAAAATGAACAATCAACTCTCTTTTTCTCCTTTAAATAATTACCATAAAAGCGTCAGTAAACAAAGAATTTAACCTCTAATTGAGAGTTCTCTTACGCTTAGTAACTGGAACTAGTAATGGGTGGCCTATTAAGGTTTGTATTTCCCCAGTTGCTAAATTGTGTTTATGGGGTTCTAATAAGAGAGATATCTCAAGGAGAGTGGTGTACTCTTTTAACCTTTCCAAAACCAAAAACACAAGAGCAAAATGTAAGGAATACAGTGTGTTTATCTGCTCTAACTATAGACTGTATAATTAAAAATTAGGTCTATTATATCTGTGACTTCACCCAGGTTTCTTCTTTTTTTTTCAAGATTACATTTTGGGCTTTTATTATTTGTAAAAATTCATCAATAATCCTCATCCTCAAATTCTCTTTACTAAATCTAAAGCTGATGTTGTTGACTCCTAGTGTGGGACATTTAGCTTTAGCCTCAGTTATTGCATTATAAAGAATAAAGTGACCACATGCATATTATATAATACATTTACAGGACTCATTTTAAACATTAAATTTGAGACAGAGATTTCAACCAACTCTCAGTATTTGCATTAGTGTATGCCAGCCAGCTACAGCTGAGAAAATCTATGTTGTCAGCAAGAAATGAGAAACCTGCTTTTATTTACTTCGAAAACCTGTTTTCACTGTGAAGTTTGAGCAGTAAGTCTGTTCCCATTATTGTAAACCGCATATGTCCCGTTCTATAATGTCAAGTCTGACAGGTGTAGCAACAATAACATAGCAACAGCCATACAGTAACAACAACAGGTGAGGGGCTTAGCTAACGCTCAGGTTCCCAGGTGTGTTAAGAGTAACAGAGGAGCAGCACTCTTTCATGGTTGAACGCAGGTCTAGAAAACAAACACTCATCCACTTTTTCAATGCACTCACTTTCATTACATCGTAGCCCGTAGCCGATGCTGGGTCACGCAGCCAGAGGAGACAATTAAACTGAGTAGTGATTATTCAACCAGTCAGCCCCCCCCCGGCTTGTTGTCCCCCCTCCATCTCCAATCGCTCTCTCCCTCTATCTCTCTCTGCGTCTAGACGGAATACCTCCCACATGACACATTTAAGTCTTTATCTATGCCCAGAATATCTTTTGCGGACATGTGACGGGACAGAAAGGACAGCATTGTTTCCCACACCACCCCTTCCAATCCCAACATCCCCGTCCCTCCCTTTCTCTTGCCCCCTTCAACCACCAAGCCCTAAAAGTGACCGCCACGCTCAGCGAGGGGGAAACCACTTACACGCACTCATCCCAAGCACATGTTGGCGCTAATTCTGCAGCTCATGTGATTGACTCTGTGGCTACGCTCACCCAGTGACACTTTACTGACAATAAACCAGGCCTACCAGGCAGGTGCTTGTGTTTTTGGAGAATATATTTATTGTATCTTTCATATACAACATAAAAAATAGAATAAAAAAGCTCAGATATGACATAAGTAAAATGAGAAGAATGGAAAGTAGGAATAATGAGCATTGACTCCGTCCCCAACCCTCACCCTCCCACCACAGAGAAAGGCAAATTCCAAGAAGTGAATAGACAAGCAAGTTTACAAGAAGACTTCTGTTGCATTAAAAAAATACAATAAAATAAATCATAAATTACACAGACGTGCAGGTGCTTGTGTTTTTAAAGTGATTAAGTAACATGTGAGTCATGTGTAACTAGAAACACTTGTGTCACCGAAACCTTCCCGAAAGAACAAAACTACCACAGAAACGGTGATCAGATCAAGGGAAAATTAGTGTGTGTGTGATTCTGAGGAGTGTATACGCATGAACCTGACCGTTTTGGAGGAAGAGGGAGTGTGTGTGTGTGTGTGTGTGAGCAGCAGAGGGAAGGAATGTGCTCGGGGGTTCCAGTGGTTCCTCTTACATCATGAGAAGGTGTTTGTGCGTTTAGTTTTATGTGGGTGTGGGTGTTGGATCCCCTCTGCTTCCAAAAGGCTAAAGGGGCGTCTTCTTTTCCCCTTTGGCTGACCCCCCACCGGCAAAGGGTGGGATTCAGACAGCTCATTTACTCTGTGTGCGTGTGTGTGTGATTTCTCTGGAGCCTCTGATAACAAAGCCTCAGTTAATCAACACTTGGCAGCAATCACAATTCGCACTCTCCCTCTCTCTCTCTCTCTCTCTCTCTCTCTCTCTCTCTCTCTCTCTCTCTCTCTCTCTCTCTCGGAGTCCTCCTATATATTCACATTTATATACACAGTTATGTATTTATTGCCGGACTTCTTTTGGCTTTGTTCTGAAGTGCCAGTGACGTTGTTGCTTTTTAAAGCCTGTTTTTCCTTAAGCTCCGGGCTTATGTGTGTATGTACTGTATATATATACGTGTGTGTGTGTGTGTGTGTGTGTGTGTGTGTGTTTTGTAGTGGAAATCTGGTGACGCTGGTGTGACACACTGTGACACTCCAGGACCTCAAGGAATCCCGCCGTGTTTACTGTGAGGTTGCCAGGCAACACAAGACCATGTTGGAAAAAAGCCACTGATAGAAAGAGTAGGGACCAGCGTGCAGCAGCCAGCGCCATGTTGCTTCCCTCCTTTTTTTGACAGGGTTAAAAGTGCTGGCGACTGAAACGCGTCAGAGCGCTTTTTCATGTCGAGATGTCCAATATGTCGAGCGTGTGGCGGCCAAACCTGTTTGTGTCAACGGCTTCGTATGTGCAAACACGGAGCCAAGAGCAGCATATGTTTATGTGAGAGTGACGGAGACACACAGAGGCGCAGAGGGCGAGAGGTGTGCTGTGGCCTCGTCACCACCGAACAGCAGCTACTCCATCATACAAATTAAACCGCGAATGAAGAGGGGTTTCTTTTCCCCCTGGGCAGAGAGAGACTTTGAGAGAAGTTTAGTTTTTTTGGAAAGCAGAGATGGAGAGAGAGGAGAGGAAGGGGGGGGGCGGTCAGGATCCTGTTTGAGTCCCTCTGGTCAAAAAACGGATCCTAAATCATCCTCAGGATCATTTAAGAGGATACACATTTAAGTAACATGTCCTTCATCTCAGCAGACTTCTTCTGGTTTTTAAACACTTGAGTTGTGTTTAGCATTTTTTTCCATTTGGTTTTACTTCCTTGATCCAAATCGAGCTCGGGTCTACGGTCAGAGGATGTTTCTGTACAGATTGTCAAGGTTATAATTTGTGATTAGTTCACAGACAAAGTTCTTAATTATTTTATGTTTTATGTAAGAAATTATGTCTTTTTCTTCTAATTAATTCTCTTCTACCACTTCAAAAGCATATTTCTGGTCTTGGTGCTTCTGTTTATATACTGTAGGTACCACTTCCAAGTCTTTTTAATAAGTCATCAATTCTACAGTTAGAAATGTTTGTAAATTGTTAATATATTCAGTTTGGTTTAAGTTTAGAGGTCACACGGTGCATTGGAGGAGTCCTGAGGATGAATTAAAGACCTAAAAAGATAAAGTGTTACGGTGGAGGAGGATAAACACCAGCCAGGGAAATAATTCACCACCATGAAACCCTAAAGTTGTTGTTATAAATGTCACATCAGTAGGATTTTAATAGATTTTTCAGCAAAATTAAAAAATTGTGAGACATAAATGATAAATCCCACTAATGGCAATCACAGTATCTATCAAAATACTTGCAATATGATGTCTTTTACCATATCATGCAGCCATAAATGTGATATAATGTGTTATTTTGTTGTTTAGGAAGACTATGAGGTGACGCCTGATGAAAAAAGAAAAAGTCACGGAGACAGGATCATCAAGACGTTTCTCTCCAAACAAGTACGTTTCTTCCTCTTATACATTTTACTGTAACTGATGTTTAAAACTTGTGGACGGACAATAATGTTGAGTTACAGCTGAAAACCTCCCTAACACCCACAAAGGGTGATTACAAGCATTTAGTAACCCAATGTACTCGTTAAATGTACAGAAATTAAAAATGTACTGTCACTGTGCTATTCTCTGAGAAGTAATGCGTGTTTCTCCTTACTCTGATGTAGTGCGTGTAATAAAAAGTAATGTATTTGTGTGTGTGTGTGTGCGCATATGTCACCGTGTGTGTTTACATGTGTTGATGTAGTCACCTCAGCCTGTAGACATAGCAGAGGTTTTTGCAGACCAGTGCAGAGAGAACCTCGAGCTCAGTCCATGTAAGGAGATCTTCAGCAACTGCCGCAAGTGAGTGTCCACTCTGTCTTTATTCCCTCTCACCTGTCTGCTGGACTCTCACCTGTATTTGCTCTCTCTATTGTGTTTATACCTCATGTTATGTAGGGAAACAAACAGCACAGATATTGCTAAGTGAATTTCAGCTTGCATCATATTCTCAGTTGTTTTGTGCTGAGCCTGCTGTGTGTTTGTGTGTGTGTTTGTGTGTGTGTGTGTGTGTGTGTGTGTGTGTGTCGGATCAGGGCCGTCCATGACTACCTAAGAGGAGCTCCGTTCACTGACTTCCAGAACAGCATGTACTTTGACCGATTCCTGCAGTGGAAGATGCTGGAGAGGTATGCAAATAAGTTAATGAAAGCTGTTGAGTCATGTCATGTCAATTAACAAGCTGACATATATGGATTTATTACTGAAATCATGTTCTTCTGCTTTAATACTTGAGCGTGACCTCTAGTGTGACATTTTCAGCCTAATAAAGCCTACTTCAGTCTAGCACTAATAAAATCTAATACAGTGGCCACTTTATTATTCACACCTGTGTGAATAATGCAACAGTTCTGTTATATATTCTACCTTTTATAGTTATATTCTACCTTTTACAAAGTTTGTAGATAGCAGTTTTTGTTCACATTGTCGGGAATGTGCAAATTCAATTATACGTTTATTATTGAGGTTGTTTATATATGTATATTTTAAGGACCAATGTTTAGGATTTAGTGTCATCTAGTGGTGAAGTTGCAGATTGCAGCTAACTGAATACTGCTCAGGTCTGTGTTTGACGACCTGGAAGTGAGAACGGGCTGTGAAGTGTGTAGGAGAAACTACGGTGGCCGTGAAACTCTAGAGAGTGTTTGGTTTGTCCGTTCTGGACTACTGTAGAAACATTTCAGACTTCAAAAAACAGCTTATTCTAAGGTAACGAAAACACAACAGTTCTTATATTAAGGTGATTATAAACTAATGAAAACAGACCTAGGAATATTATATTCCATTTCCGCCAGTAGATCCTGCTTAATGTTACCCACTGGACCTTTAAGGGTCCTCATTAAAACCACATGTATGTGCTTTTAGTCTGTCTGGAAAATACAATATAAATACTAATAACTAAATAATATTTTGACATAATGAAGGGGGCAGAATATTAGACAACACATCTCAGTACAATACCTCTATGACAGTGTAAAACAAGAGATTATATTGGATTTCATTAGATTGTACAGCTGTACCTAAAAAAGTGGCCACTCAGTGTAATTGCCTTTAACAATGCTAAACAATAACAATTATCACTTCTGCCTCTGGGAGTTCTGCTTATATATATTTCTTTATTGGTGAGGTGACTTTTAAGGTGAAATAGCAAAAGTCAGTTCTTTATTTCAACATTTTATGGATTGGAAAAGAACAGATAACGCAACAGCTTTAAAGGTCAGTAACATTTTAACCAGTGATGGAAGAAGTGTTCAGATACTTTACTGTTGTAGCAGTACAACTGTGTAAAATACTACTACTGCTAAAGATACTACAGTGTTACAAGGAAAGGTCCTGCAAACTGTTGCTTAGATAAAAGTACAGAAATATTATCATCAGAATAAGTATATGTTAATATATTATTATTATTGTTAGTAATGCATTAATGTGAAAGTAGAATTTGACTGTTGGGAATGGTGGAGCTAATTAACTACTTGATACATTGTTGGATAGTTTATAGTAATTAGAGCACAACTCATATATCACCCAGCCAATAGTATCCGTGTCAGCATATATGTTATGATATGTTATGCTATTTATTTTATTTATGTTATTCTTTATTTTCTAAGTGTTCATTTCTAGAATTGGTTGACAGTGTAGTCTATTTGTTAAATTATTTAACATGTCAAAGAATATTTAACTTAAATATTCTTGAATAAAGTTATTTGTTTAAGAAAGCAGCCTTTTTAGTACATTTAGAGTCATGTTGGTCTATTTTCACACCAAAAATTTGTTATATATCGTCCTCCATATCGATAATCTGTGAATTTTCCCCCTCTAAAATCAGTCGAGCTCTTCTAATATGGCATCATATCTCGTAAGATGATCACATTTTGTGTATAAAATCCCAATCAGCAAAGTAAATAGTTGCTAATATAGCTGTCAAAGCATTGCAGTGGAGTAAAAAGTACGATATTTCTTCCTAGAAATATAAAGTAGCATCAAAGGAAAATACTAAAGTACAAGTGCCACCAAGTGTACTTTGTTAAATTCCGCCTCGGATTTAAACACGTGTAATAACTCTTTCAGATGTAATTTCCTACAACATTATACAACTTTAAAGAAACAAACAACTGGCAGGTGAAAGAACTTGACTGGACTAGAATCACACTTCACTTCGGAGACACTGAGGAGGAGCATGATGACTCCAGACAGGAAAATATTTTATGCAGAGTGCATATCAAAGGCAGTTAGAAGTAAACAGCAGGCTTTCAGAGCAGCCTTGATTGTATCCGTGTCTGGAAAGTGAAATTGCGTACAGGAGGCCCCACCCTCTTTACAGGAAACAGACTCAGGATGGTATTGAGTTCCGCAGATAATATCTCCCTCCTAATCAATACTATATGAGCGTCTATTAATGGATTTTGCTGTGTCTGTGTTCTGTCAGGCAACCAATCACGAAAGACACGTTCAGACAGTACCGAGTGCTGGGGAAGGGGGGATTCGGAGAGGTAAGTTTATGATGACAGTGATGGATGTGTGGTTCTTAAAGTTAATTGGGATTTGATTGACACTAATGTGTGTTTTCTTTTCAGGTGTGTGCCTGCCAGGTCAGAGCTACAGGGAAGATGTACGCTTGCAAGAAGCTGGAGAAGAAGAGAATAAAGAAGAGGAAAGGAGAGTCCATGGCTCTTAACGAGAAGCAGATTTTAGAGAAAGTCAACAGTAGATTTGTTGTGAGTACACCTAAAAGAAGAGTGTTTGCGCCCATGTACGTGTGAAGGCCTAATACCATTTAACATGTTCCTCACTTTCCTTCTAGGTGAGCTTAGCGTATGCATACGAGACCAAAGACGCTCTGTGTCTGGTGCTGACCATCATGAACGGTGGAGACCTGAAGTTTCACATCTACAACATGGGCACGCCGGGCTTCGAGAAAGACAGGGTCCAGTTTTACGCTGCTCAGATCTCCTGTGGACTCGAACATTTGCACAGAGAATCCATCGTCTACAGGTAACCCCCCTTATAGTGCAATGAGACGTAGTTCAGCTCAGTTACCTTCTCAGACTCACTGGTGGACACACAGGGGCGATTGCTGCAAAAGCAGTACCCTACCAGTGGAGAAAATGTGACTGCCGGTGGAGAAAACACAATAAAGTTCCCTCCAGGCTGCTAATCTTAACCCTGACTACGCTGTTTCACCAAAAATGCATCACAACTTTTTCGCTCCTGCCCTTCAAACAGCCTGAAACTGCCACTGCTCAGATTGTTTCATTGAGTTTAAAGACTTTCTCAAATCAAGTTTTCATATTCTATAAATTATCAAGTGTGAATGTATACTTTTCTTTTTTGTTGAACATTTTTTTTTAACATGCTGTGTTATTTGTAGGGATTTGAAACCAGAGAATATCCTATTAGATGACAATGGTGAGTTCTGAAACTTCATCAGCTTCAATTTCTGATTATTGCATCGCATAGCATTCTTGTTTTGCTGCTGATACACACTTTTTAAAACTACACAATCCACTGAACTTTGAATAATATATTATATTATTAATATTAATATATTATTAAAATATTAAAAGTATCATGCTCATGCTGACCACTCTTGCGCTGCAGGTCACATCCGTATTTCTGACCTGGGGCTGGCCATCAAAGTGCCTGAAGGTGAACCCATCAGAGGCAGGGTGGGGACTGTGGGCTACATGGGTGAGTAACACAGTAATCAACGATCCCAGGAGTAAATTTACCTGATTAATTATCCAATTTTTAACCGTAACAACCCGTTTCCTTTTCTCTCTAGCTCCGGAGGTGATAAACAATGAAAAATACGGCATGAGTCCCGACTGGTGGGGGCTGGGCTGCCTCGTTTACGAGATGACCGCCGGTCGATCGCCCTTCCGCGCCCGCAAAGAGCGAGTGAAGCGGGAGGAGGTGGAGAGGAGGGTGCAGGAGGAAGAGGAGGAGTACAACGACAAGTTTACAGAGGACACCAAGGCCATCTGTAGAATGGTGAGCATTGATGGGAAAACATGTTTTGTGTGGAGAGATGGATGAACTGATGAATAATGTGCTGAGTCATCTTTGCTGCTGCCCAACCAGCTGCTGACCAAAGACCCTAAGCAGAGGCTGGGGTGCCTGGCGGACAGAGCAGCGGGCGTCAAGGCCCACTCGTTCTTCAAAAACATCAACTTCAAGAGGCTGGAGGCTGGAATAGTGGAGCCTCCCTTTGTGCCTGATGTGAGTAATTTACACTACAGTACATAAATCAATCCACTCTGCCAAAACATGTTCTGAAACTCTTCGTAAAGACCTTTTTGTTTTAATCCTCTCGCTAACCGAAAATAGTCCAAAATGGCCGCTGTATGAAAAATGTCTTCTTGAGAACAGCGAGTGAAATTCCATGATGATAAATTATCTGTTACGATAAACTTGTCTCCTGTTTTTCCTCTCAACCCCTGTCTTTTCTCGCGGTCGTTGCCCTCTCCCAGCCCCGGGCAGTGTACTGTAAGGACGTGTTGGACATAGAGCAGTTCTCCACAGTCAAGGGAGTAAATTTGGACCAAACTGACAATGACTTCTACTCCAAATTTGCTACAGGCAGTGTTTCCATCCCATGGCAGAATGAGGTAAGTGTGTGCACTAAATATGACATTTTTAAGTGCTCGGTGCCGTTTGTATAACTCCTGGAAGAACTCACTTAACAAAGTTCCCCAAATTTCTCTTCTCTCACATCTTTCTTTCCCTTTCTTTTCCTTTCCTTTCCTCTTCTGCTCTCCTCTCTTCTCATTTCCTCTCCTCATATCCTTTCCTTTCCTCCCCTATTATATCATCCTCTCTTCTTATCTCCTCTCCTCTCCTCTCCTCTCCTCTCCTCTCATTCAGATGATTGAAACAGAGTGTTTCAGAGATTTGAATGTGTTTGGGCCTCAAGGGACAAGACCCCCAGATCTGGACTGGAATCAGCCACCAGAGCCGCCCAGACGCAGCCTGCTGGACAGGATCTTCAGGAGACATGTAAGGGAAAACACACACACACACACACACACACACACACACAAACACTGACTAAATACAAAACTAACAAATCGACTCCTCTGTTTCTCTGCTGCAGCACCCAGAGGTCTCTATCTCCCACAGCCGTGTGCAGTCTTCCAGTGTAAACTCTGTCGACTCCATGTCCAACTCTGCCCCCTAGTGGCATAGTGGCAGTGTGGGAGCCACACACACACAAAGGGAAGGAGCTCCGAGGGGCTTCCCCGCTGCTGATTGGTCCACTGCCGGGGCCTGGGCATCAGCCGGAGGCAGCCTGTCTAAAAGCCTAAATGGTCAGCCCATAAGGGGGGGGGGGGGGGGGTTGACCAGGCCCTGAGACCCCGGGCATTTGTAGTGGGATGGTCAGAGACGTTTGGAAATATTCGGACAAACCTTACTTACCCTCAGGATTGTTGGACTGTAGAACAGAGCCACTGACACTGATGAAAACCGAGAAGGATAGAAAACAAGCTAATATTCAGGGGATCCACTGTATAGTAAAGACCACCACAGGGAATAGAAGATGGGGTCTTGGTGAATTTTTCCAGAAAAGGAATTTCTTTTTCACTCATTTTTCAGTCCTTTACTTTCTGGCCTGTATCTTGTACCCGTTTCTCTCCACCTATCCATCTGTCACCACACCTGTACAACTCAACAATAACTTATTCTTTCTCTGTATTTCCACCTCCCATACCTCAGATCACTCCTAGACATTCAGAACACATCACCTCAACAACCTCAACACATTATGTACATTGCCTTGCGTACACTCAGGCCAAAGATTACAGTTTAGTTTTGTGATACCGTTGTCATGTTGATTTTATTGAAGGTTTTCAGCCGTCGTTTAGAACCACAGGAGGATCAGAGTGCGTGATCCGTTTTATACACTTTCTCTAAATATGAGCCTGCATACATATCATATTGCTTAAAGTACACATACAGTACATACATACATACAAGGATAGACATACACAGACTGAATCGTGAGAATCGTGTTGTGTTTTCATTGCATGGACAAGTGTAAGTATGGACAGCTGTATCCCTTTCGCTTCTGCATACCTCATTCCATAGCATACCGTACAACACAGAGACGTCTCCCTCGGTTTACAGTGTCACTTTATATTTGACATTATGTGGAGTTTTGAAAAACAAATTAATATGCTGTACAGAAACAGAAATCTCTCCTTTAGAATTTTTTTTTTTTTGCTCAATTTTCTGCACAGTCCCCCGATGGAGTGGAGAGGAACACATGCACTCAGCCTGACTTACAAGTTGCACAATTTCAAATAATGTCATGCTGTTTCTTCACCAAATGAAAATGTTTTTACCTCTGATCATTAAGGCACATTATTGTATTGATACTGTCACGCTCCGCTTGTTTTCTACGTCCAAAACTAAAGTGTTCTTGTTCTCCTTATGCCTTTTTCCATTTAGAAAAACAATCTTGCTGCATATCCGTTTGTTGTCACATGTACAGGTTTTTATATTTTACCCCTTTACACTTATGCTCTTCAAAATGCCTCACAAATCTTAAGGGTCTTCCTCCTGTTTTGTGTCCGACTGTGATCGAAGACACAGGGTATCAACAGCTACGTGAAAAGTTGTGCCGTATCTGAATTTTTATTTAATCGCTCCAGTTCATTCATGTCAGAGCGGAGGAGGACAGGAAGATGCCAGAGGATCCTGCAAACACCACACAAAGAAGTGGCCTTCTCGCAGCAGCACAGACAATTAAAAGGGAGGGGGAGCTCAATCTCTTCTGCTTGTTTTTAAGAATGTGGTATTTGCCTATTTGAGGTAGTGAAAGCTGGTCCATGCAGTAATTTTAATCGTCCTTACCAATCTCACACAAGCCTGTTTTTTTTTTTCTTCTTTTCTCTACGTACTTGATATGAAAAGAAAAAAAAATCTGAATCAGACTGAAGTGCCTCCTTGTTAGCATGTTCTCCTAGACAATGCCCACACAGACATCAGCACTTTGTGTATTCTCTGACTGTCATGCTCTGTTTGTTTCTCTGGGGAACGCGTCAACACACAAATACACACAGACTCGCACAGTTTGTTGGAAGGGAAGGGAAGGAAGAAGTTGAGGAAGGAGAGGAGAGAGTCAATGAGGGAATTCTCATTCTTAATGTGATGTACAGCTGAGTGCTGAGTGCATGTGAAAGCCAAACCCACTGTGTCCTTCAAGTCCCAATAAACTCTGTGCTATAGTTTGAGTACTCCTCAGTATGTCTGTCTCTTTATTTTCTCGTCTCCTCTGTCCATGTGACCACAGAACACTTCCTTGTTCCTATTCTCATACATTTAAATGATTAGAGATAACATTGTCCTACTCACCATTGTGTTATAGTTCTTCTTGTAGACTGCTCTTATCTTTATGGTGGCACAATAAAAAAAATATATGAATCAGAAACATTTCTTTTTATAAGCCTGAGGGAGAAATAAACCTTCTTCTCCTACAGGTAATTATAAATGAAGTTTTATAACTAGGTTAGGGAAGAAAGACCACGCCCCGAACTCATTTCCGCTCAAAACATATTTAAGCACACCTTATCCGTTCACTCCCTCCTTGACTCATTTTCTACATCCCTCCCCCCAATCCCCTTCTTTCTTTTTGTTTTCCCTCTCTTATCCAAATACAGGAACCACTGGGGCTCACGAAGAGATAAGAGACGGTTCCCCCACTCAGCGTCTCAACACCCACTCTGTTCCTCCTGATCATCTCGCCGAACTCCTCCCTCCATCCACCTATCCTACCAGCTTTTCTCCCTTTCTATCAACCCTCACCCGTCCTTCCTATACCCCCTCATCCCTCGATCCTCGACCCTTTCCCCCATCCCTCGACCCCTTCCCCATCATCCCTTCATCCTTTCATCCCTTCCATCCCTCGACCCTTTCCCTCCCAGTATTCCTCATATGTTCATAACGTGTAATAACATTTTTCGTATTCCATACAGCCATTGGCGTGGTCTTTGTTAGTGAAGTGCACTTTGAAACTATAATCTGAGATCCTTATGTAACATGATTCAAATATAAGAGCAGTGGGACAAAATCTGCTCCATCTAGAGCTGATTTAAGTCACTGTCTCCAAGTAAATATATTAACTGAATAAGTCCACATCTACTGCAAGAAGATAATATTTTCATTACCTCATGCACCATGGAGCTAAAAAGTTGTCCATCACATTGCAAATGAATGCCATCACTGCCCGACTCGTGGGATAAAACATAGGCACCTACTTCATGAAAATGAGTTAGTTTAGTTTATAAGGCTCCCAGTTAGCTACAGCTTTGCAGCAGCTCTTTTTCCTGGGGTCCGCAAAAAGCTTTACAGTGTGACAATGCACCATAACAATTTACATAATAACAAGACAAGCTCCTGACAACACAAAATATATGATATCATAACTATGAGCAGCTTACAGGTGTCAGAATATAGAAGTGTGCACTTAGTTATGTACATACATAACTTCCAACTACTGAAAAATAAATAAATAATCATTTTCTGAAGGCTTTTTTAGTGCTGAACAAACCTTTATTAAAATTAAATGCAGGTGAAATGTGAGTAAAGAATAAATGCACTGGAATAAATGCAGGAACATCTGGTAGTATCCAAGGTGGTGCTACATTTGTATAGTGACAGATATTGTCCAGATGCAGAAGATTATAGACTGGATCTATGTTATCATATACAGATCTGGATACATTTCCATAAAATTGGATACCATTGGATCTATTTGGATACAGGGCATTTTTGTCCAGTGAAGTGTTCCAGTGTCTCTGAGGCCTGTAAAACTATAATACACATTATCATTAAGTAATGATTCCCCTGTCTGGACATCAAAAATCAAAGTACTTACAGAAAACCAGAGACACTTCTCAATAGGAGATACTCTTTGACCTTCCTCAGGTTTTTAAACATTAGAGAGCTGCAGTTTGCCCCAGGACGGAGGCTCATTAAAACATAAAGCTGCTCTTGTCAAGTAGGGCCATATGACCCACTGGGCCCAATGGCCGATTCTCTGTCAGAAAATAAAACAGCTTTACAGTACAAGAGACATGGGTGTCTGCTCTGTCTACTGTGGCTGAGTAATAATAGGTCAGATAGTACTAGGCCTGTGTGTTCCCATGTTAAATGAGAGAACTCACCCTGCAGAAGGCCAGAGGGACTGATGGATAATTGCTGTCAACCAGAAAGAGGGACTCAAGGTTGCAGGTTAAGGTGACTTCAGTCTGCCTTTGGGATTCATTAATCTGTTCCTGTTTTCTCTGTGCATGTTGCCGTTCACTAATCAGATGGCCTGCCACCCTCATTGACAGGTTTCCATTCCTGTGGTCATGTGCATTGTTGACTCTGAGCGCACGTTTGACGTGCAGCTCGCTGAGGCAATGTTGCTGTTAGATAGTTTGAATTTTGCTTGGACGGAGTAAGCAAGGTTGTCAAAACATGTGAGCGGCTTGATAAAACATGTTATTAACAGATCATGGTGTGCTGTTTGACGATTGAGCAAAGCCTTTTGGAAAAACGTGAGTCATGAGTCATGAAGCTAATGTTTGGATGTCCATATTATGAAATGTGATGTGTTTGACAAGTCTAACCGCTATGGAAAAAGTGACAGGGCTGCATTTTGAACAATATTAAACCCTCCCTGGGTAGTTTATTTTAACTTTGACAGGGTAGTTTGACTGAGCATCCTGTACATGGTTGTTTACTGTATCATCTGAAATCAAACAGGCGACATCATTAGTGTTTAGATCCCTTCTTAAAGGACCAGTATGTAGGATTCAGTGGCATCTAGTGTTGAAGTTGCAGATTGCAAATTACTGAACACCACTCGCATCTGTATTTGGCACCTTGGGAATGAGAACGGGCTGTGAAGTGTGTAGGAGAAACTACGGTGGCCTCGACACACACGAAAACCGTGTAAGGCCCTATTTACAGCCAGTGTTTGATTCTGTGCCACTGTAAATAAAATAAAAGGTGATTATACACTAATGAAAACATACTTATATAATTATTAAATTTAGTTTCTGCCAAGTGTTACAGACTGGACCCTTTAAAACTATCCTTTATAGCAAATGATGAATATGAATAATGAATTGAATGCTGGATTTCATCCTCCCACACTTACCATTTACCACACTTACTTTACTATTTTAATTTAATTTCACTGCCCAATGTTCTTCTGTTGTCTGTGTTGCTCTTTTATTGTTATTTGGGGTTTTTGTCTACTGTTTTTTTATTCTTTGTAAAACACTTTGTAACTTTGTTGACAAAAGTACTATGCAAATAAAGTTCATTATCATCATATCATGTTTCCAGTCCTTGAACACAACCACCATCTGCTCTTTCACAATAAACTATAATATACTATACTATACTATACTAACTATAATAATTCTAACCTCAAGTTTACATTTTGCTCCTTCTTTAACCAGTGACTGAGTGAAAAATACTGATAATCACAATATTTCTTTGACACAAACTCACATTTGCTGAAGGCGATAAATGACAATAAATACATTGTTAATATATCAAATAAGTAAATATTTCATCTTTGATATATTATATGATCAATGCAGGAACAAATATATTCATTTTATCTGCTAAAAAGTAATTCACAGACAAAGAAATGTACATAATAATTATAATAATAAATATAATAATAATAATAATAATAATAATAATAATAATAATAATACACTTCAAAATTGGTTTAACAGGGTATGAGAAAGATAAAACAATAAAAAACAATAAACCCTTGGTGAATAAAAGCTTAGAAGAAGGATCACAGAAAGGCAAGACTATAAAAGTGCCTTTTTAGAAGAAATTAAGTGATGAATTTGCCATCCTGACCTCCTCTGGTTGTTTAACTCCTCCTTGGAGGATCACATTATGTTAGTTTATGTAGTGATGTGACTTATGTTTGGGGTCAGTTAGACTTTCTGTTAGACCTTTTATGAACAAAGTGTTATAAAACTCCAATGACAGAAATCCAAATATACTAAAAGCAAAGCTTCTTCTTCTACATCTACAACATGTCATCTGTTCAAAATCACGTTTCTAAGAAATTCTCATAAAATGAAGGGAAAGAATTGAGTATCAAGGTGATAAAACAGCGTTAAGTATTTATGTTTTGAGCCGTTAAAGAGGCCCTAAATTCTCCAGGACGCCAAACAGAAGATTAGGGTTAATGGCTCCACTCAGTGATAATGACACTAGAGATATGCTTCTAGCTAATACCAAGATATCAATCATAACGGGGGAAAAACAAGCCAAACTGAATGGAATTTTTCTTTGCCCTCAAATACCAATGAGTGTTTAGGCTGTAATGGACCATGAAGGGATGGATGAGTCACTCAGGGTCTCTCCCACTGACCTCTCATCATTGAGGAGAGGCTGCTCTCTCCTGTGTCTCCCACTAGTATGGGAATGTTTGTGTGTGTGTGTGTGTGTGTGTGTGTGTGTGTGTGTGTGTGTGTGTGTGTGTGTGTGTGTGTGTGTGTGTGTGTGTGTGTGAGAAATGCAGTGGGCCTGGGCACTGGACGTTATCTGACACAGTGTTTGTGAGAGTCTGAGACATCCTCGTCGTGTCCGCCGGGCAACCTTGGCGACATGGCCGTTGGAAGAGTGAGGTGATGTGTGTGTGTGTTTATCTAAGTGGTGATAGCACTGCGGCCTTGTGGGCAGTGCTCTTATATATGCAGCACTTTCAGTCTACAGACAGAAACCCAAGTCCTCTCTACAGCACTGTCAGCCGGTTCATCCACTTCTTTCAAGAAGATATAGAGCTCAGACAGATATTGAATCTTTGTGATCTACTTGCTTTTACAGTTTTCCAGTTTAGGTTCAGTTTTGTTTTTTCTTGCTTCAAGAGACTCCTGTAACGGAAAATGCTGCCTGCAACCTTCAAACTGTGCGCTGGCATCTCCTACCGGCATATGAGGAACATGACAGGTGAGTGAAAGAATCCTGTTCAGACTGACATTCAGCATCCATGGCCTAGTTTTCTCCCTATTTTTACTGTATGCTCAAAAACGCATATTTTCTGAATGGAGTTCTGCATGGAGCCCAGTGACTGTATGAACCTTTTCTTGGGATTTCCTTCCTTTTGATATACTGTATGTGTAATGAATGGATTCAGAAGTGTAGTAACTGTGTTATTTTTGCCTCTGTCTCCCAGGTTTGAGGAAGAATGCCATGGTGGCCATTCACCATGAGCTGAACAGACTGGCAGGTCCGGGCCCCAGCAACTGGATCAGCCAAGTCCGCCGACGCAGCTCCCTCCTCAGTGAGTCGATACATGTGATAATTCAAGTGTAATACCACACAGAAACTGCTTATTTTAAGAGCTTTTAAAGAAGAAGATATGTCAGTGAAATATAGCCTAAAAATACAGAGACCTAATAGTGGAAGTTGACTAACATTTTTACTTCCTCTATGTTTCTAGGTTCCCGGATTCAGGAAGAGGAGGGGTACAGCGAGGAGGAGATGTCTTATGTGAAGCAAGGTGAGAACGCGCTGCAAAAGGCCATCAGCATCCTCAGCGAACAGGACGGCTGGACCACTGAAATTGTGGCTGTGAGTATAATAATAATACTACTAACTTTACTTCTACAGCGCGGTGCTTCACGAAATACAATAAGTGCAAAGATAGCAAATCATAGAGAAATAAAACCAGGAACTACACAGAAAATAAAATGTTGTTAAAACAATCAATCAAAAATACTAAAGAAGAAAAACAAAAAAAGTATAGAGACATGCACATCCAAGCATGCACAGAATGATTAAAGGTGTGGCTCTTTACAGCTCTGATGAGAATAGATATTTATCCACTGTATATTTCATCAAATGTGAAAGAAAATATGTGAATACTCTTCTCCCCAGGCGAATGGAGACAAAGTCCTGAGTAAGATGCTGCCTGACATTGGGAAGGTGTTCAAGCTGGAGGTGATGCTGGAGCAACATCCTGACAATCTTTACCAAGAGCTGGTGGGAAACATGGAGCAAATGGGGGAGTGGAACCCAAACGTCAAACAGGTCAAGGTAAAAAAGAGAGGCAGCACCGAGGGGGGTTGGAATATGAGCAGAAAGAGAGAAACACATACAAATACAAGCTATATACATATACATATTTATATATTTATATCATTTCACAATGCACAGATCCTTCAAAAGATCGGACCGGAAACGATGGTTACACATGAGGTGTCTGCAGAGACACCCGGTAATGTGGTGGGACCAAGGGACTTTGTCAGCGTCCGCTGTGCCAAGCGCCGGGGCTCCTCCTGCTTCCTGGCGGGAATGTCCACTCAGCACCCGAAAATGCCGGAGCAGAGGGGTGTGGTCAGGTGAGTCGAGAGGAAATGTTCACTTGTAGTGCATGCATTGGTGTAATGGATGGATGGGAATGCCGTTTAAAACTGATGTTGTGCATTGATCTTTGCATGTTTCAGAGCGGAGAATGGACCTACCTGTATAGTCATGAAGCCCTGTGCTGAAGACCCAAATAAGACCAAGTTCACCTGGTTACTAAATATAGATCTAAAGGTATATATTTGCTTTTGCATAATAACCACTCATATTTGCATTCAAATTTATTCAAGAACTAAAAAAGTAAAAAGCAGCTACTGTACTCTAACACCTTTGTCTGTGTCTTCTGCAGGGCTGGATCCCGAAGACAATCATAAACAAAGTGCTCTCTCAGACGCAGGTGGACTTTGCCAACCACCTCAGGCAAAGGATGGCTAATAATGTTTCTATGGAGATGGCTCATGCCTGCTGACACAAGATGCCTCTTGAGCTTTGGCACAGTGCGCTCGACAGTGGAAGGAAAGCAAAACCCCTGCTCATTAAAAGAATCACATAAATCTGCTTAGAACTGCTGAAGAAACACGGAAATCCAGAGAGTATTAAGGAGATCAGATGAAGATGAGGCCTGTCTGAGATCTTAGGAAAGTCTGAGATGTTGGTTTCAACTGGCAAATGTGTGTGTTTTTCCTCGTCCCTCTCGATAGAGAATATGTCACGAGTTTTTGCATCTTACACACTGTTCGCCTCGATTGTTTCTGACACATTCATCCACATCACTCCGCTCCACCTTGGCAGTCAGCATGAGGCGTAAAACATGTAACAAACCGCACACATTGTTTTCTTCCTGATAACAGTTATCGTCCCTCCCTCTGCCGTGAAATTGCACTTTTATGTCTTAGTGTTTTATTTATTGATTTATGGATTACACTATGACTGCCAAGTGAGTAAAATGATTGTAACGTCATTGATATTTATGTCTTTATGCTTTTACTATGCTGTTGGAGAAGAAAGAAAAAGCTCTGTGGATAATGATTACTCTGTCCCTTCCTGACGCATTAGAGCCTAAATAAAAGCATGTAAAACAACCTTCAGTGGTCGTGGTTAACTTTGAAATACATAAAGACGAAAACACCACACAAACACTGGGTCACACTGACTTCTTTCTTAAAAAAAAAACTCATCTTGGAAACTACACAGCAGTTGCACAATTATTCCTCTTCCACTGGGGGAGGAGGCGGATGATTTTTTAAAGGTTTCTCTTTTTAAACCATGAAAAATGTAGCTCGTGAAAAATGTCTTCCTGTTCCTTGATGGGCTTTCAGACTGACAGTTTGCCAGAACGAGCAGGTGTTTGGCCATTCAGATGTGTGAGGAGCCCAGCAGCGAGCAGCTTGGCGCGAGCCAGCAGCAGCACATTCCCCGAGATCAAGTAACGGTGGATTTCATCCCAAACAGGAAATCTGTCCTCCATTATTGCCAGTTGTGTAACATTTTCTTTTATTTTTTTCCCCCATTTTTGTGTAGTTTTAATCGATCCAAAATGTTTTGTAACAGCTCATTTTCTTGGATGTAGCGCAGACAGCAGGAGCCAGGACTCTCACTCTCCGCCTCACATGATTAAGCTGGCTGCAAGATATTTACCAGCACTACTTTCAGGAAATGTTATTAAGACAACGCCACTGAGCCTGATAATGTTTCTGAGGTGAAATAGAAGGTGTAACCCTTTCTTTTTCATCAGCTATTTGAGGATTTAGGCCTGAGTCAAATGCCCCACGGTAAATAAAACAAACCTCAGCAGAATAGCTCCAAGGGCTGGCTTGTGTAATGCAAAACAAACATTATTATTATTATTATTTTTAAAGAATGGGTTAAGGTTAATTGGTTAATAACTGACATCTGCTTGAAAATCCCTCAAAAATCTGAACACAAGCAGATGTGAGGAAGAGCTGTAGCCGCTCGGAGATCTTGTGGAGAAATTCTGGGGTATATAGGAAAGGGAAAATTATCCAGGGCAGATAAGTTGTGTAATAAGCCCAGGGAGACAAAACAAGATCTGGCAGTCGTGTCGAATCCCTGGCACCGATGACAGCCTTGATTAAATCTTTTTATTTATTTATTTTTTCATCCAGTATCCATCTATGCGTCCTTGACTGAAACTTCAAACATCAGCTTTTATTCTGTCAAGGAGAAATTTAGGGGAAATTCTTACACCAAACGTTGTCCAAACGTTACATTACAGGGCTTTTCATGATTATTATAATCATTATCTGTAGCAAAGAAGAGCAAAACAAGTTATCTCAACTTCTGAAAACCGATAATTAACTCAAACAAACAATTTAAGCTTATAAAATAAATGATTTGAGTGTTTATTATTAAGGCAACTTGGGTAAATTTAGCTAATCGTACCAATTTTATTCAGTTAATTCAACTTAAAACTATTAAGTACATTATATGCAGCATTTCTACAAACGTATTTTAAATATGTTAACAGAATTTATCTGAATAAAGAAACTTAAATACATCTTTTTTATGCAAAAATTGTCTTCCGCTCAAGCAAATTATGACACGACCTGTCAAAACAGCTGACGTATAATTAAAACAATATAAAATCAATCACAATTTTGTGTAATTGTAAGATAGAATTAAGTTGTTAGCGATAGTGGCTAACATTAAAATCATTAAAAATTGATACTTACTTGGATATATGATGATTTAAAGACTAATAAAAAACAAATCTTAAGCATTATAGCACTATAACATATAATATAAAATCCTATTAAAGAAAATGAGTCAACTGGAATTAATTAACACTTAAAAATACTGCACAAATTACAAATTATTTAATTTAAATCCACTAAAAACAAACCAGAGTTACTACTTCAAACAATTAATATTTTACTTATTTTATTATTAATGCGCTGTTAGCTTTAATATCTGTGCTGATGGGAGGTAGAAAAAGGAGGTCACAGTATCTCTCTCTCTGTGTGTGTGTGTGTGTGAGAGAGAGAGAGAGAGAGAGAGCGAGCAATGACGTAATGAAGCTAGAGTCCGACAGGAAACCACAATTCCCATGATGCACTTGTAAATTACCGTGGCCAGTGGACGGGGGAAGGGAAGCTGAGATTGGAGGGAGAAACACTCACAAACTGAGGTACTTTTTTTTTTTTTTTTTTTTTTTTTAAACTAAACGCTTCATGTTGTATGTTAACGACGGATGGGGACCGTAGCTGGCGATGTACCGCAACCTTATTTAAATGTAACGGAACAAAAAAAAAAAAAAGGCAGATTAATCCGGTTGGAGGCTGTCGGGATTTTTTTTTTGGGACTACAGACTCCATCCGTTACAGTTCAACGGAGCTACCTGCTAGCACCGTTAGTTAGCCTGACAGCTGGCTTTCCCGGTGCTAACTTCACCGCACTCGGTGTTCGTGGCGTTACATTAACCGGGGGTGTTCACCGGCTTTTTGCGTGTATTTTACCCCGGTGTTGCGTTCTCGGTTTGCGGAGGGAGGGAGGAAGGAGGGGAGGGGAGGGAGAGGAGGGTCTGAAAGCTGTAGCTGCGTCTTTGTGCCTGCGGGGTTGCTAGCTGACATATTTGCTAGCCGTGTCGGTTGCTACAGGCTGCGACTCTCCGATCACATCGATTAAAGGCCAAAAAGAGGGAGTCGATCGATATGTTTTGTGATTGATTTTGATGTTGTAGTTTTAACACCTTTTTTTTTTTTTCCTCCTGTGATTTTAGACTTCTACAAGTAGCCATGTTATTAAAAGTCTTGTATTTAATGTGAAATGTTAAAGTGTTACTTATGTCAGAGTAAAGGTTTGATTTATTGACACTTTAATGTGCAGTTTTAATAAATAAATAAATAATAATACATCAATTAAAATATGCATAAATAAAAACAGTAATTATATTAATAATAGTAATATTAAGGGACCTCTTTTTCTGTATATTTCATATTGTGTGCGATGTATAAGAATAACTGTACTAACTACAGGAAGCGATTTGGCTGAATTTTTAGTAAATCCCTTTAAATATTGCATCCGAGATTAGTTTTTCTTACATTTTTAAGGAACTTTTCTGTCAGTATTATGTATTTGTTTTGGTTTTTCGACAATTATACGTACTTAATATGCTTAGTTTCTTTTGACAAATTGGTGCTTGGTCATTGTTCTGTTAGTTCTTTGGTTGTTTTAACTTTATAGGTTGTCTTCACTCAGCTTATGCTAAGAGTTTTTTTTAACATTTATATCTTCTGTAATAATCTAAACTGTGGAAATAACAATTTAATTTAGCTTTCTACCCAGAGATGAATGAATGAATGAAATGGTCTGCTGTATGCTTTTGTAAAGACCTTTCTGTCGCTGCCTCAGAATTGGATCTCGATTACCGTATCTGGTTAAATAAAGGTAAAATAAAATAAATAAGGTCTTCTTTTTTTTCTACAGGCCTTTTTTTTACACGTCTTGGTTTGTCCACAACCCCAAAGATACTCAGTTTACTGTCACGGAGGACTAAAGAAACCAGAAAACATTCACATTTCAGAAGCTGAAATCAGAGAATTTGGACGTATTTTCTGGCAAAATTACTTGATAGTTGGACAAATAATCGAGTATTCGTTTCAGGTCTAATTATGCATTATCATGTAATCAATATGTGATTTGTGTGTTGCTCATTGATGTTTATTACCTTTTCTTTTTGTTCTAGTTTTTAGATCTTGTGTACATATGACAGCCCCTCCTCAGGACCATACGAGAACTCTATCCATGACCCACATCTCACTGGACGCCTGCACTTCTTACTCCGGACGTGTGCTGCTGTTTCATGTGAGGCTGAAGACATAACACGGCTGCGGCGCAAGTAAATCAAAACTGCAACTGTACGGGTACCTCGAGGCGCGTACTGGATTTGTACTTCAGTGCCAAAGTAATGAAGTGTCTCGGACGGGGAGAGCCCAGCCCTGAAAAGCAATGTCATCATCCAGCTTCTGTGCACCTCTGATGGGGCTGAGGAGTGAACCCACCGGCCAAGCAGATCTGTGGAGGAGAGGAAGGAGGCAGGTTTCCAGGAAACTTGTGTATTGATGGATAGCCATTTCCTCCTGTCAGCTCTTGTGGACTGATACCTGCACATTCCTCTCAGTGTTCAAGGTTAGACTTTGGAGAAGCTGATAAAACCAGGCTGCCATCAAAAAAAAACCCCCACACTATTACACCGAAAAAGAGAGTATGATGTGCGCAACGTGGATTTCTTCTGCCAGTGACAGTTTTGTGAAATCATACTGGTGACTTGTGGATGCTGAGTTCTCTGTGTATATGAGGAGAAAAGTAGAAAAGCATAGATACTCGCAGTCACTACAGATGTGCACTACAGAAACCATGGTGGTCGTTGCATTAGCTCCTCAGCCCATCTCAGTCCATGACTACAGAAGCCTTTAGAGGCCAGGATCAGGAACACGCTCGCCAGCCAACACACTCATATGCAATGGAAGAAGACACTGATGTCACATGCCACACTGAGGTAACATTATTGCGCCTTTGGTCTTTGTAAACGCTTAATCTCATTCCAGTGTTTGGGTTTAAAGCAACTTAACACCATTAAAGCAGCTACACTTTCATTGTTGGTCAACAAAATTAAAGCACCGTTGCCATGAAGTCACCCTCAGAGATAAATGTTCCCCTCCTGTTCCACACTGTTGTGTAATGTTAAACAATTAAGATCTCATTTGTTTAAGCAGTTCTGTCACACGTGTTTAACTTTAACCTTAGGTCAATAGTGCTCCCCTCAGCTTTAGTTGTAATCTGTAGTCTGGCTCGCTTGGTATGGCGGCGGGTTGGCAGCTGACAGGGCATTTCCCTTATCCCCAGCTTGGTGTTCTAGCCGTAACATTACTTCTTCCTCCCTGGCCTCCAGCCTTGTCTATTGCTTCTTCTGTAAACAGTTGGATAAGTATGTCCCCTGCCTCGCTGGATGCAACGTGAGAGCCCAGCGATAGTTATCCTCAAAGGAAGCGAACCCGTTAATTGTAGAATTCCTAACGAGTAAAAAAAAAAACGGTGGTGACACATCTTTGAGATTTTTATTTGGCTTGTTGTAGTTCCCCTTTTTTCTCAAGTTACTTTTAGATTTTATGGATGCCAGATAGAGCCCGACAGATTCACAGATTACCAATATGGCGGCAGACAGTATGTAGAATGAAAATAGACCTTTTCAGTGTGGACTGTGCACCAATATGACCATGCAAAGGAACTCATAAGGCTGCCTTCTTAAACAAATACCTTTATTAAAGTTAAGTTAAATAATTTAACATATGGATTGTCAATCAATTCTAGCTGACAATGCTAAGAGCTTCTTCTTCTCTCTTACTCTGTACTGCTTGTCACAGTATTATTTAAATCGATAAATCACAGCATACTCTAATGGAGAAGAAAAAAGCCCTATATATATATATATATATATTACTACAAGCATTTTTATTTCATTATATACCAGAAAAAAAACAGATTTCATATTTGGCACACATTGTATAACATATAAACTGATACAGATACAATAACGATGTGTCTGCTCATATGTATTGATATATTGGTCGGGCTCTAAATGCCAGAACTACTAAAGAAATGGGAGGATAATGAAGCATGCAGTGATAATGAATTACCCGTCTTAAAAGCAGTGAAAGCTGCACTATTTTTTGCATTGTGTTCATGTCTGAAACATCTGCTCTGTGTTGCTGCTCTCCTGTTAGGGCCTGAATGGTTTGTCACATGAATGTAAACCATTAGAGGAAATCACCAATGGACACTCCAACCATAAGCCTGTGAGTTCAGCTAAAAATCACTTCTTATTGTAATAAGTGTTTCCTGTGTTTTTATAAATCACGTTTTGAACTTTTTTTTCTTCTTCTCAGGTCATGAACGGACTAATAATTAGTCACAATGTCAAAGACCACACCAACGGCAGCGCACAGCTCAGATCCCTGCCGGTGAGTACATTTAATTCTTACTGTCTCACTTCAGCCAACATGGTCCTGCTTGAATGTAAGGTAATCTAATATTTAACAATTCAGATTTCAGCACTGAAGCAGAATGGCCTTCTGCAGACCCTGGCAGCTGGAGGCGACCAGCCTAAGCCTGCAGGTAACGCACAAATACTCTCACACGATCTATCTTTTGTCTCACATGCTCTTCCCTCAGGAATTTGTCAGTGCATCCTAGATACCAGGCAGCCGTTGCAGGTAAAGCCTCCCTCAGGAGTGCAGATTGCCAGCTTGGAGGAGGTGCAGGGTCTCAGTGGCACTCTGAGTGATGCAGTTCTGTTAGACAGGAAGGATTTGTGACTGAGAATGAACAGAATGGGTGTCAGCATTTGCACCATAGCCCCATCGGCTGATACTCTTCTTGTGAAGTTTGTGTGTGTGACACAGTCGGTTGTATTCGTTTTCTCACCTTATTTTATTTTAAAATTATCTGTACAGAAGAAAATGTGGAGTTTGAAAAGGCCAGACAGGAGTGGGATGCTCTGGAGAACGTCCAACCAGGTCAGCTGCTTCTTGCTGTTTCACCTGTTTGCACCAACATGGGGTTTCTCTGTGTCAGTTGCTGTTCTTAAAGATTCACTTTTTATGTAATGTCCCCCAGCTCTCACTGAGGACTCGAACCCGACCCTGATCATCTCCTTCAATGAAGCCCTGCAGTACTTCCAGACCACAGACCTCGGGGACTTGCTGGTAAGGAATGCTACATACCCAAAAATTCTCAAATAAAAGCTGATATTTCAATAATGCCCAACCCTTAAATAATAGCAGGGGAAGCAGCAAATGAAGGCTGGAAAACAAATCTACCTGCACTCTAATGGCTTATATGGTAAATTAAGCATTGTCATTGCTATACCCACACTTTAAGTTTGATGACTTCACAGTAAAAGCTTCCCGGGGGGGAAGGAAAGTGCTGGAAGGCTTTTTATTGTGAAACACATGGAGGGAGTTGAGTTTGCAAATTAGCACCGCAACGAAAAGCACATCAGAAATAAAAATAAACATACTTACTATGCTTTTATCTGCGGTGAGAACTGTAGCCACAGGTTAACTATAATGTGTAAATACAGTAAAAAAAAACATCATAGAACTATTACAGTAGATTGAAATTGCTATACTTGTCTACTCATTATGATATAAACTTGTGGAAGAATGTTATTGATGGCTCTAACTATAACTTTAAAGCAGGTGTTGTGTTTTTGCCCCCACCCCCATCTGCAGAAGAACATCCAGCCAACCATTCGCAGGACAGGTCTGGCCGCGATCACACACTTCCTCTTTGGACCTCCACGGCTGCACAGGGAACTCCTGGAGGAGAGGGATCTGGTCTTTGCCATCGCACAGTGTGAGTGTGTGTTTGCTGGGCCTGTTTGTGTTATCTTCCCGCCATGTATAAAACCACAGATTTTCACTTTTACATATTACATATGTGTTGTTTTTTTCCATAGGCCATGTGGACAACAGCCAACCGGTTCACATGCGTGTCCTCCAGACCATTTATAAGAGGCTGATTGGCAGCAGGCTGGACTGTCCTCGCTACGGGGCGCACTGGGAAAACATCGGCTTTCAGGGTACGACGCCTTCGCTATAAATACAGTGATTCATACCAGAATTAATCTTGCTGGTGAATAACTGCTCTATGTCACACTAGAGCACCAGCATCTCAGACCAAAACAATGAGCCCTAACTAATTTTACTTAACAGATTATTATAAAACTGGACTGAAATAAAATAAAACTCACTAAAATCGCCTTTGTTACTTTTACCTACAATCCCCAACGCTGGTTTGGACAAAAATGAATCCTTAATTCACAGAGTGAGATGAGAAAATAACCGCAAAACAGGTTGTTTAACCAGAAACAGCCATAATATCGCTATCACTCGCCACCAGGCTTCATAGATCACATATCACATATCAACGTAACAACCTAACTACATTCAAAGTGGACAGAAACAAAATCACGTTCTTTGTTTGGTCTTTCCACTGTTCCAACAACGACCAACTCTGGTTTGCTCAAAATAAATCCTTAATTCACAGATGGTGAGAAAAAACAGCCGTTTCAAACGCTCTACTCACATGTACACAGATGTGCACTAACATGGCCAGCCCAGGTTCGTAAACAAAGCACAGACAGGCTGCGGTAGCAACACAGGCACTGCACTATGTCTTTACATAGCAAATAGTTGTTTGTTGCTATATTAATGTTTTAAATGTCATATATATATATATATATATATATATATAACATTTTGATATCACATTGTAATTGTTTGTAAGACATTTTAAGGTCAGTGCATCACACTTTATTTCTACAGTATAAAATGTTTCTTTAAATAAACAAATTAATTAATTGAAAGAAATGGTTCGGAGGCCTCTGTGTGATTATTGGCAGTATTCACACCGAACAAGGAAACACTTATTATTATGATTATAAGCTGGTATGTAATAATTTGGTTTGATTTATGTACTGCAGGTACAGACCCAGCCACTGACCTACGTGGCACTGGTTTCCTGGGACTGATGCATACTCTTTACTTTGTGATGGACCCAGAGACTCTACCGTTGGCTAGAGACATCTACAAGTTATCACAACATCCTACACAGGTATCACCAGTTCATAAAAGAGCAAATGTCTTCCTGCGTGAATGTTTTTTTTTAATCTGTTGGATATTTGTGCTGTGCCTGTGTTCATCACGGACAACTGATTCAGGGATCAGATTTCACTAATCCTTCAGAGAGACACTGAAACTCCTCCCACACCAGGCGCGCTGCTTTGTAGCCGACCCTGACCTTTGTCCTCCCTGCAGAGGGAACTAGAGCGAAAAAGAGAACTTCCCCTCGGGGATCAATGAAGTCGGCTACAAGACGAGCATGTTTCAGGACTTGCTCTTGTAGCCTTTGTAAGTGTTCCCTATGGACCTAAATTTCCTCCTGTATTTTCTCTGCTTTAGAACTTTCCATTCAGTGTGATGTCAATCAACATGACCCGCATCGCTCTGCAAGTACTCAGAGAGGAAGCCTTGTCCAAGTGAGCCACAGTTTTTGTTTGACAGCATCTTCTGTAGGTATGTATTTGTCACACCGTATCTCCTCTCACCAATGCCCCTCTGTGTCTTCGGTCATACCAGGGAGTGCAATCGTCGTCAGCAAGTGGTCGGTGTGCTGAATGAGTTCTACGTTGCGACGTACCTGCACCTGTACCAACTGTGGAAGACCCAACAAAAGACCATTGCTGACTCTGGCTTTGTACTAAAAGGTAAAGAGAAAGGTGTATTGCAGTTTGAAATCATGTTGGTTCATGATCATTTTATTGCAGGTGAATTGTATTCGGGTGAAAATACTGCATATATTGAAGTTTTCTTCTAATATTATTAGACTATTCTTTGCTGTGCCACTTTTTGCCAAGTCTCTTAGACAACTGTACATTCAATCATGCTGAAATTTAGATGAGTAGATATACCACTCTCATATTTGTCTGTTTTTAATATGAAGCTACAGCCAGCACCTGGTTAGCTTAGCATAGCACTAAGATTGGATAGAGAGGGGAACAGCTAGCCTGACTCTGATGCTACACTTTCCAGTATGAAGAGCATTTCAATGATATGAGGTGGTATTGAGCTCTAGAGGTGCTGATAGGTGGACCCAGACTTGCTGTTTCCAGTCTGTGTCCCTTTAAATCCTGAATCATGGCTCTATGTGTTGAACCCAGATTGCAGAAACACGGTTAAACACAGATTGTCGTCCCGGCGTGAGTCCCACAGTCTCTGTGTTTTCTAACCCCTCAGAAGTGGAGCTGTTTGCCAAAAAGAACCCCAAGCAGATGCTGCGCCGACTAGAGGTCTTCCTGAAAGAGAGGCGGGCAGGTGGAATCCCCCGTGGGACGTCGCCAGACCCTCAGGCCCAACAGCCCTCTCCCAGCCTGGGGGAACGAGGGGCCAGAGCCGGGACGGGACAGGGAAGCAAGGGAAAGGAAATGCACTTCACAGGAGTGTGTGATCTACCGCCAGACATGGAGGGAGAGGCCAGACTCATCTAAGCTAGACTCTGTGTGAGTGTGTGTGTGTATGTGTGTGTGTGTGTGTGAGCAGTCCTGTTTGTGAGTATATCTATTATGGTATGTGCAAGTGGCTTACTCTCAGAGAGCTAGACCCCCTGCACCAGACCCTATCTAGGACCTGCTATCTGAACCCATTCAAACACTTCCACTCCTTCCACTGGAGTGCTGCACTTTGATCAGATTAAGCTTGGGGGTCTTTCAGAGTTATATGATTTTTTTTTTTTTATTGATTTTTTTTTTTTATTATTAATGGTTAATTTATTTATTTTTTTTAACAGAGAACATAGAACAGTCAAATATAAAGCGCAGATGCAGGTCAGAAACACAAGATGTCACAAAAACAACAAGAGAGTGAATGTTGAATGTGAATGCACTTTTGTGTGGATTTAGTAGCCAAATCAATAGCTGCCAAATTCTTGTGGTTAACCTTTACCTGCCCCGAAGTCCAGATCGTACACACTCGTGTCCCGAGTATCTTAGCATCGCGGAGGGGGGAAGCATGGCATGGAGTGGCTTCTTAGCAAAGGCTTGGCGTTTTGTCTCACTCCAAGACACATCACACGAGCACGCAAGCAAGCTCATAATGCAAGCTAAGGGCAGCATATTGTTAAACGCTCTGTTAACTTCTTGTTGATGAGAGGGAAATGAATCAGTTTGGAGCCCTGCTACAGAGCAAACAGAAGCAGGTTTTCTCTCAGCATGAGTGGAGAGCTGCAGATAGAAAACCTGGAGAGGTTACAGATATTATTATATATATATATATTTTTTTTTTTTTTGTCAGCTGGGAGCAGAAATTGCTTGTAGAGGCTGTTCTCAAACATCTAATACGGTAGACTTTGAAAGCAGCTTGCTTTGAAGGTCTGGTTACTTTGCATTCTCTGTTAGAGCATGGATGAAATATATACGTTACGTGAAAGATGTACAAGAATGGTAGAGAATGGAGGTATAGCCAGTTGTTGGTGTACTCATAGTGTCTGTTGCCAGGGGTCGGATAGACTAGGTCTAGAGCTCCCGCTTAATATGGGGGAAATATATTTTAAATAATTTAAAAAAATAACTATTTTAGTCTTTTCTGAAGGGACAGCTGTCATAACTCCAGAGTTATGTATAAAAGCACTTCAGAACTTTGTTATTAAGCTGATTGCTGAGTGACCGTGAGAAGGATTTTTAACGCTATTAAAAATTCCACCAGAACGTCAAAAAAAAAAAAAAAAAATCTTCTCAACTTTTTCTTTGCGGTCGAAGCCAACGAGACACTTCATAACAGAGTCTGCGTGTTTGGCTGAAGTGGAAGGTCTGGTATGAGCTTTCTCTACATTCCGTTATAAAGCATGTGATTGTAATTTTTTTTGACCAGTTCAAAATTTATTCCAGTGTGTCTGTGTGTGTTTGTGTGTGGTGGGTTGTGTGTGTGTGTGTGTGTGAAGGCTTGTATGTGTGTGAAATGAATTGAATGAGCTGATATTGATGAAGGGTGCCTCTCCTAGGAGATGTATGGTACAGTATGCAATCCCAGCTCTTACTCAACGATAATCAAAACGATAGTGCTGTGTGACGATAGAAATCGTTCCTAACTTCAGGGTTTGTGCGCTTGTGCAAGCGGATGTGTTTGTATGGACGCGTGTGTGTGTGTGTCGTATGACAGGAACTGACTACAGATGGGGTGCTTTCCTCTGCACACAATAAGCCAGCTTTACTAAGTACTTGATCCATCAAGCTGCAAAGACGGTACTTTTTGTCATTTTAAAAATGGTACATAACATTTCTGAGGACAAGATTTATCCTGAAAGAACACATTTCTTGGGTTTGCTTTTATAAAAACCACAGGTCGGCTCTGGACACGGCTGGTTTCGGCGGCTCTGTGGCCTGGAATGGGTAGAGCTCCTCAGCAAAGCTGGTTCCTGCTCTGTGCTAATGTGAAACCGTCTCCCATCGTTGTAGTCTCAATCTGTAGCATGTTCAGGTAGCACTAGTACTGTAGCATCCTATAGCCTCCTCCTCTTCGTAAAGCTTGTTGATGTCATGTCTCAGTTACAGTCCGTAGTGTCAATGAGTGCGCAAACTGTTACTACTATAGCACATTTATTTCATATTTGCATCGAGTCTCCTTCAGTGGACACACATTTAGGTGGTGCAGCGTATGTTTCGGAGAGATGTGGGATAGGCTTGACGTGTTATTGAGCTCAACGTTGTCTTCTGAGAAGGTAACAGTAAAAAACGGTGCCTACATCCAGTGGAGCCATGTGGGGTAGAGCGCTGGTTGGTCCTCGCTTCCTTTTTCTTTCTTTCTTTCATTTGAGCCATTGTGCCACAGTAGACTTTCTCATTCATGTAACGCAGTAAAGAGTTGACGTGACCCCTGAAACATGAAGGCCTAATGGATATATACATAAAAATACACAGGCATGTACATTTTCTATGTCAGCATCTACTTTGCCATCTCCGTTCTCCACCATATGACTTCAGAAAATGAGCTGATGTAGTTTAGCCAGCTGTTTGCGAGTGTTTTGATCGAAACAGGAAAAAATTTGCACTGTTGTAGATATTTGATAGTATGTGTGACGTATGCAAGAGGAAACAGGCCATCTTCAATAGCCATATTGTTCATTATCGCCCACCTCATGAAACAGGCTTCGTAGAGTCCGATTCCCCTCCTCGCTCTAAAGAAAAATTGCACCATGGATATGATCTCACCTTTTTATTTTAATTAAATTTTAAACTGAGGAGCAGTACAGTGTATGTAAATCAGGAAGTTTGTATATAGAGAATTAATGATTGTAACTGTATGATTGTCTGTAGGGCATTATACTGAAACACATTGCTTACCTCAAGACTTGAGACAAATCTCTTCTTTCTCTCTCCTGATGTTTGTTTGGCCTCTCAGTGAGACTCTTATCTTTTTATGTTTCCTTGTACCTAGGCCTTCTCTCATACCAATTGGACATGTTATATAATGTATATTCAACACCTGAAGCACTACGTAATAGCAAACTAACACAAAAGCTGGTCAATGTTATGTGTATTCTATTTAAAGACACATTTATAGACACTATATAGGCCCACACACGCTCTGATGCACATCTGCAGATTAAAAAAAAAAAAAAAATCCTTTTTAAATCGATCTATAATTGGCTGATGTTTACCATGTTTGAATTAAGCTGGTTTTCTTGTGGCTTCAGTGATAGTACAGTATACTTTTGCTGTGTTTAAGTGTTTGATGTCCTGAAAACACTCAGAAAACAATCCAGTCTTTACAGCTACAGTCACAAACAAACACTTCAATATATGATTGTAAAGATATAGGCTTGATTAGCAGTCATAATACGGTGTATGCTTTGACCTTGGTATATATTCAGTATCCAAACAAGGCCTGATTTATCCTCTCATATTACCAAAAGTTATATTTTCAGGCAGTTGTAATAGATCATATTCTTATGCGTTGATCATCGTTTGGAATCTCCTCAGTTGTGAAACTAGAACCAAGAGAAAAAAAAAACACAAAAAAAAACCAAACGGGTTCTTGCAGGATGTCGGATGCTCTGAGAGGTGTGGTGTGAAGTTCTGCTTTCCACAGCCGCAGCTCGGCAAATACAATCACTTCTCTCTCAAGATCCTGCGCTTTATATGAAGGTGTTTTACTGTTGCCGTCGTCGTCATGTCCCTCAGAGCATTTTATGACTGTACCTTGATTGTAGAAGCCCTATTTTATACTGAGAGTTATTTCAGAATACAGTATGTGCTGTTGTACATTAAATGTATTGTATGGAGAAAGCTAAATAAATGCTGTTTAAAAACGAATGTATTTTCTCTGTGGAATCACTGAACCTTGTGTGACTTTGTACTGAATCTAATTAATTGCACTTCTAGCACTATCCACACTACACCTGTACAGTTAATTCCCCATTAGTGTACACCAGGTCACTGTACTGCTGTGTTGTACTATCAGGAAATTATACAAAATGTGAGTCAATCAAACATAACTTTCCACCCCTGTATTTATTTTTAGGGCTGCATCTATCCATTTCCAACATTGTTTGGAAAGTCATTTTGCTTTCTCTTAATAAAACTTAATTGGCAGCGATATTCTCAAGTCACAGTTTGATTGATGTCCATTGACACAGGTTTTGTATATTGTTCATACAATACATTAATATGTTATGTTGAATCATCTGTTGTGTACTAATTTGGAAATATATTAGTCTTTAAAATGTCTAAAACTTGCAAAATAAAAACAAAAAGTTTCACATTTGACAAGCTAAAACCTGCAGGTATTTGATTAAACAACTAATTGTTTATCAAAACTGCTCAAATTCTTTCAATAGATGAATTAATTCACTTATGTTTGAACTTTTTTCAGCAGCTCTTCCTGTTTGTTTGTGTAATGCATTGTGGGGCAATCAACTGCACACTGTCTACATTACTATGTAGTTTGTTATTGGGACACAGCTCTGGGTTGTAATGGGGCTTCAACGTTTCTGTAGCTTTTCTCTAATTGAGCCACTAGAGAGCACACTTTGACAGATCTGCAACTACGAGGACCAACGCTATGAGAGAACATATTACAATCCACAGGTGCTACATCATTCATGGGCTGTTGTTACTATGTATTGTAGTACAGTAAAATACTCTCATGCACACAAACAGCAAACTCTCGTCTGTTGAGCAGCAAAAAGCCAGTTTGATTTACTTGTCAGAGCTCTAACCTTCACATCAGCTGACTCCTGTGAAATTTAAACCTAATCTGTATTTATTCCTCCTTTTTGGTTGTTTAGTTTTAAGTGAACCTCCTTAATTCCTCGCGGTGCTTCATCATTAGGGCGGAGCACGGATATTGGCAGCCTGTGTAGACACTCAGCCACAGTCCAAGGCTTTTCAGTCTGCGCTTCATCTCTCATGAACGGAAACAAATTACTGAGACGTCAGTGAGGTTTTATTAAACATAAACTCTTGTAACACTTCCTTTGTGTTGCTGTAATACAGGGCCACTGCAGTACAATGCTGAGATATTTGCAACTGATCAGAGGAGGGGGCTTTTTTTTTTTTTTTGTCCTGGGTCAATGAAGTTGGGATGCCTCCAAAGGAATCTTGGTGCTGCATGCTTCTACATCTGTGCTTAATCAGACTTGTGGCTCCAGTCCCACAGTGCCAGATGACTGGGCTGTGGTGGACCTGCTGAATCACAGCACACACAGGATGGAAAAAATATTTTAGCCGACCTTTTTATCAGTGATCTGACTCAAAATCACAGTTCCACAAGCCATTTTTCATTCCTACTAACAGTATTCTGTGATGCCTCTGCTTGTATTAGCCTTCTTTTTAACGTGCAGTGAGTAAAGGACAAATACACGCGACACAACTTCAGTTATATGGCTCAGCGGCCCGTTAAAGGGTTAATAATCTAATACACAGACATCCGTTATGTGTCAGATATCCTGCTGGACTGTTGAGGTGTCCACAGGCCCAGTGAGAATGAAAAGAAAGGAGCAGGATGGAGCTGTATAAGTCTGTTTCCATTTGTACCTAGTGAGCCTGCTGGAATACAGCATTTTTCTCTCACTCTTACTCTCCCGCCTTCCCTCCCCCAACTCTCTTCCTTCTCTCTCTCTCTCCTCTCTCTCTCTCTCTCTCTCTCTCTCTCTGATGTCATTGTTTCCTGCCCAGTAGATGCTGACACTCAACTCAAGGCTGTGTGCACAGACCCTAAACTTAATGTATACTCTGCTGATGTTGACCTATAGGAATTTACAGACACAATTAAAAGTCAGTTAAAACTCTGTGAAGTGCTGCTGCTTTTTTGTTGTCTGCATGGCAAAAGACCTTTTCACAGCAGCCATTTTGACTTGAAATAGTAGGGTAAACAGGTTTTACTGACACTAGTTAAGGTTCTGTTTCATTTAGTGTAACAGAGCCTTTACATTGAGCCGACATGCACAATAGCAGCACCCTGATTCTGTTTGACTTTCATTTGTATCATTGGTAACACAGTTTACCCTACTATTTCAGGTCAAAATGGCTGCTGTGAAAAAGGTATTTTAAACTATGTGTGAGTGTGGCAAGTGTGAATAGTTTCTAACTTAATTAAACAGTTCTTCCGGGACATTGCTGGCTTTTTTATGGGTTTTTGAGGCATAAAAAGTGTAATTTCACAGGAGGATTAGGTCAAAATATGCAACAATATTTGTGTTTTTTTGGTGTAATTCATTACAAATTAAAGGCAACTTGTAAAATTTGGCTTAACCACAATGTTAGTTACCGGGGAAACCTGAGGGAAACTACAATTATTGGTCAAATTTGCATAAAAGTTGCAGTGATTGAACATTGTGAGGTCACGTTTAAGTTTTCAGATACTTGAGTAATATTACATGTGAAATGTATCCATTCAAAACTATATTAAAGTAAATTAATGGAGTATGTATTAGAAGTAAAAGTACCCATGTAATTCATAATTTACTTATTTTTGCCACTTTGTAGTAATACTCTTGTATAAGTCAGAGGGAAATATTTACTTTTTACTCCATAGTTACTTTTTAGATTTAACATAAATAAAAAATATGATCATCTTATAAAATATAATGCATTGCTACACATTAAACCACCTACCTAGTATATAAAGTATCAAAATAATAGTGTAAAGAATCAGAATATTTCTTCCTCCACTATATATTAATATAACTGAGGCATTAAAGCTAGACCATGTCGGTGTCTTCAGATATTTCTATAACTGACATTACTGAGTCTGTTAGCAAACTTTATGAATCTTCTCTCCTTGTGCTTCGTTTACATTATGTGTTAGCATCTGCTGGCCAAAATACTGCCAACATTTATGTGTGGGGGCCATGTGGGTATTAGATGGGCTGGAAAACAGGCCCTATATATGGGATTGTTCCATAATAGCCCCATGTCAATATGCAGGGATACACACATTGTTCATTATTTTTCATTTACATAGTGCTGCTTCAATGTAGCTGGTCAAAGTCGAGTAATATTTGCTGAGATGTTGTGAAGGAGAGGTTTTAATGGCATAAAATGGTAAAACTATTTACCTCAAAACTTTACAGCATTTAAGGAAATGCACCTAGTTACACTCGTCCACTGCTTGTATGTAAAATTAAGACTTAATTACGACTAAATTCTCCAGTTTCTCTTCTCTCCACCACCAGAGAAGAGATATTTATCATCAGGATGTAGCTGCACTGGCTTTCCTCTCTTGTCTTATGAGTAATTGAAGTGATTCACATCTTGTTTTCCATGCTTTCATTTGCTTTTTATTACTGAAGGCATTGCCCTCATAGATTTCTCTCTGTATTGTGAAATAGCTTGGGTAAAAAAATAAAAAAGAAAAGAAAGAAAAAAGCATTTTCCAGCAAGCTCCCCAGTGTGTGTCTGTATCGTTGCCAGTTTAAAAAGGCCTCTGCTTGACCTTACTGTAGTCTGAATTATCTGCTGCATTCTTCGCAGCCTTAGTCATATCCTGCATATATTTGATTGCATGTTACAATACAGTCCTCTTAAACTCATCCTCCTTTTAATGCAATTGTGCTTTACTTACTGTGTATGAGCTCAATTATTTCAGCATGTGTGTTTGTGTGTGTTTGCATGCATTTGGCTGCTCCTCTGTGTGTCTTGTCTGAAAATCCGCTCAGTTTGAGGAAATTATTCTTATAATAATATTAATAATAATAATAATAATAATAATAATAGGTCTTCAGTGAGCTGTACAGTGTTTTGATTTCACTACTTTATTCTAACATCGGGCATTTCTGGATAATAAACGTCCTTTCATGGAAGAGTGCAGGTGACGATGGAGTTTTTTGGAAAACTGGAGCAGAAACTTAAGCTGAGGTCATCGCATTTCGTAGGAATGTCTGCATAAGCGGGGCAACATGACGCCTCTTCCTCTGGAGGTCCATCATATTCCACACACTGAGACTAAACAGCTCTGAATTACTAGTGACTGGAATGGTGGCAAAATATACTACAAGTCCAGCAACTGAAGGCCTCGCCAGGCTCTCCAAACAATGGACAGAGGAGCAGGAGGAGGAGGACGAGGGGGGGTGGCAAAGAAAACACCCAAACTTTAAATGGTAATTCTGTCATCTGCTCAAACAATTCTCCCATCCTGCATGTTGCCTCCCCCACGGCCCCCTTTGCCTACCATAACTTACATAGCTACGCAATACACCGAGGAAAGAGTGACAGAGCACCGCCAAGACAAAACGGAAAGCAAAGGTCCATTCCCAACCAAAACAGGCCCTAGACAGGGAAAGAATTTATGTTCTACTCCTGCCTGTTTTCATTTTCTTTGAATTCCTCCCCCCAATGATCATTAGTGGTGTTTGGTTTTGTTAACACACACACACACTTTATCCCTATCCTCCCCCTTTCTCCACCTCCTCCTCCTCTTGTTGTGGAATTCAGTGTCCTGGGAGTCACTCCTCTCTCCTGCTGTTCTGCTCTGAGTGAGTCTGCAGGGCGAAAAGCTCTCCGCCGAGGAATTCAACAGGAGCTGCCGACGAAAAGGAGCTGGTTTCTGTCTGTCACCCAGGAGGTACAAACCCTGCGGTCTAAGAGGCCTCACCTGCCCTCCCTCATCCTCCTCCCCTCCCCTCCCACCTCCTGTCTGAGCCCTGCACCTGTTCTGACTCGTCAGCCAGGTGAGGGGGATCCTCTGGCCTTACGCTGTTTTTTCAGCTGACCGTAGCTGTGGGGCAATTAGGAACCCAGTCTATTCATTTGACGGGATTACTGCTTTACTCTGTATCTCTCTCTCTCTGTCTCTCTCCCTATAACCCACCTCCCTTCCCTCCCTGCCTATCCCTACCCCCCTCCCACTCCATCTCCGTCTAGCCCAGCCTGAGCCTGCTTGACACTGTGGCTGTGGGTACGTGTGGAGCTGCAGAAATTTCCCTGCTGGAGTAAAAGTGTGGATCACATTGCAAGGACACGGGGGGGAAGAAAGGGTGAAAAGTTATTCTCCTGGTGGAGAGGAATTGGATTGAGCATTGGACGGCTGAGGGAGAAAAGAAAAGAAAACTCCAAACCAAAGGATTCTGCAGTTGGAGGAGCAGCAGGTATGAAAAGCCAGACTGTGGTTGTGTCTGTGGCTCTGCTGGCCCTGTGCTGCCTGCTGATCCCCAGAGGAGGGGAGAGTGCTGGGGGGATAGTTTCTCTCCAGCAGACTGAAGGGGAGAGGCAGGCAGGGGATCAGCCGCGAGAAGAGTCCCTGGATGACCCAGAAAGTGAACATGGACTTGCACTGGACCTACACCCACTGGGAGGCAGCAAGAAGGGGAAGAGAGACACAGAGGAGGCTGCACAGGCAGGTGAGTGGAGAACTTTTTAATTTTAACTATAAAAATAAAGACATGTTACAACAAAGCAGTTCAGGTCTGAGCTCCAACACGACATGGAGGAGCAAACACAGACACAAACACACAACCGTTCCAGTCTCTGACAGCTCCAACAGGCATGAAAAAGTCCAGGTCTTCACCTCTCCACTACTGCTTCTCCACAGGGTAGGTTTTTTGGCTCACGCCAGACGAGAGAGGAAGAGTCAAGCATCTTGCAGGCAGATTTTTATGACACTGACCTTTTCCACTGCTTCTGTTGCCGTAACCCTGCATGATTAATGCTGACTCTGCTGCACAGTCACGCAGGCAGAGTGGATACTTGCGATTCAAGTCTTTTCTAGAGCTTTCTGACTAAAATGTAATAGACTTGAGCTCTTTAATGACTCTTACTGTTGGGTTTATGCTTAGGGGTTAAGATGACCTGAGGTGATATTGATGTATTTATTGAGTATCTGGACGGATTTAGTGTCATTAAAACTGAATTGTGGTTAATGGAGCACAACTTATGGAAAGACAGAGAAGTGTTTTCCATGAAAGTGCCTCAGGACTTTAGACTACCTCAGAAGGAAATACTGATGGACCTCAAGCAACCACTGAAATGCATCTGGCTGTCTGGATTTTCCCTGGCACAGCACTGCGTTTTGACATCGCAGGAAAGATATAATTGCATCATTTTATTCTCACATTGCTTGTAAATGATACAAACAAAACTAAGAACCAGAATTACATAAGCTTTGAATTTTACTTGAGTGCTCAGTAGGAATTTTCTGTCAACGATTAATAATTTGGCAGCTGTTACTGGCAGATTTTGGCCTGCTAATAAATACTTGGTCTTAAAAAAATGCAGCAATAAAATCTGAAGAGAGTTTATTTGTAATTCAGGTCGGGAGATTGATTCTGATCTAGAGTTTTGGAAAACCTCTCTCCTCTCTGGTTTTCTTCGTCCTTCCAGGTGTTTCGGGCAGGGTGAGGAGAGCACCAGACGAAGGCAAAAAGAAGAAGAAGGACAAGAAGAAGAACAAAGACCCCAACGCCACCAAAAAGCCCAAAACTGACAAGAAAGGAAAGAAGAAGGACAGGCAGACAACAACCACAACTCTACCACCAACCACAACACGTAAGGACAGAACAGAGCAGGGAGCCAAGGTTGTACTTGAATGACTTGGACTTGAATGAAGGTTGACCTTGTGTCTGTCTGCTGCCTCTAGCAATCCCGACTGAACCACCTACTGAACCACCCACTGAACCATACACAGACTACCCTTATCCTGATGTTGGTGAGTGACACACACACACATTAATATTTTATTTGAGCCCGACCTCTGACCTGTAAAAAATTGCACCACCCACCTTCTAATATCTCAAAATATAGTAGTAGGTTGGTACCATTGACGGTATATATTTATATTTATATATACATTTCTGGGTCTGCAGGGGGCTGAAAAAAAATCTTATGGATTAGCCGACTTCTCACTTGATTTATGAGCTCAGCAAACAGTTTCCTAATGAGTTTATGGTCTCAATCACGTTTCAAGTCTTCTTCCACACAGCATGATGTTTATTTTGTAAATCATGGTCCAATTTAGAGTAAAATACACAATAAAGCAGGGTATGCTTTAGGGCGTGGCAACCTTGTGATTGACAGGTCATTGCAGGTTTAAGACACTTCAGCATTGGCTTCACTTCACAGACCCAGAAGCTCTGTCCGCTAATTATATACTGTCAGTACTCCAGAGGGATCTGCTCAAGGTCTGATTAATTGTCTCAAGTGATGTCACTTGAGTCAGCGTCTGTTAATAAAAAAAGGGATAAAATGGGATGTGGAAAGAGATAGAAGTGAGATTACCGGGCCTCTGTAGCTCACCCACCATTGCTGCTTGAAGCTGGCTGCTCCATCTCTGGATCTCCAACCAAACTGTTGGCGGTGGAGTTGTGGGTAATGTATGCACCATATTTAGACAAGGAAGAAGAGCTTAAATTCTTAAACTTGAGACTTTTAAGCATTCATTCTTCTGTGCTCATCATTATCTATTAAAATAAAAGGTCAGTAGCTGAAGTTAGTTTTTAAAAACATTTTTAGTACCATTCAGCTGTCACAGGAAAAACCAACCAATTTTATTCCTGTTTGCTTCCATGAACAGTTGCTGTGTAATGTAAATGTAAAATCCATGTAAAATAAAAGTATCTATAAATATAAACTCATATGAACCACACAGAATATTTCAGTCTAGACATCTGACACTATCTTTCCATCTGTTTTCTGTCAGACACTGATTACTGGAAACCAGAAGATGACTACTGGGAGGCTGAGCCCACACCATCCAAGCCCCGGCCCGAGGCTCCGATCACAGATCTTCCATACGACTACTGGAAGCCCGATGAGGAAGACCCAGGTGCTCCAGTAACAGACACCTACGATGACTACTGGAAACCTGCTGAGAAAGAGCCGACCACTCCGGTGCCTGACCCCTACGATGACTATTGGACACCAGATGATACAGAACCATACGCTCCCGTGACTGACAACTATGACACCTACTGGAAAGAGGTGGACCCGACGCCCCCTTCCCCCGAGGTTGATGGGAAGGCTGGGACAGATGACACCGATTACTGGGACGCCACATGTATGTCTGACTCATCTCCTCACTTTGTTTTTATTGTGGTTTTTTGTGTGGTGACAGTTTATCGAAACATGAACATGATGAGATTAAATTTTACTTAACTTGTGATTCCTTCATTGTTGCAGTGGTCACTGGGATTCATTGTGACAGTGTAATGAATCTGAGTACACACAGAACTAGTGTTTGACCAAAATTGGGTTTTGAAACTTGATTTTGATTCTGATATTTTGCAGATTTATACAGATAATCGTCACTAGAAGACCAGATAATGTGTCAACTGTTGTCATTTCTAGGTAGTTAAATAAAGACCTCAGTGGTGTTTAGTTGGTTGAAATCTGCAACTTCACCACTAGATGCCTCTAAATCCTACACCCTGGTCCTTTAAAAGTTGTAAAGTAGGCCAATTAGGGACATTTAGTAAAGCCAACAACTATAATTATATTATTATATTTAGTTAAATTGTTGTTTAAAGCAGCAACAATGAACTTTTTGTATTTTCTATCAATTTTATCTTGATTCTGGCGACCCCTGTGGACAAAACCGACTCAGTGGCAGGCATTAACAATAATTATATAGAAATAGTCTTCTCACTGATGGTCTTGTTTGCTTATGTAGATCATATAGAGGCATCAGTTTGAATTTTGACTGTTTTATAACCATTTAAAAACTCCTTGTAGTACCTTTAACTTCATTTCCAATTCATTTGTTTTTCACCAGCAGTTTCAGGTTTGATCTGTGAATCCTGGTTTGAAAAGTTTCAAAGAAAGAGTACAGGGAGTGGTTAAAGTGGATCTCCATCGTAGATAACGATGGAGATCCAGAGAGAAGACCACATGACTCATCGGAGATGCTTGCAGAAACAGACACATAACTTTCCTTAAATTGGAAAAAGGCTTGCTCGGTGTCAAGTTATCACGACTTACTCACTGTTGTTGAAGCAAGAGACTGGCTTGCTTTGTTGCCACAACTGAACATTTTTGTGTGAACTGTGATCATTAATTTAAAATAAAGTCCAAACAACTTGTAATTCAGAGTATAAATTGGCACGATTCAGGAGTCTGTGGCAACAGAGAATGACGACATCCATATTCAATATCTTTCAAACTCAGCCCCCGGAGAATTACAACACATTGTCCTACTCATTACCAAATAAAGCTGAGTGACTCATACCTGGTACAATTTTACTTAAAAACTTTTAAGATGGATGGTATCTCGTCCAGCGTCCGTCCATCTGAGGTCAGCAGTACATTTTCCACAGGATCAGATGTAGGAAACAGTGTGTCGTGTGGCTCTGTGACACTCTGGACCAGACTGACATGTTCTCATTACTCTGTGTTTCCATCACACTGTACTGTACCTCTGCTGCTATTCAAACGTTTCCACTGATTCCTCTCGCCTTCTCTGTTACTTTGTCCTGTTTCTGACACTAATAGAATCCCTCTGTTTGAGCTTTTAAATCTTTTATTGTTTTATTTGTCTACTCCTGCAGACGAGGTGCCAGAGAGTCTTCCATTCCCTGACGGTGAAGAGGTCAGCCCTGAAATCAAAGTAGAAACTCTACCAGGTAAACGGCTGTCTCTCAAAGGCGTTAGAAATCCAATTAACATCCGCCAGTGCATGTGTAAACTTTCAATTAGGCAGCTAACTAGTAAGGAATCTCTCTAGACTTGTGTCCAAATGTTCATTCCATCTGTGCCTTCAGGCTCAGAGCAGATGAGAAATCGTGAGCAGTTCAACACATGGGAATAACATTATAATGAGTCTGTGAGCTAACCTGCCCTACTTTTCAAACAGGAGTGGGTGGGTTTGCTTGGTTCCACAGAGTCAACAAAAACGTTCTTTAGTTTTTGCTGTGGAGTAAAACAAAACAAAAAAAGCCCTGTCATCAGATCACTTGTAAATGTAAATTAAAGATTTAACAACTTAATTACATAGAAGGCGTTACAGTGGCATCCAAATAAAGAACAGTTGTTGTGGTTGAATAAATCAGGGCTGTACTAACCTGTAAAACTCTGATTAAACCCTGTAATCTCATAAAAACTCACTTGTAACGTAGCGGCGCGTCTGACTGACTGAACGAGACGTCTCACTTGATGTTTTTTTTCTTTTACGCAGAGGAGCCCACAGCCACTTCTCCCTATGAGGGGACGTGGTATGATGATTACGACGAATACGGAATGAGTACGTGCGCACACACACACACACGCACACACACGCACGCACACACCCACACACACACACACACACACCTGAAACATATCCATGCACAAATGTTTTATATTAGATTCACTGGTTAAGCTGCAGCGAGAATTCCTGCCAACAAAACAGGCAGCAATGAAAAGGGATAAACAACAGTCAGGTCAATAACTTTCCAGATTTATAACTGATCCTTTGTGACCTTCTAACTGTTTATTGTTCCAAATGGCTTACAAAAACCCAGAATGACATGCATACGCACTGTTGCACACAAGGCTGCTGTATTTATGGGTATTTCTATAAAATTATCCTTGATTTTCTTATTTTCCACAGGGAGGAAAGAAGATGAGACAGACGACAAATGGATGGAGAAGGAGAGGGCGAGAGCAGAAAAAGAAAGAGAGAGGGAAGAGAGAGGTAAGAAAACCCAGATGTGTATCCTTTTTTTTTTTATTTCTTGCATAACACCGCTCTGCACAATCATGTCAGACTACACACAATACTGTTGTTGCCAAAGCAAAGAACATGGCCTGTGACCTAGGTTCAAAAGTACAAACAGATAACATCTCTGAGGTGTTCACTCCCTTGCATCACGTTTCTGTTATAAGAGAGTTCAGATGTGATTTCCCACCATGTTTGGTACTTGCTTTGAGTCGCACGGTGGGGACAAAAATTCACCCTTCCAAAACAAAATGGAGATTATCTCAAAAAAAGAAATGTTTTGTGAGCTGGACCGAAGGAAAGCAAATAAGGGGGGGGGGGGTCAGCTGAGAATGATCCGCCTGCAGCAGATTAGTGTGATAAAGATAAACAGGACAACAAGGGAGAATTAGCAGAGGATGTTGTAAGGCAGGGCTCTGAAGGATTCACATCACATTCAGCTCTTTATCGCCACGTGTGTGCTGTGCGCAGTGAGGTTAGCTGGTGGTTAAGGCGAGCCTGGAGACAATGATTTATAAGACTGTCAGGACCGGTGTCAATAGTTCACTTCCTGTGTGGACGGTTCACTGCTTTCTGGGTTTAAGGTGAAAAGCATTTTTAGCTAACTTTGGGCGCACATTCAAGAGAGTTCAGAACAGTCTTGAAGCACTCATCTGTGACACAATAGCAGATGTGTGTCTGCACCTAAACACACATCAGCGTGGGTTAATGGGTGTATGTGCCGATCCGCTTGTGCAGTACAGTCAGCTTACAACATGTCTTACATTCCCACTGTCAGTAAGACGTATGGCAGCCATACTAACAGCAGTAAACTACAGTATGTCAGTGTGTTAGAATATGAATTATGATGATGATCGAAGGGATCCAGCTCTCTTCTTCAATAGTAAACTCTCTGATCTGAGTTTGATCAGAGCACACTTGGACTGGGATGGAAATCACAACATCTGGGTTGTTTTCTCACCGCCATCCAGGTCCTCTTGGGGGTTTTTGGCATATGAAATTTGCAAAATAATGATGAGTTCCTAGATGATTTCTGGGCAGAGGGAAAGAGAGAAAATCTTCAGCCAAGACAGCACAATTTATTTGGCATTAACACTGTTTTTCTGACCTCTGCCAGAGAGAGCGCAGAAGCTGAAGGAGGCAGAGGAGCGGGCCAGGAGCAGACCACGTGTCTTCAAAGAGCCAAAGAGTAAGTCAGCGTCTGTTCAGAGCTGGAAAACATTGCACAAGCTTCGCTAATACAATTAACATATCATTTGATTTTCTCTGCTGTGTGTCTGTGTACGTGGCAGAGTGTCCTCCCTTGGGGATGGAGTCCCATAAGATCGAGCCAGACCAGCTTTCAGCCTCCTCTGTGTCTCAGTATAGTTTTGCACCTCAGAGGGCGCGCCTCAACATGCAGGTACACAACAATCAGAGCAGGACTGCCGTGGTCTGAAAAGCTTACATACGTTACAGGTATCACTTACATACTTCCAGGTCTGGAAATAAACACCAGCTACCCGACACATGTTGGAAAATACTGTTATTGCTGAGTCTGTCACTTCCATTAACTGCTTTGGTAGTTTATGTTCAGCAGTGTTCATAATCTTAGGCAGCGGTTCTCAACCTGGCGTCTGGAGACCTGCAGGGATCCTTGAGGGGGTCCCCAGAAATATGGGGATTATTTTAATTTCACTATTATTTAATTGACTAGAAGTTAGCTCAATGAGAATGTATAAGAGGGCCTGTTCTGTTTATATGTTCATGGGCAGATCTAGAGGGGTGACAGCTGCTGCATGGGTTTGGTGTTCAATTTAACACATTCATTTAGATTCATTTAAAAAAAAAAAACAATTTTTCATCATATTTGCTGAAACTTTTCACTACATCCCGACAGTAAAACATGAGACAGATAATCTGTGGGGAAAAAAATCAGGTTCCTCTGGCTCCTCCTAGTGCTCCTAAAGACACCGGGCCTGAACGAACACAACCAATCAGAGGCAAGAAAGCAAATATTGATGAGATTGTTTGCAATTAAAATCAGCATATTTCTCCCTGCCCCTGCATAGGTTTCAAACTCTTCACTGTTAACCTGCCAATCTACAGTACAGACAGTTATGGAATAACTAAATCTTATCAATTTGGGGGTCCTTGTTACCAAAAAGGTTGAGAACCACTGCTCTAAGGATCTTTTGAGCAGCTAAGTAATTCAATCAGCTGATAAATCTACTAAATGTTTCTGCTTACTGCTGCTGATTTTTAATTTAAAAGCTCCTTTGAATAATAAAAGTTACCATCTGCGATGTAAGTGCATAGTATGAGTTAAATGAGCTGCATGGCAGTGCATGATAAGCTGACATTTGCTTTGAATTTGCACACAAGTCAAGTGTGTGAGCTCATGATGTCACTGTCAAAGGACCCAGCAGCACGTGTTCTGGTCTCTGTGGTTCCCAGGGCTCAGACGATGAAGACAACGTGAGAGGAGGAGCGTGGTGCGCAAACTCAGAGGACAGGATCCACTGGTTCGAGATAGACGCTCGCAGGGAGACGGAGTTCACAGGAGTCATCACACAAGGACGAGACTCCTCGAACGAGTAAGACACAGTCACACAGAAACACACAGACGAAGAGGCTGCATTTTCCATTTGTTAATTCAACATTTCGACCACGTGTCTCGTTTCAGGAGTGACTTCGTTACGTCCTACTTCCTGGCTTTCAGCAATGACAGCAGAGAATGGACCACCATCCACGATGGATACGCTGACTGGGTGAGTAAAATGACGCCACTTCATTTGGCGGTATGATGTCTCCTTCCTCCTTCTCTGACTAACTGTTCTCTCTCCTCCAGTTGTTCTTTGGAAACAGTGATACGGACACTCCGGTGATGAACCAGCTGGCACAGCCCGTGCTGGCTCGCTACATCCGAATCATTCCTCAGAGCTGGAACGGCACTCTGTGTATGAGGCTGGAGGTCCTAGGCTGCCCCCTGCCTGGTGAGCCTCAAACACACACATGTACAGACGCACACGCACACACACACACACTAAAACACACAAAATAATGTGTTTTCTTCATTCTTGTTTCACAGATCCAGCTGTTGTTCAGTACAGGCTAAATGAAGTGACTCCAGTAGATTACTTGGAGTTCAAACATCACAGCTACTCAGAGATGGTTGCAGTGAGTATCCTCACAGACAGCTGGTTGATTGAATTCAACAGGAAATCCTCAGTTATTTTCCCAAACACTGAAACAAAATATAACTCCCCAAGAACGATTAAACACTGAACCAGGAGGGCAATTTGACCTTTCTACACTAACTTGAACTGTTTGTTTTTACTTGAAAATGAGTTTTAGTGCTAATGCACGATAGCACAGATCAATCAGATTGGCCTACTGTTAACTTCACAAGCTGCTGTGATGTATCTGTGAAAATGTAAATATAAAATCATATACAATGCTTTTTTTTCAGCTTATGAAGTCAGTGAATGAAGAATGTCCCAACATCACCAGTATCTACAGCCTGGGTCGCAGCTCCAGGGGCAAAGAAATCATGGCCATGGTCATCTCTGGCAACCCCACAGAGCACGAAATAGGTGGGAATGTGTTCATACGACCATAAAACGGGCAGATAGAACTGTTTTTAACCGTTAAATAGCCATAATATTGCAATGTATTTCATTATGCACTATCAATACCAACATAACATTTTAAAAACAGCTGGTCTGAACTCTGGTTTCCGGTTTAAAATTAAACCTGTTGGGTTTCAGTGGCACCACTGGTGATTCCTATAAATCTTAATAAACACCAGGTCAGCTGATTATGGTTAAGGGGACAACTAACTACAGTCCTTTCCGCTCGTCTCTGCAGGTGAGCCCGAGTTTCGCTTCACGGCAGGTCTCCACGGAAACGAGGCCGTGGGTCGGGAGATGATCCTGCTCCTCATGCAGTACCTGTGCAAAGAGTACAAAGACAGAAACCCCCGAGCCCAGCGGCTGGTGGAGGGAATACGCATCCACCTGGTGCCCTCGCTCAACCCTGACGGACATGAGACAGCTTTCGAAGCGGTCAGTGATTATGATCATTGAAAATCATATGTTTCTACTTAACTTCTACTTAACTGGCAAACAAAAAAAGTCAAAAAACAAAAAACAAAATGGGAAATACCGGTGAATCATGCTGTGTTGGTGGTCCAGGGTGACTTGGCTCCATGTGCTTATTCAAATTGCTCCCCCCCTGCAGGGATCTGAGCTGAGTGGGTGGACCACGGGACACTTCACAGAGGACGGCTTTGACATCTTCCAGAACTTCCCGGACCTGAATAGTATCCTGTGGGATGCTGAAGATAAAGGCATGGTGCCCAAACTCACCCCCAATCACCACGTACCCATACCAGAGAACTTAGAGGCCAACAGCTCGGTAAGGAAGTGGGCACCGTTGTGTCTTACAGCCAGATAATCATAGTGTGCGTTGTTTTGTTTTTTTTTACTATAAAATGGATGTAAAAGACTTATAAAGGTGGCTGTGGTCAACCCAGTAAACAGAAGTGAGGATATACTGTGCATACATGGATTTTCCTCTGCACTGTTTGTGTGATCCCGATCTTCCTGTTTTCGTTCCAGATTGCTGTGGAAACCAGGGCCATAATCTCCTGGATGAAAAGCCATCCATTTGTGTTGGGTGCAAACTTCCAGGGCGGGGAGTCAATTGTGGCTTATCCTTATGACAGCTTACGTCTCAACAAGCCTGCCGAGAGCCAGAAACCCCACAGCCGCAAGAAGAGACAGTATGACTTGTTCTCTGCTTTGTTCGGTTGTCGTTTCCCCACTTTACACTCATAAACTCTCATTTTCCTTCCTCCTTCCTCCTGCGTAGCTCTCCATGAGACACTCACACGTTAAATAGTTCAACTAGAATCATTTCTTACAGGTACGAAGAAGAAGCTTTTGATGTGACGGAGTGGGGAAGGGGCTACCACGAGGAGCCAGAGGAAGACTGGAGAGGAAGGGGATACGCAGAGCCAGAGGAGGAGTGGAGGGGCCAGGGCTACGATCATGGCCAAGGCTACGACCACGGCCAAGGCCAAGGCTACGACCACGGCCAAGGCCAAGGCTACGACCACGGCCAAGGCTACGATCACGGCCAAGGCTACGACCACGGCCAAGGCTACGACCACGGCCAAGGCCAAGGCTACGACCACGGCCAAGGCTACGACCACGGCCAAGGCTACGATCACGGCTACGACCAAGGTTATGGCCGCAGAGAGGAGGAAGAGGATGACAGAGGAAGAAGCGCCGGCTACCAGTACGCTGAGCACGAGGATGAGCCTCGTGTGATTGCAGACGAGTCCCTCTTCAGGTGGCTGGCTGTCTCCTACGCCTCCACACACCTGTCCATGACACACAACTACCACGGCTCCTGCCACGGAGACACTCCCACAGGGGGGCACGGCCTCGTCAACCGGGCCAAATGGAAGCCAATCACAGGAAGTAAGTAGAAGCCAGTAGGTTTGTGATGTTTTTGAAGGAATTTGAACTTTCTGGATGTATTTATAACACACCCTGGTGGACAGTATAAGCAGTGCGGGCTGTGAGGTTAATGTGTGTGTGTATATGACTCTCTCTACCTTTAGGTATGAATGATTTCAGTTACCTGCACACAAACTGCTTTGAGCTGTCCATATTCCTGGGATGTGATAAGTTCCCTCATCAGAGTGAGTTGGCGTACGAGTGGGAGAAGAACAGAGAAGCAATGCTCATCTTCATGGAGCAGGTCAGTCACATACAGCACACAGCATACTGACTGCCGCCTTCTCTGTTGGAAAGTACTCGAACCTCATACTGAACACGGTGAAGAAGTGATATAACTGTACAACATTACTCAACTAAAGGGAATTAAATTAAAAGCAGTGTTTCATCCAAATGTATTAATATTATAAAACATGTATATTAAAATATTACTCAGTCATGGAAACAAGAGAACTTGCAACTGGTTACTTTACGCCCTTAAACTATTACCCCTCTCTATCTAGGTGCATCGTGGCATCAGGGGCATTGTGAAGGACCAGCAGGGGAACGCCATCGCAAACGCCACTGTGTCTGTAGAGGGGATAAACCATGACGTCACTACGGGTCTGGGGAAACACTTCCTCTCTTCCCCTCCCAGAATCTCATTATGTTTTAACTCTGATGCTTTGAAGCACAATCTATATCGCCATCTGTGCTTTAAACTAAAATGTCTGTGTACTCTTTGTCACTGCAGCACCAACAGGGGACTACTGGCGGCTGCTTAACCCGGGGGAGTACCGGGTGACGGCTCGAGCTGAAGGGTTCTCCCCTGTGACCAAACTCTGTGTGGTTGGTTACCAGTCAGGAGCAACCGCCTGCAGCTTCAACCTGGCCAAGTCCAACTGGGACCGCATTAAACAGGTAAGACGCCACCCTGAACAGACCACACCCTCAACACTTGTCTCCCTTGTTATTAATAAGTGTGTTTTTGTTTTTTATTCCTCTGCAGATCATGGCTCTCCATGGCAACAAGCCGATTCGACTCAGCTATAGCACCAACAAAGTACAGCACCCTCCAGTTGTTAACAGCAACAGGCGTGTGGTTGGCGGCAACAGCGGGTATACACAGAACTCTGGAATCACTGAAAGGCAGAGGAGGCTCAGGATAGCTCGCCTCCGTCGCCTCCGGCAACAGAGATTACTGAAGTTAAGATCGACGACGACGTTACCACCGACAACAACCACAATTCCCACGACAGAAAGCACCACACCCTGGTATGACTGGGCGATAGGGGAGGGACAGTCCTCGACACCCGGCGGTTTCATAGACTCCATCCTGGATTATAACTACGAGTACAAGATTGATGACTATTAAACCAAAACACACACACACACACACAGTTAACATGCAACCGTCCTCTTCTACTTGTAGTTCTCGTTGCCATGTTGTACAAGCAATGGCAATGTACAGAATATTAACTATATTAATTGTATAAAGATAGTGTATCTACTACTCAACAAAATGCCTCTTCACAGAAAGTGACCATGTTAATTAATTGTACTTCAGTTTGACTTTACGAATCCTTTTTGCTTTATGAAAAGATCTTTTATTGTGGATGCACGTGACCATTTTTTTTTCTACATCAAAGTTGAAATATTTACATCCATGGCAGAGATATTTTTTACAGTATAGACGGTCACAAAAGGTTTTGTTCAAGGCTGGTAACAGAGTCAAAGATTCTTCTGTCATGTTTCCCCAGTTGGGGTAGAAGTTATTTTTCAAATAAATGCTTGTTAATACACATGACTTGTCTTCTCATTATTTTTTTTAGCACCTTTGTGAACACTGATTTCTGGTTAACAGCAATTCATTGACCTTTATGATACAGAAGAGCATCAGTGTGACAAGGACTGTGATTCTTGGCCCAGTGTTGATGGGATTAGTCTGTAGCCAGGAGACATTAGTCTGAATATGCTTCAGTAGTGTCCGAGAAGTGTCAGCATGTTGTACTGTGTTTGGATTTGGAGCGTCAGTGGCTGATGTTCATCTCACTGTCGTCATCGTCGTCAGCGGAGAAGGCCGAGAAGCTGACCGGCTCACATTCAAGAGTACGTAAATTGACCAGGCAGGCCGTTTGGGTGCTGCTGAACTCTGGAACAGTAACCAAAAGGACCTCCAGGCCATCAGGACCTGGCAGGAGAAGAGGAAACATATTGGCACGTTAGAAAGGAGGAAAACAGACAAAAATAATGTAAATACTGTGTCCATTTGGAGTCTAAAGAAAGAGAGGGACACACTGACCTTTGATGAGCTTGGACTCAAAGGTTGGAGCGTTGCCACTGAAGTAAACATGGGGACACTCTTCCAAGATGAATGGGTCTTTTTGGTAAAACGGGTAACAACCTGACACAAAATATACAGAAAACAGGGTGAATAATTCAAACGGATATCAGTCAGAAAGTTTATGCGTTTTTCTGCATCAACTTCTCAGACTAACCTAGAGTATCCGGTGCCGTAGGGGCCAGGTGTCTGAGTCTGAGCGTTTCCTCCAGTATTTCCAGGTGACTGTCCATGCTGCTGTACTTCTGTATGTCACTGACATTCTGGCCCGATGTGCCCAGGAACCTTCATGGAAACACACAAACACTGGGTCTTAACAGGGTTGCTACTCTTTTTAAGAAATCCTTTTCCAGGACCTTTCAGGAGTTTTCTTGGGAATACAGGACAGCACTTGCTCACAAACGGTCATATAATTTCCCGGCAGACCTCGTATTGACACATTTAACCCCAGTTTTATTCCTCCTTCATGAACACTTCTAGTTCATTACAGGGAGGTGGTCAGAGTTTATGGGACCACCTGCTTTAGCTCGCTTTCATGGTGCTCTTAGCTGTTCTTACTACAGCGTATTTTTCTGCAACAGTTTCCGTAAAATGTACAACAGTTTACTACAGTTATCCTCCAACTGTAACATCGATCACTGCACGCAAAAAAGATTGCCTCGAGTCTGTATGCAAGCAATCTCAGTGAGGGGCTGAAATGCAATTAAAATCTTCTCTAAAGTCTCTAAATTTCCAGGTATTCCAGATGCCATTCCTATTCTAAATGCGGGATGAAAGATAGTGACGGGGTGTGTAAAGTGTCCCTTACCTCACTCCATCAATGTTAGCTGTGTATGGGTTGGAGGTCAGCTGTAGTGTGGGGTACGCCGAGGACAACGGGAACATACAGCGGTGGAGAGGCTGCTGTGGGAGGGTGTAGTTGGTGGGGTCATACTGGCCCGGCATAACATCCACTGGCAGTGAGGCCTAGAACAGCAGGAGGCAGTGACACACACATATCTATATTATCAGTTCAGTTCAGTTTAGTTTATAACACTTGGGAAGATTAAACATTCTGTTAAGTCATCTTTAGCATTAATTATTTCTGATGCTTATGATCTAGGAACTTTACTTTGTATTTAAGAGAACTCATTTTGGAGCTGCTACATCCAACAATTATTTTAATAATGTTTATGCTATGAAATCTTAAATCCGAAAAGGTATTCAAGTTACACTGATAAAACAAATACTGAAAATATTGACATTTGAGATAATTCTAACTGATTTATGTATGTAATATATATTTACTGATTTACTATGAGCTTTATTTCCCTAAAACTCAACTAAAATTTCAACAGTTGCTTCCTCTATCATTGTTACTGTTTGTAGTAGTAACTCTTTTCAATATCAATCTGATGAATACTGTAATAGGAGGGGGTGATAGGGATAAAATCCTCTATCACTCAATATGTAAATTTATATTAGTAAATCACAATTTAGTCAATTTCTAGAAAATCTATGAAAAAATATTTATGGGTCCAATAATCAGAGAATACTAATACTACCAGAGATAGCCAGTGAGTAGAAAATCTCTGATGTATACAGTATATATTGTCATATTGCACAAAATAAAAACAAAATGCATTGATTGTTTGTACAGAGGCGGCGGCAGACTCACCACCAGCTGAAGCAGCAGCTCATCAAGCAGACGAATTGCCTCCACGGTGCCAGCCTGAGTCTTCTTGGTGAGATACTTGGGCTTGACAGACAGAAAAGGAAATGTTTTTAAGTGAAACATTCAAGTAAAACTAATAAAAGATGAAAATAAATGTGTGTCAAGGTAAGATGAGTTCGAGCTACCTTCGTTGATGCGTCTTTGTCCTGGGTGCTTTGGCTCAGGAGGTTTCCAGCCAGTAGGACCCTGGAAATGGTCGCTGCTCCGCTCTGCTCGCCCTGGTCACCGAGCTGACCGGTTACCATGTCAACCAGCAACTGCAGCCCCAGCATGCTGTCGGCCTGGCTACTGCCGAGCCCAAGTCCCGAGGCCAGGAGCACAAACCTGGATGAGGATGAACAACAGCATTAGCTTTATAAGTATTATGCACAAGTACAATTTTGAAGTACATGTACCCTGTATTTCACTACATGGAGGCAATTATTGCTATTATTGTTTAATTATTATTATTGTTTTTTACTCCACTACATTTATTTGCTGAGTTACTTTACAGATTCATATTATTAAAAAATAATAAACTAATAAATTATTTTTTGTAGCCAAAGTATAGGTAAGGATAACATAATTAAACAATATCAATAATTGGAAATATGCTGAATATTGGATCCAATAATTGGTAATAATCGGTCTACGTGTACTTGTCAGAGCTGAGCGCAGGTCTCGGCGTCTGCAGAGGAAGATCCGCCATGCAAAAGTCCTCAACCGTGAACTTCCCATCGTTCCTCTCGGCTCCATATATTGCAATAACACTACCTGAAAGACAAACAAACGCCACGACATACAACAGACGTGCTCGCAGCTGTGCTCCTCCAGCGATGCGACAGTGAGAGACTCGAGGATGTCTTCAAATCTAGAAAAATCCTGACCTGTGACACACTTGTCTCTGTCAATTCTGCCCTCCAGTTTGATCCTCTGCAGCTCATCCTCCAGAATCAGCTCGTCGGTGTCGCTGATGTATTTGGCTCGTGCCGGCTGCGGCAGCAGGTTGTGCTGACGGAGGAAGAGAAAGAAAGAAAGAGAGGTGATACGCGTCATCGGCTGATTGTAGGTGTGTGTGTGTGTGTGTGTGTGTGTGTGGGGGGCCGCCAACCTCATCGCTGATCTCTCTCAGAATAGATGGCTGCAAGTCCATACGCTTAAACAGGGTTCCCACAATGCAACACTGCTCCCCCGTCTGAAGATCACACAGCTTTCTGATGGGCACATCTGATATCGTGACGGGGACAGGAAAAAAAAGATCAGAAAAGAAACACAGAAATATAATTTAACTGCTTTAAAGTAAGAGAAGAACAGTGTCCTCAGCTTACCCCACTTCTGCTGGGCTCTCTCTGACAGCAAGGGCCTCATCTGCATGAGTCGTGCTGCGTAAATATGAGCATACTGCCGAGTGAAGCTCCTCTCCCCGACCTTGTACCGCTCGGAGCAGGGACTGTAAGCCAGGGACAGCCTCTCAAACACCGGCCCCTGGTCCTCGGAGGCTGGGCGGCTGAGCAGAGAGGAGCCCTGCTTCTGGGCGCTCAGGTCGGAGAACATGTCTGTCCTGAAGCAGAGCAAAGTGTGGTTGGTTTGCAGAATATACACGGATGCATTGGGGTTCAGCAAGACAGCAGGTTTAAGGGTTTTACCCCAACTTAATGACAGCTAATGAGGCTCCTCAAAACAGGCCGGTTTCTTTGGAGAATATCGATTATGAACCGGATTTAACGACCTTACCTTGAAAGAGGGGAAGTCAAACTTCAGCTGGTACCCGCCTGAAGTCAGGTATTGAGTTATTCTTTTAGATATCGCTGATTTTATTCCTCGTCTGCGAGCGAATGAGGCAATTCCCGCGAAATCACCCGCTCAACGTCACTATTGTTTTCTCGCGAGAAGACGCGAACGGAGCGAGAAAATAAATAAAATAATTAAAAAATAAATTAAAAAAATAACCTACATCACATTTAGAGACAAGTGGTGGACCAATATATATATAATATAAGATTTTATAAAAAAAAAAATTTAAAAAAATCCGACACCGGTTTGTGTTTTTTTTTTTTTTTCCTTTTCTCGCACCGTCGCACAGATTCTACGTCATCGATTTAATACACAAGTCGCGCCGAGTTGAGGTCACAATAGCGTCGCGGCAGCACGCAGCTTCGCCATTTTCGCAGCTCTTTGTGCGCCACTGTCCTCTCGGACTCAGAGTCTCTTCCATCGAGCGACTCGTCGACTCGGCCTTTTAATAAAAAAAAAAAAAAAAAAAAAAAAGATGCAAGGAAACCGAGCCGCCCAGCAGAACCACGGCCCGAACCGTGGAGAGCAGAAGAAGGGAGGGACGAACACCAATGGGCAGCAGCCCGAGCCCGGCGAGCAGACCAACCCCAATGAGGCCTTAACCCTGGACCTGCAGAGCTTCAGGAAGCCCGGGGAGAAAACCTTCACCCAGCGCAGCAGGCTGTTTGTGGGGAACCTCCCGACCGGAGTGACCGAGGAGGACCTCGAGAAGCTGTTCGCCAAGTACGGCAAGGCCAATGAGATCTTCATCAACAAGGAGAGGGGCTTCGGCTTCATCCGGCTGGAGACCCGGATCATAGCAGAGATCGCCCGAGCCGAGCTGGATGATACTCCCTTCAGAGGCAGGCCCATACGGGTGAGGTTTGCGACTCACGGCGCCGCTTTGACTGTGAAAAACCTGCCAGACTTTGTGTCCAACGAGCTCCTGGAGGAGGCCTTCGCCGTGTTCGGGCAGATTGAAAGAGCTGTGGTCATAGTGGATGACCGAGGGAGGCCCACGGGGAAGGGGATAGTGGAGTACACCTCAAAGCCGGCTGCGAGGAAGGCTTTGGATAAGTGTGGTGACGGCGCCTATCTTCTCACAGCCTTCCCTCGACCCATCACTGTGGAGCCCATGGAACAGTATGACGAAGAGGAGGGACTGTCGGAGAAGCTCATCAACAAAAACCAGCAGTATCACAAAGAGCGTGAGCAGCCGCCGCGGTTCGCTCAGCCGGGCTCCTTCGAGTACGAGTACGCCATGCGCTGGAAGGCCCTGATGGAGATGGAGAAGCAGCAGTACGAGATGGTGGACCGCAACATGAAGGAGGCCCAGGAGAAGCTGGAGGCCGAGATGGAGGCGGCCAGGCACGAGCACCAGGTGATGCTGATGAGGCAGGACCTGCTGAGGCGGCAGGAGGAGCTGCGGAGGATGGAGGAGCTCCACAGTCAGGAGGTGCAGAAGAGGAAACAGGCCGAGATCCGGCAGGAGGAGATGAGGCTCCGCAACGAGGAGATGTTGAAGCGGCAGCAGGAGGGCTTCAGGGGCAACTTCCCTGAAAACAGGGAGCAAGACATGAGGATGCACATGGGCAACCACGGGATGCCCATGAACAGGAACTCGCTGGGCGGCAGTTCTGGTGCTGCCGGTACTCCCGGTATGGCTGCCGAGAACGCTCCGATGATGCCGGGGCCAGGGAACAACAATATGCCCGGAGGAGGCCAGGGTGGCTTCCCCAGGGGCCTCCCAGGGCCCGGAGACTATGGACCTAACAAGCAACGCAGATTTTGAATCACACGTCTTTTTTTTTTTTTTTCTCTCTCTCTCTCCCTCCTCTTTTTTTCATACTCACTGTGTTTTAAAGTTCAGGTAGTGAACTTTAAAAAACTGTTGCATGTTTTTTTTTTTTTACTTTTGAGTTATATTTTTTTAGTACTAAAATGTCATAACTCTTCAAATGAGCCATGTGTTTTACTTTATTTTTCAACTTTAATGTATTTTTCATAGGGATAGAAGATGTTTTTGTCCTGGGTATGTTGACTTTTCTGGAATAAATTCATGATTCCCTAAAGAATTTTTTTTTTGTTTCACATTTTAAGATTTCTCAGTGTCTTTTTCCAAAAGCAGGAAAATGTATCTCCGCCTCAGCATGTTCAGTTTTTATTCACAATACTGACGTTATGGTAAAAACATCATATCACCATTGTGATTTGATGCACTATTACTTACATGAATTATAATTTTGGCATCAGAAATTTAAATTTTCACTGAAAAAACAATTAAAATCACGAAGATGTGACTTTTTTTTTGCAGTTCGTAGCTAAAAAAAAAACAAACAAACAACTATTACCTTTTACAAAATGACAGCTTCTGCATATTGTGCAGCTCTAAAATCAAGACAGGGTTTTTATTGACATCATGATGCACACATGGGGCGTGTCACTATCTGGGTCCCGGTTTCAGTGAGTAATCACTGCTGCCAGAGTATTGATTTAATGAACACTGTGGCAGCTGATGAATCAATGACCTGAAACACAGTTCAAAGGCTGCGTAACGTCCAGTGAGTCGGGGGAGAATATGGTGCGAAAAGTCACGATAAAGCAGCTCAGACTAACAAACTGTAGCTGCAGCTAATAGAGTTAATTGATCAGTGTGAATAGAGAAAGTTAACAAGCCTGTGTTGATAGTAGTGTTGAGATTATGAGAGGTTATTATTTTCTTTTATTGTTTATTGGGTTAGGGTGTTTCTACTGCTGTGTCACTTGATGTCTCATTTATATCATATTATAACATTTAATGGTAGGAAAAGCACAGGTGTTACTTATATTAACAATAGCTCCATACATGAAGATGTACCACTGTTTTTTAAAGCAACGAGTACAAAGTGCTTTACTTACACGCCCAAAAACAGCAGCATTGAATACAATTAAAGGCAATATATGAGGTAAACAGACAACAAAAATCAGATACGAAGAGATTAAAAGATTAACGTTGTGTGCCAGAAACATGGCTGCTCCAAAGTGGAGCTGCCCGAATAGAGAAAGTCTCCTTCAGTCTCGAGATGGAGAAACTAAAAGGGCCTTTCCTTACTGCTTACTGATACCCAGTGGAACAGAGCCATAATCAATAGTTATAAATTACACCTGTGCTTTCCCTGCCATAGCAACACAAAGTGTGTGTTGTTAAAAACGTCTGTAATGCTCAGTTTATTTTTTTTTTATTGGCTTCCTCGACAAGTCGACTATCCACCCGACTGGACGTCTCATGAGTCATCCAGCATCCAGCCAGAGAGGAGCCTGGGAGAGTCGGTGAGCAGTGAGTGAGGAATGGAGCCCAGTCTGAAGTGACACTGAGGGTTGTGACACCTGCATACCTACACAGTGACAACAGCCACAGCATATATGAACAGAGTGTCCTCAAAATGTCACTGTAAGCACCGACGAATGTGACAAAGGGAAAAGACAAGGGTTTTCTATTTTAAGTCGACAGTAGGAGGTTTTTTTTTTTAATGTTTGTGCAGGTTTAAAAATACATAAAAATAGTATGAAGTGCAAGGAGAGGCTGAAACCCTAAAGTTAAAAGTTCACACTTTTAAAAAACACAGAATCAACATACAAAAAATAGTATCACTAGATTAAAAGTGATGGGAAATTAATATTATAATATACAACAATAACAGCAACAGCAGTAACACTAATATCAATATTTAATAAGCAAGAAGGATTAATCTTATACACCAGAGAAATTACACTTTCATGTCAGCTATCAATCAAGTACGTTTTTCATATTCAGCTCTGTGAATTGCTCAGTTTGCCCAAAGGTTAAAGGTCAAAGTTAATCAATCTCAGCTGTTTAAAACACAAGTATTAAATGTTTTCTATTTCAGTTTCTAGAGCTGATTCCAGTACCGTTTCAGCAGTCTGTAATATGCTCCGTACAGTGTTTGAGTTTCATGAAGAAACCCCTCAAACTCCGGATGAAACCCAAACAGAAACACGGTGCAGAGAAAGTATGGTTGGTAAACAAGGACTGAAACTGTTCAGGCTTGCATAAGTCGTGCATGTGCCAGACTCAGTGTTGTTGTGGAGGAGGATCAGCAGTTTCATGAGTCTGATTTAGTGTCACTTTGGTCGAACAACCACTGAGTACAAACCATCTTAAAGATTAAAGTCAGGGACGTGACAGTGATATATTAGAGGATTAAACCTGCTAAAACATCCAGAGAGAATCTGATGGTGATTGCAGCTATATTTGAGGAACCTCCTATCTCCATCATGCAAAGCTTTTATAATCCTCTCAGCTGATAGCCAAGAACTTTCTGAGGAAACTACCCTTAACCTGTATCGGAGTCCAGAAAGCTAAGATAATCAGCTCTTTCCACCAGCCAGGCGGCACAGTAAGACCATAAATAATGACTGATAAGGACTCCATCATAAAGAGGGGAAAGTGTGTGTAATCTGGAGGTGAGATCTGCAAGGTCTTTTTCAACACTCTGTGCCTTGGAGGAGAGATGGCAAGAGGTTTTCTGCAGCTCTCTCTGTATAAGATTTTTCTGTTTATATCATGAAATGGAAACTTTTAAACCCAAGAAAAGCACAAATATTTTAGTAGTTTAGTTTGTCACCAATTATTCCTCATTTTAACATTCTGTACATGATTAATTAGATATGCATAAAATATTTGAAACACGCATGATTATATAAACATGATACATGTCAGTTTAAATAGATCAGACAATGCAGTGTTGCAGTGTTTGTAACTTTAATTTTTACTTGTAAAAGTGGTAGGCCTATAATTTATATACTATTAGATCTTAGGTTTGAATCTTTTTCATTTGCATGTTACCATGGAAGCAAATTTTTATAAAATTTTGGTTCATCCTTTATGCAATTTGATATAAAGAAAATGCTAAGCTGTATCAGTGCATGTAGGGGAGACCGGGGCTTGTTGTCACACGGGTAAGTTGTCACATTGCAATTATCTTCTCCACCAAGGGGCGCAACTAAAAAGTGGAATACTAGTTTTCTTCCTTTACATGGTCAGGTGTCATGTCCTGTCTGAGAAGAGGAGAGCACATTGTGAGCTGAGATGAGCACCAAGTAACCACAACCCAAAGTAAAAAATCAACTTTATATATTTCAAAATAAGCTTCGTTCAGATAAAAATCCTAACAGTGATACATGTGGACTTGTTAGAGGAGAGATTAAGGCATCCTGTCATACCTCAGTCATTGTTCTGTTTTAAGATAACTTTAAGATAGAGCTAGTGTTAACAAACATGGTAGTTTGGGGCAACATGTCTCAGTCATTCTGGGGTTTGTTGTCACACACATATTTTGATGAAAATGCACTGCATATATTGACTTGCAATTTTTTAACACTATTATTATTGTGCATTATTATATTATGCACTATTATAATAATATAATGCAATATAACAATAATGTAATATATAATATAATACAATATTATGCAAAGGATGGGCCCATGAAGAATGCACCTCTGGCAGATCTGTCTACGTATGCCAGAACTGCGATGCGGATGATGAGTCTGACTAGTGAGGACATTTGTTTGTCAGATTTTGTTTGAGTCTTTATGAATGGATCTTCCAGTTGTTGTTGGAACTATGTCCACATTGTAGGACTGGTTTAAGTTTGATAATGAACCAATACTTTCTTTTTTTCTAATTCAATTCAATCTGGAATTTTGGCATTTGAGTCTGAGAGCCATAGCCTACGTGCCAGCAGTTCCTAAGGACTTTAATCCAGTGCATGTTGCATAATATTTTATGTTAACGTTTGTTCAATGGCTTTTTCAAGCTCAATGATAAACATTTTTCAATGTTCAATTTCAAGTAAAAAAGAACAACAACAATAATTTTTTCCTTGTTTTATTAGTTGCAAAATCCAGTGTGACATCTTACCCCATGTAGTGAGACAACTTACCCGATGGTGGGGCAACATGTCACATGTTCACACTCTCTATTTGATTGCTTATAACTCTGCACTGACACAAGATATGAAAATGACATGAACACAAAATATATACCTGAGATTTTGGTCTTTCATCTGGTACGCATTTATGTTTTATATGATGTATTGATTCCAAGAAATACATGAGTGTACAAAGTGTGACAACAAGCCCCGGTCTCCCCTACTTGAGCATGTTTCTGTTTCCTGTGCCCATATCAGTATAAACTATGACACACAAATATGCATTGCAATAAAAAAGAAATACATTTTTACTAACAAATAAATAATAAACAGTGGGTGCTACAAACCTAAAAAAAACACATAAAACACACACTGAAAAACAAAGAAAAAACATATTTTATGAACTCATTTACTATATATATATACATACTCATATATTATTTCCATTTAAAACCATATTCTAACAATTTAGCATAAAAAAGAAGACAGTACTTCAGGACTTGAGTAAGTATAAAAACTTTCATCCATTGTTCATTTATTTAAGGCTCACAGCATTAACCTCCTTTGCTCCCCATTTGAAACACTTGGTAGCTGCTGTTATGCAACAATTTATGTTGAAATAATTCAGCAAGTGTTTATCAAATTATACTTGTTGATTTGTTTTCATTCTCAATCCACTTTGATTTCAAGAACAACAGGAAGCACATAGAATACATTCAGATACAACATCACATGTAACAGAACAATAAAAATGACCCTAGCATTAACTAATATTTCTGCAGTCTCAACAGAAATCTAACATTATTAAGATAAATATAAAGGAAGCATGTTTATAGTATAAATACTACCTTTGTGAAAAGTTATCTTTAAAATGTTACAAGAAAACAATTATTGATTAATTGCCATAACAATTCTTGTTTAGGGATGTTACGCATTAATCAGGTGTTTCTGCTCGTGTGTTTAATTTCAGGTGAGCAGTTCTATATAAAAAGCTTTCCCTCGTACATTTTTACACATTTGTTTGTGTCCTCTCTTCAAAGAACAACTGATGAGTGACTCTGAATGATGGTGCTCGGTTTAAAAAGCTGTATAAATGGTTATACTGTATGCTGGAATTGCAAAAACAAAAACGCATTTAGTACCTTGTTTTCTTAACAGAATTATCCAGCAACATGTGTGTGTTGTTTTACATTACCTGTTGCCTTGTGCATCTGAGGTGTCTAATGTCAAAAGTGTTTGCAAAAAAAAAATTAAAGCTCTGGGTGCAGATTTTATATAACTTCACATAAATATTACATTTTATTTGTGAATATGTTGGGGATTATTTAATAGTTCTTCATAAAAATGTGTTTTTGTACAAAAACAATAGTTACTGAGTATATGTGAGCTTTGTGGTCAAGCCATTAAGTCCAAAATATAGCAGCACATATTCACATCCATCCTTTGTATTTTTCTATTTACATACAGATGCTTATTGATTGTTTTACTGTAAAAAATAAAATCTATGAATGGGCAGAGTCCCTTGCATATGTGGTAAAAATGAGCACTCTGTACCTCTCAAAGTTATACAAAGACGATTAAACAGACCAGGAATAAATTAGTTATGAGATAAATAAGAATAGAAGTGTATTTATTCACAGAAGATCAACGTCAAACACCGTAAATAGAGCAAGGTAGCTACTTTTCAGGTGAATGTAACTTGATAATTTTAGATCAACAGATTCTAATGCTGATAAATCACTTGATTTTACCTTGTGGCAGTTTTTGGTGCGCTGGCCGAGTTACAAAATTCAACAGGTTGTCGTGACTTATCAGCAAAGAACAAAGAACATCACCATATCTGCCCCATTTCTTCTTGTCTTTTTAACCATCTCTGTTTATCACAAATAGAAATGCATGCACACCTTCGCCCTGATAGCGCCGATTTGACAGTTTTATCTCAGCCGTGACCTTGACATGTGATAACGCCATTAATTACAAAACTGAGCTTGGATTGAAGGATGCCATCTAGGAAGTGATTAGTCATGTTGTCTCGGCATGGCAGCCTGCTGAAGTCTTCAGGCCTGACACTGGGTTTGATATATGACTTATTAAACTGACTAAAGAAACATTTTGTTGTGTCAAGGACATTATAGCACGCTTTCTGCACCGTAGATCAGATACTCTGGACACAGCTGATGGTCTAAAGGTCATGTTGAGGCGTAGTGTGCTGTACTTTGAATTTTTGTGGCATGCACAGCCTTAACAACAATAAAAGAAATCCTGTATGCCATATCCTATATAGATTGAGTTGATTCAGGTCAACCAATGTCTTTATGATTATATATATTGTCAATAAAAAAAAGTTGCAGAGCTTCAGTTACAAGACTCAGTATGACTCAGGTGAAGGACTGGGTGCGGTTTGTTATTTTGGATTCTCCTGCAGTTTCTCTCCCAGCTGCTTTGGATCTCCTCAGCAACCCTATCGAAATTGTCCTCGTGTTAATTATCAGACAGAGAAATTGATCATCCGCGGCTGTGATTGGCCAGCCGACACATCACACCAGATAAGAATACTGACATCACAAGAGTGGGTGACGTTGGACATGAAGTTTCTCCCTCCCCAACCCCTAACACTGTTAGTCAGACAGACAGACGATAGGAGAGGACAACTGGCACGCCACAGAGCACCTCTCACTGTCTTTCTTTGTCTAATGTATCTTCCAATAGGGCGGCAGTGATTATTATACACTCCATTTGACTGTACCTGAAGACCCCGACTCTCCTGTTGCTCACACACTCTCAGGAATAATGGTCCGTGTCGCAGCCCTGATCACTTTTTTGGCTTGTGTGGTAAGTTGGTCTAGTTTTTCTTTGTTTTAAGGAACCTGTAGCTGATAGTTTTTTAATGCTGTACTAGAATATAAACTTTTTTTTTTGTCAACAGCATGAAAACCTCACATTGATTTACCCTGAAGTACTAAAAACTTTATAGCTCTTTACTAGGGATATGATCTGTGCCCAGGATTGAACAGTAGAAGAATACATGCAATTGCTTTTGAAACTTAAATACAAAATCCATGTAATCACTTACAAGTATAAGGATAATGTTGTAATTAAACTGCAATTACACATGCAAATATTAGTGAAATCAGAAGGATCAATGTTGAATTTGTGTGGGCAGTAAAAAGCGCCATAAATCAGTCAGAGAAAAAAATTTGCTTCGTCACAGGGTTAGAGAAGTGTTTATGCAGGCAGGAAATTCCCAGTAAATCACAGATAAATGTCAGATTAATCTTCTGTGGTTCAAAGTTCAACCATATGGAAGATGTAAAATGCCTAAATAAAAACAAATGTTGATTTGTGTTCATTTAGGCATTTAAAATTATATTTATATTATATTATTTATCAAGTAATCTGATGTAAACTGTTTGTAAACTTTAAAAGAGGACATTTTAAAAGTTACATTCTTTAGTGTTTAACATATTTTGTGAGTTTCATCTAAACTAACGTCTGCTTTCTAGGTTAAAATTTAAAGTTGCTGGGTCCAGTGTGAAAATAAGAGAATCTAAAGTAAATTAGTAAAGTAAATCAGCCCTAGTCATACCTTCAAAATAAAAAAAGTACATGATCCAGGAGTCTACATTGTTTTAACTAAGTTTGAGTTAATGTTAATTATAGATCACACTAGAACAAAATACTTTCATAAAGAAGTGAAAGAAAATTCAATCATAGAAATTAAAATTAGTTATGCTAACATTAAAACAACAACACAGGGCTTTAGAAAGCTTTTAAAAATGGCCAGGGAAGGTCTACTTATATAGTAATATAGTTAATTATTTTAATTAATTTTAGATTGTGGTTGTAATCAACCTTGAACTGAACATATGCAACAATTTGCACATTTTCCATTTTATTGTCTTGTAACTTGCAAGGAGGCATTAAGTGCAGACAGAGCAGGACACAGTGCAGTAATTAAGCCATTATGAAACTGTTTTATGAGTTAATACTGTGATATAATGTCTATAGAAAAATTATTACAAAAATGTACTGAACATCCAATCCAATCATTCTGCTATTTGCTGCTTGTTATTTATGGTAATCAAAATGACAAAATATAACGTATAGAGAGTCGTAGTGTCTTCAAGTTGTGAGTAGAAACTGCATTAAAATGTCTCTTCCTCTTTTCTAAAAGTGTACACTTATAGTACACCTAACCTAATGTGGTTTCAACTACAATTCTGTCTTCATGCAGGTGCTGTCAGAGGCCCAACACGAGCCAGGCTTCTGCACTTTCTTTCAGGAGTGTGGTCTTAACCCGTTGCTGAATGACACCTTCATTCCTGCTATCGTCCCCTGTTTCGACTACAGTCGCGCCCGTCATCTCACAGGAGAACACTACAGGAGACTCAAAGAGGTGAAGTGTTTAAGAGTGTTTAAGTGAAGCATTAATTGGGATAAAGCTTAATGCTTCTTTGTTTATTCTTAAGAATAAAGAGTACAGACATTTTTCACAGCAGCCATTTTGACATGAAATAGTAGAATAAAGGCAATAGCAGCTCTCTGACTCTGTCTGACATTGGTAACACCTGAGTTTACCCTACTATTTTATGTCAAAATGCTGTGAAAAAGGTCTATTTGCTTGTGTTTTTGTGTGTCAGTTTATAAAAACAGCGCCTGTTCTTGCTTCAGGTGTGTCCCATGTTGGACAAAGGAGAGAACAACACGTACGCCTGCTGCTCCATTAAGCAGCTGTCATCTCTAGAAAGGAGCCTGACCCTTTCCAAGGCCGTGCTGATCCGCTGCCCTTCCTGCGCTGAGAACTTTGCCCACCTTCACTGCATCACCACCTGCAGCCCCAACCAGAGCCAGACCATAAATGTCACACAGGTCATGAACGTCACCAGCCAGGGCAAGACGAAGTTGGCTGTCGTAGGTTACCAGGCATTCCTCAGCACCACCTTCGCAGAGGCCTCCTTCCAGTCTTGTAAAAACGTTAGGATCCCAGCCACAGGGGGCTTCGCCATCGGCACCATGTGTGGCCGGTATGGCGCCAAGCTCTGCAACCCCCAGCGCTGGTATGACTTCCAGGGAGACTCCAGTAACGGCCTGGCTCCACTGGACATCGACTTCCAGCTGATAAAGGAGGGACACACTGAGGGACTACCAGAGGGTGTGATTCCCTACAATGGACGTGCTCTGATGTGTAACGAGACCACGCCATCCGGAGGTCAGTTCTGCTCTTGCCAGGACTGCGAGGAGTCGTGCCCGAAGATGCCACCTCCTCCACAGCCCCCCAGCCCCTTCATGCTGCTGGGGACTGATGGCTTCCTCGTGATCTCTATTATCTTACTCTGTTTGCTGATATTGGCCTTCCTCTTATACGTTTCTGTCGCTTGCTTTTCTCGGAAAAGAAAGGATGAGGAGAAAGGAAAGAGAAGAGGGAAAGACCAGAACAGTAATGATGTGACTCAGCGGGACATTGATCCATCAGAGGTGACATGTGCTGACAGGAACAGCCTGGTTGCTCAAGATTTCCTGAGCTTACAGTTTCAGCGTTGGGGAACCCTCATGGCTACATACCCACTCACGGTAAGTTTCCCCAAAGTATTTCTAACATTTTATAAACAGATTAACACACTGTGGCTGTAAGAAAAGAAACGTTGTCTCAGTTGTTAATATTTTATCTTCCCTCAAGGTGCTCCTGCTGTCGGCTATAGTCGTGGCTGTTTTCTCTGCTGGCCTCAAGTCCATCGAGCTCACCACTGACCCAGTGGAGCTGTGGTCTGCTCCCAACAGCCGTGCCCGTCAGGAGAAAGACTTCCACGACTCACACTTTGACCCCTTCTTCAGGACGAACCAGCTGATCTTGACAGCGCCGGGCAGAAAAGGCCACATTTACAACTCTTTGCTGTTTGGCCCGCAGAACTTTAGCGGGCTTGTATCCAAAGACCTCGTCATTGAGCTGCTGCAGCTCCAGACACGGATACAGGTAAAGAGCCCAGAATCAAAGTTTGACTAATGACAATGTCTGCAAAAGCTCAGCATAAGATTTTGACTCACTGATGCTTCTTCTCTGACATTTTTAGAACATTGAGTTCTGGTCAGATGATCTGAACCGCACAGCAAGTCTTAAGGATGTGTGTTTCGCACCGTTGAACCCATCCAACCCCTCACTGACGGACTGCGCAGTCAACAGCTTGCCACAATACTTCCAGAACAGCCTGGACAACATTAACGCTAAGGTGAACATGACAGAGTTGGGTGTGACCAAAGAGGTGGACTGGAGAGACCACTTAATCTACTGCCTCAAGTAAGGATTCATCAAAAGGAAAATCAAATCAAACAGTGATTAATTTGAAAGAACTTTAACATAACCTTCCCTTCTCTTCTTCCGTCTCTTCTCAAGCTCTCCCCTGTCCTTCAAAGACATCACCGATTTAGGAATGAGCTGCATGGCTGATTACGGAGCTCCAGTCTTCTCCTTTCTGGCTGTGGGAGGCTATGAGAGTGAGTGACTTTCCACAACATCTTTTACACAAGAAATACCTATACGATAAACACAAAAAGGTGACTCAGCTGAACATTGCACGTCTTGTTTTTTTCCCCAGATGATGACTTCACCAATGCTGAGGCTTTCATCCTGACCTTCTCCCTCAACAACTACGCCCGCAACAGCACCAAGTTCAAAGTGGCTATGCAGTGGGAGACAGAGTTTCTTAAAATTGTCCAGGAGTACCAGAAAAACCCTGCCTGCAACTTCACCTTTGCGTACATGGCAGAGGTACAGTAAAATCTGCCTTTTTCAAGGGATTGTGTTGTCCCCTCTTTTTCTGTCCTCTCACTATTTTAACTCTTAAGCCGTCTCCCCATCTGTCTACAGAGGTCTCTAGAAGATGAGATTAATCGGACAACAGCAGAGGATATCCCCATCTTCATGATAAGCTATGCTGTAATCTTTGTTTACATTGCTGTGGCACTGGGGGAGTACTCTTCATGGAGACGCATACTGGTAAGACTTCAGAGAGTAATGTCTACCTTTATTATAATGCAGCGCCAGCACATTACTCAGGGTCAGTCAACCACTTTGGTCCAGACTTGGTCAACAAATATTAAATGGATTGCTATTCATTCAGCTCTCCAGAGGTTGAATCTTACTCACTTCGCCCTGACAGGGTCCAAAATTCACTTTTTCATCTGTCAGTGGAAGGTAAACTGAGAAAAATTACCATCCAATATCTGCATTATGTGTTCTGATTACAAACAAATACCTCATGTTGTTGAGCCTTTCTAAACCTTTCGAGCTTCATACTGTATTTTAGTAGAGGCTCCTGCATCGTTCAGCTACCTCACAAAAAGCCAACCACCATGACTTTTCTCTTCACTTTCATGTTTTCTTTTTGATGGCTTAACACCGCGAATACGCAGCCATGTCTCTAAAAACATGTAATGCAGAAATTTCCTACAGCAAAAACAGAACAGAAATTGCATAGAAAGCACTAAATAGTGGTAAGCTGCTTTGATTTGATTCTCTGAAGTCATGATAGGTGTGGTGGACAGTGATGGTCACATTATACAGCGATGTAAACTTGGCCCTACGCTGTGATTCCAAATTATTTACTAGCATTTTTGACGGTTGGTGGCTGTTAATTTTTGATCCTGTCCCCTGACATGCTTCCATGCTAAACTAAAATGGTGAACATTATTCCTGCTAAAGCATATCAGTGTGTTAACATTGTCATTGGTAACATTGTACATCCTCACAAAGCTGTTAGCATAACATGTGCCTGGGATACGATACGAGTAAAAAGTAATGAAACAGTACTTATCACATATATGATAAGGAGAAACTGCAGAAGTATGGCTGCGTCAGCTGTGTGGTATCTCTAAGCACGTAGGTTTATTGGCCATGAAGATATACAATACAGAAAACAGCAGAAGATATTGGCTACAGTAAATGTTCAATGAGTTAAATGTTCATCTGGATTCCTATCTTTGTCCTGTAGGTGGACTCCAAGTTTCTGGTGGGTCTTGGTGGGATCCTGGTGGTTGGCTGTTCGGTCCTGGCCTCCATGGGCTTCTACTCCTGGATTGGCATCCCCTCCTCGCTGGTCATCCTGCAGGTCGTGCCTTTCCTGGTGCTCGCTGTTGGAGCTGACAACATCTTCATCTTTGTTCTGGAGTACCAGGTGTGTATGTTTGTCTGCATCGTGAATGTACAGCGTTGCTGATTTTGTATACCATTTTCGGTGATGTTACCCGACTCTTCCTTTCTTGCAGAGAGACGTACGGAAACCTGGAGAGACGAGACAGGAGCAGATTGGTCGTGTCCTCGGAAACGTGGCTCCCAGCATGCTCCTGTGCAGTCTCTCTGAGTCTGTCTGCTTCTTTCTAGGTATTCTTTTGTTGCAACAGGTTTTACTGGCATGGTTAAAGAGTTGAGACTAATCTGTGCACATACAGTGTTTAAGAAGGGACCATCCATTTCTATACAATACGTTAATCTCTACCTGTGTCTGTTCTGCTACCCAAGGGGCCCTGTCCACCATGCCAGCAGTGAAGACCTTTGCTCTGTATGCTGCTCTGGCCGTGCTCATGGACTTCATCCTCCAGATGACAGCCTTTGTCGCGCTGCTGTCCCTGGACGCCCGGCGCCAAGACAACAACCGCTGTGAACTGCTGTGCTGTGTTAAAGTGTCAACCAGGCGCCCCAACAAGCCAAACGAGGGCTTCCTGCTGCCCTTGATGAGGAAGTACTACGCTCCTGTCCTGCTGCACCGTTACACCAGGATCATAGTGGTAAAGCTACAAAGTCTTTAGCTATAAAATAAGACAAATTCTCACCTTTAATGTGAGATATAATGACATAAACTGTAGCAAAATGTACATAACCATGCATAATTTCACACACAGAGGCGTTTACTGGATATTTGTTGAATGCATTCTGTCCTGTACTTTTCAGATGTTGGTTTTCATCTTCATGTTCTGTGCATCCATATTCCTCATGTTTAATGTGACTGTGGGTCTAGATCAGGAGCTGGCTATGCCTCAGGTCAGTAAGCGCTGCAATATAAATACTTATTAATTCCTGTGCAGTCCTCTTTCAATGTAAACTTACAAAGATTATTCTGTTCTTGGTGCAGGGCTCTTACATGCTGGACTATTTCAAGTACCTGTACAAATATTTTGAAGTCGGAGTCCCTGTTTATTTTGTAACAAAAGGGGGCTACGACTTTGCCACCGTGGAGGGCATGAATGCAGTCTGCTCCAGCGTGGGCTGTGATCAGTTCTCAATGACCCAGAAGATCCAGTACGCCACCGACCACCCTGAGCTGTGAGTTTCTTTGTTTTCATAATCTGGACAGGAAAAAACTTGGCTTTTATACAGGTTGTACATTCTTTAATCTCTTGCGAAGCATGGATTTCTGCCTTTGTCCTTCACATCATTCATTTTCACTGAGATATCCTTGAACCTGCTGATATCGTAGTAGCAACCTCTTACATACTAGCCATCAGCCAATCAGATCAGTTAATGATAAACTCAGTTACGTGAACGCCACTAAGCAGATAAAAGGTGCCTCTATCTGTTAGTGCCAGGCAGAGAGAGCAAACACCCAAAACATCCCCCATAATTACTGTTTAAATGAATAAACTGAAGTTGTCTGTTCAAACCATTGATTTTGGGCTAATTAATAGGAAGAAAACTTTTTTTGTAGTAAAGTTCTCCAGCAAACATAACGTGCATGAATGAATCCACGTGTTTATATTACCTAGCGATCACGGTGACACTGATCATTAACAACACACTTTTGTTTCCTGGAGATAAGAAGGATTATGGGGCTTATTTATCGTTAGCATTATCAGTTGCTTACTGGCAAACAGCAAAGCTCTTGCCACGAAAGGGGAATTTGGCAGAATTACAGTATTGTATGAAAATGAAAGAGTATTCGTTTAAAATGCTGAAATGAGCTCAATTGGGAGATCCTATTAACTTCAACCATTTGAATATCACGGTCAAAAGTTAAAAGAGTAGTTTGACATTTTGGGCAAACATGCTGTCATTGCTTGATGAGAATATTGAGTCTCAAGTCTGTACAGCTAGTTGTGTTCCCCTGTTTTCAATCTTTATGATAAACCATGCTAGCTTTGTAATAATTGCACAGACATAAGTGTGCATTTCCCGTGAGGTCGAATCATTCCATTAGGCTTATTATATATTTTCATATTGTCAGTGAATCCCATGAAAAGAACAAACCCAACAAGAACAAGTATTGACTGTGTAGTAGAAGAAGGATTTAGCTTATTTCTCTTTGCCAATAAGCTTTGTGTCCAAAAACTATTAAAGACACACTGACTCAGTGACGGCTGACACTTGGCGATTTATTTTGAGTCAATCCCACACACACCATCCCTGCTGCTGTAAATACTCAGTAGCACTATTGCACTGTTTGAGTAACATTTGCTAAAAACTACAGTGAAGACTTTTAAAGGAAATTAAACTATATATTTGTGGCCTTTTTTTAAACATTTACATCGCAGTGTATTGAAGACTATAGAACAGTTTTAACTCAGACATTTGTATTGCTGCATTCCTTTAACTCAGGTTCCTCCCTCCGGCCCCTCAACACGATGTCCAAAAATATGACATAATCCAGCTGCAAGATTATTTTTGTCTAGCTGTTTTAATTTAAACTAAGCAAATGTGTGCTAACAGTAAATAAGAAGAGAGCATTCAGAAGTTTGGCTCTGAACAAAGATGATATAAAATGACTATACATAAAAATATATAGAAACTGCTGTTTGCATTTTTATTGTTAAGTATGATATTAGTTGTTGAAATATACTTTCTTGTTGAACATTGAAGTTGCCTTGTGATAAGATGACAATCTGAGTTTGAAACCCGCGTTAACCCACTGATGATGTGATCTGTAGATCCTACTTGGCCATCCCTGCTAACTCCTGGGTTGATGACTTCATCGACTGGCTGAACCCTGGATCCAGATGTTGTCGTCTGTACACCTTTGGTCCAAATGTTGGACAGTTCTGTCCTGCGACCGAAGGTGAGAATCACCTCTGAGAAAACACACATTCCTCACTGTGAATTTCCTCATATATGAACAGACATTAACACCCAACTCTGCTCACTTGTCACAACAGCTTCTTTCCTCTGTCTGCGCAAGTGTATGCGTCCTCCTGCTAACGGTGTCCTCAGGCCCACTGAGGAACAATTCTACCGCTTCCTCCCGGACTTTCTGGGTAACAGGCCTGACCTGACCTGCCCCAAAGGGTGCGTATCGTTGCTGCACACGAGCACACAAAAAACATCCCAACATGAAAACAACCGTTCTCAACGCTGCTTGTCTCTCTTAACAGTGGTCTCGGAGCCTATGACAAAGCTGTGGTGAGAAATGAGATTGGAGAAATTATAGGTAGGTCATCTCAAATTATCTGAAAGTCGTCAAAGATTTTATCTTACAAAAGAAAGATTATTTTATGTATATTTTCTGATCTGAAGTTAATGATATTGTGCTGCCACACTTTAATGGTGACGGCAAGAATTCTATATAATAATGGCTGAATCACCCTCATACGTCAATACTAGCCCAAGTTTACAACTAATCTATGACGATGAAGATATAGAAAAATAGAAATGCATGGAAAAGACCCCCCCAGGGGTTTCACAAATCATGTTTTCATGTCTGGCTGAATACTTCCCACCTCTGGCTCTAAGTGAATGTTTTTTTTTTCTGTTTTTTGCTCCCAGCCACTCGGTTCATGGCGTATCACACACCTTTAACCAACTCTCAGGACTTCACTGCTGCACTGCTGAAGGCCAGAGAGCTGGCGCACAACATCACCTTGGGCATGAGGAAAATAAAGGGCACCTCGCCTGACTTTGAAGTGTTTCCTTACACGTATGTACTTTTTATTTTCTCTTTTCACATGGCCATTAAATCTGCACTGTCTGTGGTTTCTGACCAGTATTTCTCTTCCAGGGTGACTAACGTGTTTTACGAGCAGTACCTGACTATCGTGCCGGAGGGACTCTTCAACATCTCCATGTGTCTGCTGCCGACCTTCGTGGTGTGCTGCCTGTTGCTGGGTTTGGATCTGCTCTCCGGTCTGCTCAACCTACTGACCATAATCATGATCGTCGTGGATACCGTCGGTGTCATGACACTATGGGGCATCCATTACAACGCGGTGGCCCTCATCAATCTGGTCACGGTGAGAACATGCCTATGATGGGGGTTAAAGTGGCTGGCTCCTGCCTAATGGAAGGTGCCATTGAGTTGCATTATGGGAAATGTAGGATGCAGTGTTTTTAGAGCTTAACACATACTGGGGACTAAAAATCACAGTATTTTAGCCTCTGCTTTTTGGATTTTGACCATTCTTTCTTAATCTTTACTCTATTTTGAGTCCCCCAGCTCAGCAACCCCCAACAACAAGTGCAATACTGTATCGCTAAAATGTTCCTTTAATATTTCTACCATGTCCTGAAGATATTAATCTGTGGTGTAATACTTTGTTTTAAAGGTCCAATGTGTAACATTTAGGAGGATCTATTGGCAGAAATAGAATCTAAAATGCATAACTATGTTTTTATTAGTGTTTAGATAGATTTATATTATAATATAATATATTATTTTAATCACCTGAATATAGTTTTTGTTAACTTAGAATGAGGGAGTTACAACCTGTAACTACACCGCTAGATGGCATTAATTCCTACATACTGGTCCTTCAAGCAGATGTTTATAATCCATATCGTTACCATTATCTTTCATCTTTATTTAAAATGGCCTTACATTTGATATGTTTTGATATGCAAACAGTAATAGGTCATTCATTTCTGTGGTCATTTCTTACTTTTCTCACTTACTTTCTCTGTGTTGTTCGCAGGCGGTGGGCATCTCGGTGGAGTTTGTGTCCCATATGACGAGATCCTTTGCACTCAGCATTAAGCCCACACATGTAGAAAGAGCGATGGAGGCTACAGCCAACATGGGCAGTGCGGTAAGGCAATCCAGAGCAGACATTGTTGAGTTAAAAAACTAGGGAAATAAACACTTTAAGTGCCAAATATCCACATACAATAACATGTGTCTGAGTTAAGTATGTTTATTTTGCACCCTGTAGGTGTTTGCTGGTGTTGCAATGACCAACCTGCCAGGCATCCTCGTGCTGGCGTTTGCCAAAGCTCAACTCATCCAGATCTTCTTCTTCCGATTAAACCTGATCATCACACTTTTGGGGTTGGTTCACGGACTCGTATTCCTCCCTGTGCTCCTCAGCTACTTTGGTAAGTGCTTTATAGGTGCTTGTTTATGTACGCAATGAAAAGGTTTGAAGAACTATTGTTTTTTCACGTCTTCACGTTTTCCTTTTCTCAGGTCCTGGCGTGAATAAAGGCGTGCTGCTGAAGCTCCAGCAGGACAAAGCAGAGGCCAGACGGGAGCTGGAGATGAGACACACTATAAAACAAATATATGATAACGTGAGCTTTGAAGACAACGAGGTCAAACAGGACCCCGCGGCCCCCACAGATGACAGCAGACCTTCAAAAATTATAGAAACCCAACAGGAAAAGAAAGAGGAGAGAATTGACCGTTTCTGAGCGCTGATTGCAAAGCAGTTTTCAAGCTCTGATGAGTAAATACCTCTGTAACAAACTGAACAAAGATGGACACAGAAAAAGGACAGAGATAGCAAACATGGAGTCGTGTATCAGACTCTGTATGGAAATCATTAACTTAACTATGTACCTCAATCAGAAATGGACCAGTGGGACTGAAGACAGCAACACACAGATGTGCAATATTTCTGAGCAAAGCAAGAGTGGGCGAATGCAACGAGAGTCAACCTTCCCGTCTCAACATGTGGAAAACTACACATCTGTCTTCACAATTATTAGACGGGACAGGAAGTCGACAAATGCTCTTGAATGAGTCATTTTGTAGTTTTTTTTTTTTTTAATTGAATGTAATGATTTTGTACGTGTGAATATGTCACATTAGCACTAGTAATTTAAAGGAACTTACACTCCGGTATTTCATCTTATAGTTTCTTCAATAGCAGTATTGCTGTCAAATGTGCAATCAGTGAAAATATATTATGTGTTAAAACATTTGGCATCATTTTTCATACGTTATTTATGGCACAAAAGAAAACTTGAAAAAAATGTCTATGACTTAAAGCTTACATATGTAATTAATAATAATAATATTAAATAATGTATGTGATCAGCATCATTTCCTGTCCCTGAATCTCAGACAGACTCTCAGTATACTGAGTCTCAACCTGTGTGAGAATTTTGTGTTGAATACAGTGTTAAAATATAATTTCATACAATTCATAAAACATTGCAATTACTGGTTCTTTTCTTGTTACGGAGCCGTACGGCACCACATTGTTGCCACGCAAAGAAAATGGATCAGTATCATGTAACGTGAAAAACAAGCTTTTATAGCAGGATGTTTTTCACGTTATAACAACATACAAACTTATCACGCTGTAACAAGACAGATTATAACAGTGTGAGCATGTTTGGGGAGTAATGGATTACATGTAACTGAGTTACACAATCAGGATACAAAAAAGGTAACTGTAACTGCACTACAGTTACAGAAAAACATATGTAATCGGATTACAGTCACATTTAGTAAACGTTTTTTTTTTTTAGCAGGATTACAATTTTTCAAATAAATACATTTTTCTTTAAATACAGAGGATACATTTTGTATGCTAAAAATGTTGTGTCGTGTCTTGTTTCCAAACTTTTCAAAGGAACATTATCTTATAGAATACACATGCATCAATACATCTTATTGACTTTGCTCTGTTCTCTTGGTTTTACTTGCAAATTTGGTTGTTTTTGTATTCCAAGAGTAATGCAAAAAGTTGAGCATCAATTTACGTTCGTTTTATATTGTGAAACTTAGTATTAGCTTACCGACTATTTTTTTTAACAGGTAATTATTAAATATATCTGATTACAGTTATAAACTTACCCTCCGAACCCTGAATATAAGTTTTCACATTATAACATGAAAAGTTTTGTTAAAACAAGCTTTTCACATTATAACAAGAGAAAAGCTTTTTTATGTTACAATATGATACTGATCCAGCTTTTCTTTTTCTGGCATGGCAGCAAATATCTTCCATAGAAAGGTGATAATGGAAAAACGTCTGAGTTTCTGTAACTTCTGAAAGTTAAATGAAAGCAGGAAACCCCAAACCAGGACACTGTGGATACTAGAAGCAAGACTGTGACATTTGTTGCCCTTGTCTGCAGATAAGTGCAGGACAATATAACTTGAAAAATATGAAGGTTTATGCATCTGTCTTCATAAAGAGTGTTTAATAATATTCAACATTCCTACATCCACTGCAGGAGTAATGCAGCTACCTAACAATGTCAGGATGTTCAGAGTCGAAGCTGAAACAGAATAATTCTACAGTTTTTGGACAGGACCACTGAGACATGCATGTGTGTGCATGCAAATTCAGATATTAGTTGCAGATACAAAAGAAGAAATGAGAAGAGTGCAAAACATTTTGGGTATTTCAAATTTTGTTTTATTAACAATGCATCCCTTTCATAGGATTGTATGTTTCTTTAGGTCATCAATGCCCCCAAAAACATACTGTACACATTATACAAGGGAAACCACGATTCAGGCAAAAAAAAAAATAAAACAAAAGAAGAAAAAAAAAAAAAAAAAAAACTTTTTAAATTATAATACAGTCTTGAGGAAAAAATATAAATAACTTTTTTTTCTTCTCTGGTTGAGCTCACTCTATGGTACAGACATATAATAAATAGATCGGATCTGACATCACTCAGCTGATCTATGAATCATCTCTCTATGAGTCCATTTGTGTAGCAGCATTATAGCAAAAAACAAGCCAATGGAAACAGAGATCCCCCGTTTCCCTGGAAACCTTTTACAAATCCTTTAGTCATCGCACCCCTTCCCCTACCCCTCCCCCCCTCCTCCATCTCAGCCAATGACAGACAGTGATATTGCATTGTGGAAATAGATTCAGGGGTTAATTATATTCCTACGATGTGATGGCAGCATGTAATGGCAACCTATTTTTTTTTTTTTCTACAAGCAAGAAACACGTTAAGGTGGCGTTACAACTTTGCCATGCTTGTTGCACATGCAGTGGAAGTGGAGCACAGAGGTAAAAAGGCAAAGAGTTGGGTAGCTGCTGGTCTTCAGCAGGGTTTGGAAAGTTTGGTACTAAATCTGTAACAAATCATTCTACAGATAAACTTGTACAACTGAACGTCTTTCCAAAAGATCAACCCGCCTCCTGAGGAGCTTACTAATAATGCAATGGCTGAAGAAAAACATTAAAAAGGTCCTAAGCAAGTAAAGGATGGCATAAACTAGCATTAAATTACATGCTATTCTCCTCATGTACTGTGTAAGGGTGGCATATATAGTGCTTTAGAAAATACAATACTAGTGATGTTTGATTGTCTGAGATACAAGAGATAGAAAAGTAATTGGCTGTCTGTGCTGACAAGAGGCTATAGGTTGTAGGAAGTGGTGAGGCAAGAGAAGCAAAAGCACATATCTGGCTAGAACAGATCACAGGTCGGGGCGGGATATGAACCGGGAAGGCTCCAGGTAAGTTTTAAAAACAGCAGGACCCCCTTCTGTAGTGTTTTGTTTCATACGGAGAAAAGAACGCAGGGTCCGAGGAATCACAGGGTAGACACAACAACATGCCTTATTCATTTCATTACAGAAAAAAACACCACCTCTGGAAAGAGATAAAATGTTGACAATTTTTTCTTCTTTTTTTAAATTTTTTTTTTTTTTAAACACAATATGAGTCTTTGTCTTAATGATCCAGCTCGTCTTTAAGCATTATGTTGATGTATTATTGAGTGTTGCTCAAGATTGCCAACCCATCTGAAAACAGTATTTGGTTAAACTGCTCCCCCTTTTTCCTGTTTAAAAAAAAAAAAAAAGTCTGAGACAGCATTAGGCGTGTCGGGTTAAATTTTGTTTACAGAGACGACGTTTCCAGCTTGTGTTTGCTAGAAGAAAGGCGAGCGTTGACCTCTTCCTCCTCTTCCTCGACGATGGTACTCTGTTTTGAGCAACAGAAACACGCCACACGCCTCCCCATTCTTACAGCCATATCTTATATTCTATCAGTCGTTCTTTTCAATGTTTGTAGGGCGGCTGTGCGGGGAACACAACGGGGGGGAAGATGATCAGGATTCCGCAGGAGGGTCGACGTCCTCTTCAACAGGTTTTGGTAGCTTGGTCAGGATTGCCTCTGCTTCCTCATACATCTGAAAAAGAGGAAACGTGGGTTGAATACATGGAATAGTAAACACAAACATGTACATTTCAGTGGTATAATGTAGGGAGGTCTTGATCTGATCAAGGTTTTTTTTTTTTTTAATGATTGGTATCGACTATATTGAGCGAGTGGAGGCCGATCCAATACTTTCATTCAAGTTATTTGAAGACGAGTGCAGAGAGAGGGTTAAAGCTAGGGTAGGTAATGTATTTACCTTTAGAAGCATTTTTTGTTTATATTTATTGAAATTCTCTTTACATCCCAACAGAAATCAATAAAATGAATAAAAACAAAAATAATCCCGTATCTTACTGGCATGAATTGCACGTCCTGGAAGAGTTCCTGTATGAAACGTCTTGAGGTCAGGCGAAACATACAGTGGGCTAAGAGGTTAGAAACCTCGGAGTACAGGCAGATGTCGTCAAACGCGTAGGGAAACTTCTCCTTTATCCTGCAGGAAAAAGGAGAACAGGTCTTTCATTGTTCTGCAATTGAACGTGCATCTCTGTATGTGTGTATAACGAGGAGGAGAGAGAGCTTTACGTCAGTAGTCCTGTTTCGTGGCCTTTGGTTCCTACGGAGGAGCTGAGGTTGATGATGAGGCGGAGCACCTCCTTCCTCAGCAAGACTCGGGAGGCAGGGCCGTCTTCTGATATCGGCTTGCCACCTAAACGACACATATAAATAAATATTCAGTTGATATGAGGCAGTATCACTGAACAAATACTTCATCATTTTGTGTCTCATGATGTCCCATCATAGTGGTTTGTTCTCATCAACAACAAAATATCACGATAGGATATTTTTCTATATTTTCTTACACCCCTAGTTCATATCTTGGCTAAAAGACAAAACAAAAGGCTCTTCTGGTTAAATAAAGTTTGAATAAATACAATAAAGTGAAAAGACTGGAGTTTTAGGAATTCTAATTCATATTTCATTCAGACATTTCAGCACTTTGAATTACAGTCATTTAATATTTGAATAATATAAAAATATGAAACAAAATCTGGTTTTGTTGCAGGACTAAGGTAATACTGAAATTTTGTTTTCGTGACGAAACTACAGATGATTATAATTTAACAACTGAACCTTTTACAGCACATTTGATGAAACGATGAGGACACAAAGAAGTGATTTTACAACAGTCAACATGTTTTTTTCTTGTGTCTAAAACATGAAATGCTGAGAAAGTCTACAAAAACATACACCGCATATACACATGCCGTGGTGGTTATTCGTGATCTTACCTATGACAATGTCAGCAGGTGTGGGCGTGCTACAGATTGAGCCCTGGGACACAGCTGCGTCGCTGCAGCCTGACACCCCAGAGAACTTGGACTGAGGCATCACCTCCAGACGATGGCCGCTCTGCACTCCCCACGATGGGAAGTCCACATAGTCTGACAGAAAGAAAGATAATTGGTTATATTCTGCAAATTTTAGGTATGTCCACGTGAATGACTGAATGTGTGCGTGTGTGTGTTGGCTCACCTGTCCGAGGGTGCGTACTGTTGATCTGTGGCTGTGTGGGGTATCCGAGGACGATGGCTCCTACACAGTAGAGGCAGTTTTCGTCAGTGTGATCCTGCAGTCCCGTCTCCTCTGAGCCCACGGTGTGGTTCTGGTTGTCACCTCGGCATACAATCAGCTCAGAGATACTGAACTGCTGCTTCAGTATTGGCAAAGCAGGGCGATCACCTACAGAGGGAAACACCATGGGTAACACACCAATCAAAATCTGTCTCTTCTCACATTTTTGTGATTCAATTATGATTTAATCAGACGTAATCGATGCTGTTTAATTTACCGTCTCCATCACCGAAGACGAAGCGTTTCCGCTCTTCGGACGGCGGGCTGACCCTCTGCTGAAAGTAGGCTGAGTCTCTGATGTGGAACATATCGTTGATGTCCATGGGCAGTGCTAGGCCGATGTAGTCATCGTTACACCCGTAGGTGGCGCTGGAGACCATGGAGCGCACTGAGGAGCAGCGGTGCAGGGTGCTTTGGTTGATGGGACTGAGGAGTTCCTCTTTATCCAGAGAGGCAAAGCTCAGAGCCTTCAGAAACCTAGGGAGGGCAAGAGGAGAGGTGCGTGAGAGGATCCGGGGGGAGAGACTGGGACCGAAAAAGGAACGTGAGGAACAAGTGAAAAAAATGTTGGATAAAAGCACAGAGACAGAGACTTAGTGAGGTGGGATCACAGCAGCTACAGGGTAAACTCATACAGAGGACATGTGGCGATATCACAGCCTTAAATTAATGTCAAGTATCGCTTTAAAAACACACTAAAGCACCCAACAGTCTAAAGCTTCACACAGAAAAAAATACCTCGGAAGCTGGTCAGTGTGACCTAAAATGTATTTAACTGCAGATTTTTAATATGGGACAATAATGCTGTATTTTTTAGGGGTGGCGGTTGCTCAATCCGACGGTTCTATCCCTGCCGACGTGCCCTTGAGCAAGACACCAAACCCCCTATACCTCTATATGGAACTCCACCATCTCTCCACATTTGTATGTCTATAAGCCCTGTGTGTGTGTGTGTGTGTGTGTGTGTGTGTGAGAGATTGTATTTCAGGCTTATTGTGTAAAAAAATGAGTGATTAATATACAGTAATCCTTCATCTTCTTGTGGCACCTGTCTCTACCTGTGTGCTGTTCGTACCTCTAGGAAAGGTTACGGCTCTAAGAGAAGGGAACAACCAGCAACTAACAAATCTACATGGGGCAAACTCACACTACGGAGCTACAGGAGTCAAAGCAATGGCAACACAACTGCAGGCAGAGAGCTGTAGTTACTACTAAAGTACAAGCAACAAGGACATGTTTGTCTGGATCGGTGCTAGAAGCTACATCTCTACTGAGGAAGACACTGGGTAGGTCCACCCACCGCGGTACGAGCGTCCTGGACACCCTGCGGTATGGACTTAAGATGTTGGGATCCGGACAGGTATCCCTCCTATCTGTTATCCTGATAGACATAGCAGAAGGTGCACAAAAAACACACTCACAGCTGTCATTGGGATGGTAGACAGGAACCAAAACTCACACTACGGAGCTACAGGAGTCAAAGCAATGGCAACACAACTGCAGGCAGAGAGCTGTAGTTGCTACTAAAGTACAAGCAACAAGGACATGTTTGTCTGGATCGGTGCTAGAAGCTACATCTCTACTGAGGAGGACACTGGGTAGGTCCACCCACCGTAGCGTTCTGGACATCCTGCGGTATGGACTTAAGATGTTGGGATCCGGACAGGTATCCCTCCTATCTGATATCCTGATAGACATAGCAGAAGGTGCACAAAAACCACACTCACAGCTGTCATTGGGATGGTAGACAGGAACCAAAACACTACCCCAGATACAGCTGTTTAAGCTACAGTAGTGCAAATGGAGACTTGCTTTGAGTTTTTCTCTAGGATCTTTCCGATTTATCCAACAAATATTTAATTGGAAAAACAGTAATAGAACACTCATGTAGACAAAGGAGAAATAGATGCATTCAGTTGCAACAGTGTCAGTCACATTGTTCCTGTAGCGATGGCTGACTTACCTGCGAGGTGTTAATCTGGAGTCCAGGCTGCCAGTCTTCATGGTGATGGTGTCGGTGAACAGAACGTCTTTGGCTGGGGAAGCCAGCGCTTCACTGTGAGACAAAGACGGGTGTATCCTCTGCTGCTGCAGCCTCTTTAGGGTAGCGTAGCCCAGCGCGTCCCGTGGGCTGGTGTACATGAAGCTACAGTCAGCCAGGCTCTTGATGGTGGACACTGAAGGAGACTTGAGAGACTGGGCTCGGCGGGGGAGAGTGTGCGAGGAGCCGGGTGGTACCAGAGAGACAGTTGAGGACTTAGGCGTGGACATGTGGTTGGTCTGAGCCTGGGGGGTGAGGGAAGAGAGTGTTTTGACAGTCTTGGCTGACACCACTGTGTTGAGGCTTACGCAATCAGAGGAGTCTGGTTCGGGATGCTCGGGGTTTCCAACGGTCTCCCTGGAGGGGCTGGAGCTCATGGAGCTGATACCGCTGGTTGTGGTGTCCGTGTTAAAGCTCTGGCTGCGGCTTTTAAACTGAGTACCTCCGCCGCCACCTCCGCCCCCTCCAACATTGCCTCCACTAGACGAGGAGCCACCGTCTCCTCCCGCTAGACGCTCTCGGCTGCTCTGCTCCCTCTCCCGGCTGGGGTGCTCCACAGCCCCGTGCCCTCCTAGACCGCTAAGTGCGAGGCCTGAGCCTCCTCCCCTGGCCAGCCTGCCATCCACAAGCTGCTCCTCAGAGCCCCCCCTCATCCCGACAAAGGACGTCTCCAGGCTGACTGTGGGACTCTTCGGCATTCCCCTGCCATTAAACACAGAGTTGAACACATCTCCCTGGTTTGGGCTGTAGATAGAGGGCTCTGTCACTGTCCTGTTCCGCCTCATACTCCCCTTGAGTTCAGTAGGGGTGCGAGAGCCCGTTGGGGTCTTGGGGTCGCTGGTGGAGCGCAGCTTCTTGCTGGGAAGGGACAGGGAGTTGAGTAAGCGAGAGCGAACGAAGCGCGTGGAAGCCAGGATTGTGAAGGGACTGCGGTCCTTGGCTGGTTTGGAGTGTAGATAGAAAGAGGGCTCGTCTGAGTGGTCCAGAACATCACACTTGTCATCGTCCAGGATGTACATGTCTGAGAGCACAAGGAGTAAATTAAGCATGATGAAGGCATAAAAGGAACTAATGCTGGAACTAAGCAGCTAGTGTCTACAAATGCAAAGTAAGTCCTACATACTTGGTTGAGACTCGCTCTCGCTGTTGTGGCGCGAGCTGGTGGATTCAGAGTTCAGACTGAGCGTGCTCGGTACTGAGGAAAGTTCAGAGGTCAGCTGTGCGTCAATCTCTTCTGGAGTGACAGGCCACAGCGTCCTGCGACTGTGTCTGACTGCATCCCAACCGTACTGCTTCAGCACCTCACAACCCTGCCTGGTCTTGGAGATCACGCCCAGCACATAAACGCACGTCCTGTGGATGGGAGAGGACGGTTAGTTTACATGCAAACATGTTCTCTTTACCCATTATACGCTTTCAGAAATATGTGCAATTGCTTAAATGGTTTTCTTGGAGAGACGTTTAAGGTCAACATGACTTTGATTCTGAGTGCCAACTGCAGTCATTTCACAATAATTAGGTCACCTAAAATATATTTTAGTAGTAGTTCCCAAGTCACTGTTGAGGAGTGCTTAAGATTAATTAGTTTTGATTTTTTTTTATTATATATAGGATTCTGTTTATTCTGTAATTTTATTGATATAATACACATATTTAGGTGACATTTAAATGTTTTAATGACTTAAATAAGCACTTAATAATGACTCTAATGAGCACATTTTGGACTCTTCACTGTTTACAAATTCAATTAAATTTTGAGCCATCTTTACCACCAGAAAACCCCTGTTTACTGTCAACATTCTGCTTTTGCAGTAGAAAACAAAACAACTTTTAGATGTCTGGGTGAACATCAGTTTAAAGTGATCTACTTCTTTAAAAAACAAGAACTGGGTATTTTGGGGTAAAAAGTGAAGTGAAAATGATAACGCTTACCCTCGTACTGACAGCACCTCACAGTGCTGAGCCAGTGCGAGGATGTCAGGAATGACATTCTCCTCCTGCAGGAGATTCAGTCCCCAGTTTGAAGAGCCAATGTTGCCCTGCAAGAAAAAACAACATCAACACCAGCAGAGCCATCTCTTAGTAACTATTAATATTACAGCAACAAAAGGTGACAGAAATTGAGAGCAAGTGATACTGACCAGGGCCCAGAGAGCAGCCTTTAGCTGTTTAATGCCCTCCCAGGTGTCCAGCATCGGGGAGCGAATTGTGTAGCTGAGGTCAGGAACCACACTCTAGAGACAGACGGAAAAAGACAGACATTAGGAAGAGATGCTGTTGAATCTGCACGAACCCACTGCTCCCCAGTGTGCTGTGGAGCAACCAAAGAATAATCTGAAATGGTTACCTGAGCCTCCAATAGATGACAGCCCGTCTTATCGTGGACCAGCTGACCATACAAGTGCACAGGGAGATAGACATTTGGTCTTTGTAACCTGGAGACACAAGCAGAACCACAGAAATTAACCACACACTCTGCAGCGTATCCGGTAGCTCGTCAGCTGGTGACAAAGTTCAGCTTCTCACCTTTGGTTGCTGCGTCTGACATAGTTGTCTCCATCAACAGGTTTGCGGTAGGTTGTTAGTGCTTCGTTGAGCTGCTCCTCTATCAGGTCCACGTACTTAAGGTTGTATTCCTGCAATCAAACAAGATGTTTAGGTGAAACCCATATTTAGTGTGTGGACTTATTATATGGTATCCAAATTAAATAAAAAAATAGATTATTAAGTGAGAATTTATTTTTCTGTACGCAAACTACAATAGTACCTTCTGCCATTTATCCAGCTGTTTGCTGACATAACCCCTCTCATTGAGGTAGGAGAAACCTTTAGGAATGGACAGGAACCTAAACAGCAGAAACAAAAGGGTATTACTTGAACATATCATATACTGTAAGCTATGTCTGGTAAGCAGTGCTGTCATGGTAAACACCCACCTGAGGAGCAGCAGGAGGCCCTTGTCTCCCAGGTGGGACAGAGCTGGTTTCAGCTGGATTAGAGCGTGGAGGTTGGCCTGTGAACCAGCATAACATACTGAGTCAGACAACAGGAAGGCTGGACAAACACTCCTTTAGATCTTTCAACACTACCTCTTTTAATATCCATTAACGCTACTGAAGTAAAAATGTGTGATTGTTTTTAACTGCGCAGTGGAGGAAGAGTGTTTCTAATGCATCCGAATCTACAACCCATCAGATCTACTGCACTGACAGCAGTCTTCAGTATGTTTTCCAGCAGTCACCTTGTCCTCGCAGGCCTCGTCCAGTATGTCCAGGGCCTCCATGGACACAGCCTTGCTGTGGTCGTGGAGCTGTGTGACCAGCAGCTCCATGCCCCAACTACTGAAGAACTCCACGCTCGCACGCAGCAGCACGCGGAGGTGTTTGGTGGCGTACAACCTGCACGTCTGCTCAGTAAAACAAGAAGCATTGTGGGAGGAAGAGGGGACATTAGGGTGGCACTAGCAAATCTTGTAGGTACAGGAACAATGCAGTGATTAGTTAGATGGGTAGTTTTTTATGTAATTGTGATATTTCTTAGGCAATAGGTGAGTAGAGATTTAACTGTTTAACGCTGTCTGTGACACTGTCCTACTTTTTCTATCACTGCTTTATGAGTTCTTTTTTTGTTTGTATGTCAAGCACTCTTGTTGTTGTGGCTGTCTTACATCAGTAGCAGCAGTGAGGATCTTGGAGAGGATCACTCTGGCCAGACCGTCTCTGCTGTAGTCCAGTGTGGATACAGCAAGTTTCAGCACAGCATCCTGGTTCTTCACAGAGCACAGATTCAGCAGGCTGCAAAAAAACAGAGTTATTGTCAATTCATTGAACAAACTTTTTTGAATTGCATCTTATGGGTCTAAGAAAGCTCAGATATGCTGTTAGGGTTTTTTTTTGGTACACTCACCACTGAAACAGGCCACATTTCTCCAGCAGTTTGACTCCCTGTGGGTGTGCAGAGAGTGTCCCCAGGAAGAGGAAGTAGTGTTGGCTGAGTGTGGTGAGCAGGCCGTTACTCTGCAGACAGCGCTCAGGCTTCAGCCCTGAGGACGAGGACAGCCATGACACCATGTCCTTCACCAGCTCCTCCAGGTAGCCCTGGCCATCCTGGTGACAGTGGGAGGAGGAGGCAAGAGATAGAAAGAGAGGGCCAACAGTTGAGACAAATTAGAATAAATAATAAAACAGGAATGTAAGTTTTGGTGGGAATGTGCACACTTCTCTAACCTCGTCGGAGTCCATGAGGAACTCAACAAACTGACAGCCGACCACAGTGAGTTGTCTGGCCTTTGGGTAATCCAACGCCAGCCCTGCGTACAATTTACTACTGGGCTTATAAAAGTACAGCAGCCTCCGCACAAACCTGCGTCACACAGAAAGCAAAGTATTTAAAACAAGAGGTCAGAAAAATACGTCAAACTATTTCTAATTCTGCAATGGCATCCGACGATATGAATGAGTCTTACCTGTGCATCTGTTCATCTTTGTTGTTCCTGAGGTTTACATTTGGCCACTGGGAGAGAAAAACGACATTTAAAACATGAAACAGAAATAATTAATTTGACAACCATGTCTGTCGTGCTACATGAGAACAGCCTGACCTTAAGGATGGTGGCAATAAGCAACCAGTTCCACTCCAGGTTCTGCTTATGGTTGAGAATCTGACTGTCTCTCAGGTTCATCATCAGTGCTTCTTCAGTGTCCTGAACACAAACAGAAAACATAGAATTGACAGTGTTAAAAAACGCAGTTTTGATAGCTTTGCAACCATATTATGAACTTATTTTAATCATCTTCAGCACTGTGAGAAACATCTGCCCTAAAACTGCCGTAAACTACAACCTCTTAGGTGTGTTTACTTTAGCTTGGCACAAACACTGAAAGCAAAGGGAAACAGCTAGCCTAGTTTCGTCAAGGGCGCCTTCTAACGACTTAAAGCTGCGTCATTCTCATATTGCGTATTAACAAATGTAGAAATAGGAAATGACACACTGTAATTTAAGGAGCAGTTTGTATACACACTGACCAACAGCTGGCTGCACACAGCTGGCTCTGCACATTTTCTAAACTCCAAATAACATCTAAGTCACTCTTGGATGAACTTGTGGCTAGATTCGATCAAAATATAACATGTAAATAAGACCATTTAAAGTTTGTGATTTGTGATGGAAGCTGGCTGTTGTGAGCTGAACTGAACACACCCAAGACCTTTGTATTGTACGCACAAAGATGTATTTGACATCAAGCATATTCCAACATGTATTACTAATATGTTGCTGAAGCTCAAATTTAGAAATCATGTTCATGCTCACCTTAATGACATAGATGTCCCTGAAGGAACGCGAGTGTGACTCTCTGCGGTTATGTGAAGACACAGACTTGCGGATGATGTGGTCCAGGTAAAGACTGTGTGGTTTCAAACCTTTCTTCTTCTTCTCATGAAAACGCTTCAGATTGTTGACTGCTGCACTTGCCCGACTGGAAGAACAATAAACAAATACGTTCATACATTCACAACATACATTCATAATAAGTTCCTATGGTCACTTCTGTACCGTGTTCACTGTTAAAAGAGACACTACTGATCAGTGTACCTTTAGAGATGCAGTGATTTGTAAGAGAATATATCCTGTAGTTCCGGTAAATGAATGTGTTCGGCCTGAAAATGAGTTTCGTAAGGGACAACAGGCACATGTTCGAGTGTACTCACAGTCTTTTCTGCTGCGGGATGTCAAAGGAGGCTGCCATGTTGATGAGGGTGGGGAGGCAGTGCAGGTGGTGACTGTGGGAATGAGGAAGTATGGTGTTTGCCTAAACAAGAGAGACGCGGGTGGAGGAAAAAGAAAATAATATTTAGTGTTCGAATCATAATAAGCAAGCAGCAAGAAAAAAAACATATATGTTTATTTTGCAGTGACACACAAGCACACACATTTAGGGCTAATTTCATCTTCAATGTGCTAAACAATCCTTTTTAGCATTTCAAAATAAACACATCACACTTTCTGCATTTTAATATTACCATGTGTAGAAGTTCTCCCAAGAGGATGGTGGCTCTGATAGCAAGCTGATCATCACTACTGGTCACAACTTCAACAAGACCCTGTAGTGATAAAGATGACGATAAAGGAGAGCATATGTTAAAATAGCAACATTCAAGACCTAAAAATGTAATGGTACAATACAACCAGAGAAGCCATGACGTGTGATACCCCTTAAAAACATTCACGCAAAATTATTTTTATAAATCAGCCCTTTGATGTAAAGGTGTAGCTCACCTCTAACAGCCCACTGGTGATGAAGGCAGACAGAACAAATGCCAGATAGTTGTCCATCAGATCAGGCCTAATGAAACAAACAGAAAATAAGAAAATAAAAATCATTTCATGGCTCATGTAAACACTTAACTGACAGTTTTGTCACATTTTGTTCGACTTATTCCATTTCTCTTGTCTCATATCATCCCCCTACCTAGAGCGGGCCCGATGGGGAAGGATGACTTTGGCCTCAGCAGCAATAAACCCATCAGATAGTCTCCATGTGTCCTGGAACCTAGCGGGGTCTGAGGAAAATCAGAGCAAAGATTAGCTTATATTGTAGCGTTTTAGTGTAAAACCTTGGAGTATGCATTTTGCCTGTGATGATGTAGAAGGAGAAGATCTTTTTAAAACAGGCATACAAATTCTAGCTACCAAGATACTGGGAGGAAGTATAAAGTGAATTCTGAGGATACAAAAGATGTTCATACTCACCAACACTTAGAAGAGCTTCTGTGAAGTCTTGAGTTACAATGGGCACAGGAAGCCTGAATATCTCATATAACACCTCCAACAAGCCTTTCTGCAGGGCAAATTACATTAGAGCGATCAGATACATGCACATTTGATACATTTGCAAGCACTCAAAAGAGCGCTTCTAATATCTCAGTGTTACTGCTGTTTAGCACAATACTCAAATTACACGAGGGTAGCCTTGTTTGTGTCCACAGGAAACAGTGATAATATCTCTTTTGGTCTAACTGTGCCATGGCTGTCTTTGGGTTTATCTCACACGGTGCTCTGACACTCCACCCAGACAAGTACTTCATCTTTCACAGGTCAATGTGGCTCATGTCATCGCCAGTACTAGCTGCAGTGGGATAGAAATTAGTGCAGACTAGGGCTGCAACTAATGATTATTTTCATTATCCATTAATCAGTCGACCATTTACACGATGAGTCAATTAGTTGTTTGGTCAATAGAATCAAAAAATGAGGGAAAATGCTGATCAATGTTTCCCAAAACCCAAGTAACGTCCTGAACTGTCTTGTTTTGTCCACAACACAAAGATATTCAGTTTACTGTCATAGCGGACTAAAGAAACCAGACAATAATTACATCGTAGATGCTGAAATCAGAGAATTACTTCTTGACTCAAAATGATTATTAAAATAGTTGTTCATTAATGTAACAGTTTATAGCTAATAGATTGATCAGATCATTATCACTAGTTTTCTACATTTCTACTAGTATTTTTGTTACTGTTGTTATTACTGTGCATCTTTGTTTGTTCCTCTCTCTCTCGCTCTCTCCCCCCCTCCCTCCCCAACCAGTCGAGGCAGATGGCCGCACACTAAGAGCCGGGCTATGCTCGAGGTTTCTGCCTCTTACAATGAAGTTTTTCCTTGCCACTGTTGCCAAGTGCTTGCTAATGGTGGGAACTGTAGAGTCTAGACCTGCTCTATTTAAAAAGTGTCCTGAGAATTTTGTTATGATTTGGTGCAATACAAATAAAATTTTATTGAATTAATCGACTCTAGTGCTAACCTAACTTAAAACACTGGTGGGGTAAATAAACTTCCTTATTTCGCCCTGTGACATTTGTTTTGTATGCAGGCGTTTCAATACTCACCCTAACTTCCATATTTGGTATGCAAAGTAAGCCAATTAAAGATTGGATCCCAGAATTTCCAGCCTTGCATAGGTTGATAATCCCTGAGTAAAGAAAGGTAAAAAACAGTAAAGCAGAAGAAATATAGACAAATAAGTAACTTACATAATTCCATTTATTTCTAAATCAAAGTCCTTACCAGACCAGGAGCGAAAGGCTGCCACTATGGCCATTCTACTGGACAAGAAACGAGACTCTCTGTCCTCCCTGTGAACATGAAAACACACGCACACATTAAAAACAGGACACCCTGTTCCATACACACAACATCATTATGATCTCTGTAAGGCACATTTCACAGCACGTTAAAAAGCATTTCACAAAGGATCAAACTACACCACAAAAGCAAAACAAAAAGCAAAACATGAAAGGGAGTCATGGAGAATTCAATAAAAAGATATTTTTATATAAAAGCACATCTTTCAGAATGACTTAAAGGATTATCGTGACTTAGCCTGCTTCACATCCTCAGGCAAGTCATGCTGGAGTCAAGCAGCCCTGATAACAAGGGTCGAATCACAAAAACACTATACAAACCCTCAACTTTCTCAACGCATGGTGTTATCAACATAGGAAATGGTAAACAGAGGGAAATGTCAGAACACTATCTTTTTGTTTCTACTGTAACAGTGACACTCTTCATACCCTCCCCACACACTCACTTGAGTTGCCCTTCAGCCGTGTCTGCGTTGTGACGGTAGTGAAAATCAGTGAAAGGCGCGAGGATTTGCTGGAGGACCAAACACACAGACACAAAAGATGGATGAGTACAAAACACAACAGGCTTTAGAGCTCTTCATTAGCTGCTGAAAATTAAGTGGAATCATTCTTCAACATTCCCACAAAACCTCCTGGAGTGATAATTAACCTGCTTTAGATCTCATATGACACCCATGTGGATATTATGACTGTGATGATGAGATGCTTCTGTCCCAGGTGTCTGTTTACAGACAATGAGGCTTCAGAGAAATGCTGTAACTGATTACTGTAAGCTCCATGGGAAAGAGACGGGCAACCTACGGCTGCTAATCCGGACTGGAATGACTCCCAGCACACTGGCTCATTTACAGCTTCCCCGTGAATTCATATCTCTGTGTGTGTGCGTGTGTATACCTCCAGCTCGACGTCAACACGCACGTACTGACGGGTACGTGGGTGGTTGAGTAGATGGAGGACGGTGGTGATCAGAGCTTCGTTGATGCGACTCAGCTGGCAGTCAATCACATTCTTCAGGATGGTGCTGAGGCCTCCCCGTTTGGCCACCACTTCTGGGTTCTTCAGGGCTACAGAGGCAGCAAGTCATTGTTATTTAGTCATGACACAGTGAGAATTTTACAAGGTATTTCTGTCCACTAGCGTCACAACTTCCCCCGGGGCTCCCCACAAAGCCACTGTGTGTGCAGAATTAATCGCTCTGCATTGTGTGTCTCGGGCACTCACCGAGCTCACATACGATGGCGATGGCTGCGCGGACCATGCGGTCTCTCTCCTGTAGCCCATCAGTGCCCACAGCAATTAGAGAGTTTGCAATAGAGGTGGGGAACAGCATCGCATTGACAGTGATGATCTACAGAAGGAGGGAGAGGAGGGAAACATGAGTCATAAAACAAGTCTGGACAAACAGAGGCAAAAAAATAACTGCAATGTTTCAAATTCACACAGAATTTACAATCGGGAAAAAAAAGTGACAAGAGAAATGTATTTTATGATAAGAGGCCAAGCAATGTGTCATGGAATGAACCTGGGGGTTTTATTACTGCCAAGATGGCCAATAGTACTTTCCTGAAACTAGACCCTGACTCTATGTATGTATGTGTGAAGAGAGTTTACAGTAAACTACAGAAAGAGCTATAAATAACATCGCCTGCAGACTTGTGCAAACCGTCCACACACTGACACTGCTGCTAACCCAATGATCTTTCTGCTGCCACTATCTGAGCAGTGAGGGCAGAGGGCAAATTTTCTCTAGCAATACAACAGTGACTGAATCAATTAGAGAAAGACTGGCCGAGGATTTATATATATATAACATTTAAAAAGAGTCTTACCTTTCGGACTAGTCTCAGAGCCTGCGTCCTCTCCCCCTCATTGCTCTGCTGGATGTCAATGCATCTAAACAAGCACACAAATATAATTAGTCATGTCCTTTTCTTTTTACCACAGCCAACCAGTAGGAGAAAAATAAATGTGTAAACAGGAGAAAAACAAGTCAGACTGAAGCATTTCAAAGGAACAAGCAAACCTCTGAAACCTTAAAACAAATAAAGTGACTTGCTGTGAAACAAAAGGCATATTCTTTGATCGACAAAAAAAAAGCCAGCCACTCAGCACCCCACCTGACAGGCATGGTTAAAATAGGATCTCACCTGGCTATCAAATAGTCCACCTGTAGTCTTAGGACCTTCTGCAGCACGGCGGTGTCTCTAATGAGGTAGCGGAGCGACCGCAACCCTGCAGCACGCACTTCCTTAGCCTCATTCAGTAGAGCTAGTCGCAGACTAGGGGTTTAAAAATCAAACACTTAGATGAGTCCCAAATTGCAAAATGGACAGGAGAACATAAGATCTACTATCACGTTACAAACTATTGTTATTTGCTGAATTCTTTCATAAACATGATGATTTCTGCTTTTTAAAACTCGATCAAATCAATGTTTCAAAACTAAAACATCCCAACGGATTAGCCACAGGGCATGACTTACAAATGATTTCACTTGGCTGCGTAAATAACAAGCCAATGAATTGGAAAACACATGTCGATAAAAAGAACACAGTGTACAATACGTGCTGGTTGCAGACAACACTTACCAAATGATGATTTCTTCGTACGTAAACCCAAAGTTTTCCTCACGGTGGCTAATGCTGCATAGCAGCTAGAACACAAAGATAGGACAAAAAAACAAAACATAAATGAATTGGTTCATACAAGGAATGTATTAACAGTTAAACAATTAAACCCCCCCAACTGCTAGATAGAAGGGGGGAGGCGCAGACACTACCAGGCGAGCTTCCAGGAAGCTACTTTATGTTTATGGTGGTAAGATTTCTAAAAATGTCAATATATAGCCTTACATACAATACTGCAATATATTGAATCATAACCCCATATTGTGATGAGTACTGTTTCACCAAATTCTTGCCAATACACAGCCCTAATAGAAAGTCAGAAAATGGTGAAAAATGTTAATCACTGTTTCCCAAAGCTAAGACGTTTTCCGTCATAGAGGACTAAAGAAACCAGAAAATACTCATTTTATCTCAAAACAGATTATCAAAATAGTTGGCAATTAATTAAATAGTTGACAACTAATCGTTGCAGCTCTAATTCTGCATGGCTTGGGTCAAGGGCAGAAGTAAGCCTAGCACACGCGTTATGGTAGAACTAGGGCAAGGACAAGGGAGCTCAGCAACTCCAAAATGGCATCATCCTTCATCTGAGAGGCTTACAGTTCAACTTCGTTTGAGGCAAAAAAGCATCAAACCGTGACTATCCAAACTAACAAACAGCACAACACTTTCCTGCAGGGTGCTGCAGGAGCCATGCAGGTGTTTCTGTTGTATTTTTCCACTTGTCTGTTACATGCTGACTGTATGATGTTATGCTCACTGGTGGTAGATGAAGGTTGTAATTACAAAGCGTTCAGCAGTGGGTGTTCACTTGGGTCGCCTCCTCGAACCATTTGTTGTTTATGAGTGCGCTTGTATGGATATGTGTGTTGGATATATGAAAAGAGAGGGCGATAACAAGAAGGAAGCAATAGGTCGATTAATTCTGTTGTGTTTTCCGACTATTTGCTCCTGTTTTCTGCACCCTACTGGACCTGGCACTGAAACCTGTTTTCAGCATGAATTGCCACTTCTAGCAGTTCCCTCACCACAGGTCCTCCATCATTATCAGAGGCCCACACACAGCTGGTGTATACAAGATTCAAAGTGTATGTAAAAGCAGTAAGTCTGTGTCAACCGGCAGGCCAAAGCTAACAACAGTCTGAAATTCCCTGCGCAAAACAATGAGCTCCTTGGGCTGGAAGGATGCTGCCATTTTGTAAGTGCCACCTTTCTTATAGGCACCCTCACGCTACCGACAACTCAGTGCTACTCCATCACAGTCCTCCTGATGCAGCATCAGCAGGGGAGTCGATGGGGGATGGTGGTTTTCGTGTGAATTTCTCCTTAAACCTCGTTTCTGCTTTATCATAAACCACAGAGCAGATCGGGAGGAGAGCAGGATGGGACGGGTGACGAGGGGCACGGTGAGTAGGGGGTTGTTTTAAACCAGCTGTGATGTCAGAGCCCAAGCAGGCGAGAGGAGGGGAGAGAGGAGACGGGTAGAGGGGCATGTGACACTCTCTGGGGTGGGGGGGGGGGGGGGAGATTAGGTCACCCTCACTGTTCTGGAACCCTTATAAGGAATCAGAAGACAGACAGACACACACGTCATGGCTATTAACCTCCTGTAAGTTGTAAACAAGAGAGTTAGGTGTGAGGATTACAGACACACAACCCAGGCCCACACTCGGCCCGCTACGGTGCCAACACTCACTGGCTGCACGGCCACCGGGCTACTGGTCAAAATAAGCCAATGGCGGTCAGACTTGGTTTAAGGCAGCGGGGTCGCTCAACAGAAATCAGCAAACGTCTGAGCAGGAATCAGTATTCCCTGTTTAAAATAACAGGAAGGCTGGAGACTATGCCAGCATGTGCCGGGCAGAAGGCAGACAAAAACCTGCTGGGGAGGTCACTAGTCCATCACAGGATTATATGTGAAAATAACTTCCATCTGTACTTGTTTTTAAAAAGCATTTGAAGAGACTTCTCTATCCGCGCTGATACTGCACAATTCTTCCTCCTTTTTTTTCATCTGCAAACAATAAATCCGTGCATCACAGCCGTCAGCTGCTGATAAGTGGGACAGACACAGCCCACTTAGTCTCGGCATTTTAAACCCTCTGTTGTGATGTCTGCCTACCGTCCACGATCACCTGATTATGTTTCACTTTTAAAACCTGAACACACACTTTGGTGTTGCTTTCGTTGAGGTGAGAAATTTGGATCTACATCATAGAGTTTGTGCTGGGAAACCTTTATAGCTAATAGTTATAGTTTATCATCCATGCAGAGATTTTACAAATGAGGGTGTCTGAGGTTAATAAGAGTGATAACCAGACATCAGAAATCTCAGGTTTTCGAAGTCAGAGTGCTGCTCTTGATGCAGGTTCGGTCAGAGTACTTTTCGCATCCCTACAGTTCCTGTTACATTCACCGTCAGCGTCACAGGCACAGCCAGGCCTGCTGGCAGCGACACCCAAGAGAGGAGGATCAAAGAGGTCGGCGGTGACACGACAGAGGAGGGGGGAGCACAGCCACTCAATCTTTTACAGATACATGAACAGTGAGTCAACAGTCTTGAAAAGAAGAAGATAACAATAGCAACTTGGGCACATTCCCTATCTCTCTACCTAAAAACCACTGGAGTAAAAGCATCATAACTTGACAGTGTTACCTTTATGAAGTTGTTCAGGTGGCCCAATTTTCGCATGTTACTGACTCCGTGTGGTTTGGCCACATTTTGAAGGATTTCACGGAAGTTTTCTGACGGTTCTGCAGGAGAAAGAAAAGGAAATACAATGTAACCAAGACGAGCATTAAGCCATATTGCCATAATATCAGACGATGAACCGTAATTGATATGTTTCAGGAAGGAAGTCGGTCTAGCTAGTCAAACAAATTTAAGTATGTATAGTCAAAACAAGGTCTAGACAGAAAAAGCAAGGCTTGAGCGGGGAAGTGTTTTTTTTTTGTTTTCAGTTCCTTTCAACTACTATCTGCTTACTGCGATGTTCTTTACCAAACTCAGATGGTATTCGCTTGCACGGAAACCAGTGCCAGATACTGCATTATAATATATATATATATATATATATAGATATTAATGCTGCACCAACTATGAATAGTTTATCCTCAGTAAAAAAAAAAAAAAAAAGTTGACCGATAGGAATAGCCAGATTTAGTTCAAAAGACCTGAAAATACAATTAAGAGCTTCAAAATAGTGGACTACTGCAAACTGCTTTTAATTATTATAATTAGTATAAAATGTACAAATGTTCTTTTATCAATAAGAGAAAAACACTAAACCAAAGTGTTCGTTCCTCTGTAATCGATTTGAAAGAAATAAGATGAAGTAAGATGTAAAGTCGTATCAGATATAACCAGACATCCATTAGCAGACAGGGCACTGGTGGTACATCTGTGTGTGCATGCAATCGTCTCTTGCAAGTGGATTTGGGTCTAGTTTGAGCCTGCGTCCCGTGTAAGAATGTGCATGCAAGTAAAAAACAGTTAACACAGACATATTTTAAGAGGATTTTGAGCTTCGTGACACCTGAAAAGAGGGGGTTAAAAATACTCTTTTGGCCTTTTGTGCTGCATTTATCTGCCACTATATTCGCTCCATGCAAACAAACTGATCTGCTGTGCCACTTCTGGAGGAGTAAATCTGAGCATAGAAGACTGTGCAGCTGTGTTTCAGTGTGCCAGTGGGGGGTGGGGGGGGGGCAATCTTCACACCAATCACAACAACGGAGCGTCGTCACGGCCGGGTTAGCCCGTGGCAGCTAGCTCGCAGCTAACTCAGCTCAGCTCAGAGGAGAGCTGGCTGCCGCCTGTTGTTATGATAATGTTATTAGACGACACAGGAAGGGAAAGCGGACCAAACGACAACAGCAACGACAGGACAGGTGCACTGGCAACCGCGAGGAGGAGGAGGAGGAGGAGGAGGAGGGGGGGGGGGTTTCACTTCGTAAGGGTAGTGTGTGCAGAAAAAGCCCCCCCTCCCTCCCCCTCCCTCCCAAAACCTCATCGATTTTGAACAATAATCGCTTTCAGGGTGATGTGATGAAGCCCTCTGCTTACCTCTGGTCAGATCCAGCGGTACGTTTTCTTCGCCGCTGTCATTCCGACCTGTTAAAAACACACAACGCGGACACGGTGAGGGGTCACTGCGGGGTCAAAACGTGCGTGAGAAGTTCTAGTTTTGCGTTATGCCACATTTACGGGTGCCACCGGGTCGAGTTTTTCTCGCTTACCTCGCATCCGAAGACTCCGGATAGGACGGCCGCGGAAGCTGGCCGCCATGTTTCCAGGAACATACACAACACCGGAAACTTCGTGGATTCTCGCGAGAATAGCAGACAAACGAGAGGAGGAGGGGGAGGAGGAGGGGGGTGTCGTGACACAGCTGCAGCGAGACCTCCCACAGACCTGAGATCAGCTGGATCCTCCTTAATCCCTCACTAATCTCATCAGGGATGACAAACTAAATCTGACCTGGCGACAGTGTTATAGCATGTGAAGAGGGAGCTGTTTAAGATGAACTGTTTTAGTAAATAAATAGAGGTCAAAGTGAGGTTGTAAATTAACTTCACCACACCCAAACATCAATTTATGGATCTTTATTGTTGATTTAAAAAAAAAAAAAGTAAGTAAGTTTAACAGTAAATGTATGCATCAACAAGGAATAAATCATGTGCAAGCTGCTAAATCAATCTGTTCAAACAAACGCTGACGATTTCCCCCCCCCAAGCAAATAATAATAAACAGCATTTCTCCATGGACAAATTACAAATGATTACATAAAAAAAGACACCAATGCACAGTTATAAAGCTCTGCTAATTCTAATAACACACAGTGGTAATTACAACAGGTTGCGATATAATATTTAATATGATGTATTAATCCCAAAACATGCAATGCATCTATTAATGGATCTTTATTAACCATGCTCTCTGAAGATTTATCTACAAAGTTCAAACACTGCATGCTGATGTATGCCATTAAAATGATGCTGATCTGTGCTCTTCACATTGTCGCAGTTGTAGATTAGTCGATTTCATAGATGCAGGCTGTAGAAAAAGTGTTAAAGTTGTTTTACAGTGAATATATAAATAAAAAAAATAAAATCATGATCCTTTATTTAAGTAAAAGTAGTAGTAACTTACTATGTTTAATCTCTATGTGCACAGTAACTATAGTTGTCAAATAAAATGTAGTGTAATAAAAAGTCCAATATATACCTCCCTCAAGTACTTTACATAACTGTTTATATTGTATTTTAAATTGAAAACCAGAACATACCTTCTCTGATGTCGTCATAAATATCACACCTATGTAAAATGATAATCAAATCAATAAGTTACTGTCATACAGATCATACTGTGCAGCAGCTGGATGTCATTGCCTACGTGTAGTAAGTTAAAGTACAAAACAAATCACAGTTTGAGACACAATATGCAGGTGGAAGTAATCTGACATATATATCATGATATTGTTATACCCGTCAAAAGGAAGTTGAGGAATGTGGGAATCGACATCATCATAAACATCATCTGTGGGCAGAGAGACAGTAAATGTTTAGTGGTTTGTATGTGTCATTAATGTGCCAGAAGTATATGGAGAAATTCTGTCATGTTTACCTTCATCTGGGTTTGGAGAATCTCTGATGGGAAAAGAGAGAAAGCATTATAAAGATACAATGTGTTGGCTTAAAGCAGACTTGAACACATGCAAAAAAAAAAAGAGTCCAAGAGGCTTTTTTTGCTTGTCTGACCATGATACACTTGTGTACCAATTTTCCTACATGTTGCTCGTACGTGTCTTGGGGGCTGATTCTGGGGCGTGTGACCAAAAGAATACTTCAATTTTCGCTACCACTGAATTTTGTTGCGGCCTCCAAAAATGCAATTTATTTGGTATCAAAATAATAATAATAATAGCCCAAGCAGTTTCAATAGGGCCCTAATAATCTCATTCACCACTAGGTGTCACCCATACATGATCTACATTTGTTAAACAGTAGGAGTGGAGTGGAAAATTACTTCTTTGCTATTTGAAATAGTAACACTTTTTCTGTGTACACTTTAATTTTACACTTGATTCCATCAAAGAAACTGACTTTCAGTTTATAGTTAAACACCTCTATTGTCTCTCATATCACTGTGATGTGATGAGCTTATTTTAACTCAAAACTGTTGCATTGAAAGTTTAAGTAACTTTTTATAGATTAAAAAAGATTCTTGCAACTTTAGTAGCTTTAACTTGTAATTTTATGTGACACTTACTAGTTCAAGTTACGACTGAAGTTACAGAAATATTACTGATTATGGTAAATACGTATTTGTATTTTGTTTTTACAGTTTAACTTAGAAAATGCAGTTAGTCTGACTTAAAATATTCCAGTTTTTCGGTTTCAGCAAGTTAAATTAACTTATATGGTTTTGCAGTGTATCACTAGCATCTACTTTAAATACTCCCACTGTGATTTGTGCAGTAAAAAATGCCCGAATCTGACCCATCCACTCAAAACAAAAAAAGTACAACCTTGTGTGCGGATTATCCACATCATCATAAACATTCTCCTCCTCCTCGGCTGTTTCAAAAACAAGAAAGGAAAAATTAGGACTAAGTAGAGAGCTCATTGTTGTCATATTTAAACAGATTAAATTACACAAAAAGCAGCACAAACAGCTTACCATTCTGCACTATGAGCCCGCTGAAAAAGGAGAGAAACCATCAAATCAGCAAGAGATCATAATATGTGAGATGGAAGAACTTATCTCAGATTTTTTTTTTTTATTCTGTATTTTAGAGGCGTTCTGCACCTGAAACCCTCAGCTGGTGCCCCAAAGCTGTCATAAATGTCTGGCTCTGCATCAGACGGGTGCCTCTCTGGCTCCTCCTCCTCCTCCTTCTCCTCTTTTATATCATCATTGCTTACATGGACGGGCTTCACATAGTCATCTGAAAGGACACAAGCGTCAGCACAGATCACTGTATTATGTGAGCGTTCAGCAGCTACCTGTTGTAAATGTTAATGTCCCAGGATGCCAGTTTTATTTCTGTTGGGGACGTAAAATAACCTTTAATTTTAGATGTTGAGGTATTTCTATTTAACAAATGCAGGTTGTTAAGATGTTTGTGTGTTTTATGTAAAGTTACCATGTTGACCTCTTGACCTTTTTCTGTGTTGTGGCTTTCTTTTTAATTAACTCTGTGAGAGACCCCTTTATATTAACTGACATTTAATAATTTATTGTACACTTAATTTCACCTGATATAAAAATAATATTACTTATAATTAAACCACGTTCAAAATGTAAACTTGTGATAGCTTCCAGCTTTTATAACGCGTCTTAACATTTAAGAGATTTGGTTGAGAAGAATAAAACCCTGATGCTCTTCTTGCCTGTCCCCCGTCCACGTTTTAAAACCTCTTTTTAATGTCTGTTAGCAACGTACAGAAATCCTTCGTTTCCCTGGTCGGCCATTGTCCCTCTGCGTCACTGGTACTGTGGATGACCCCCACCATCTCTCCTTGAGTCAGAGACAACTCTGATTTTCCTCCTTTAAATTCAACAACTGTCTTCTCCTTCTTGATGTGAACATGTCCTTTAATCTAGTTGAGGATAAGGAGATGTCAGTTATGTCTGTTCACATTATTTTTTTTTAATGTGGCCCATATCAGATTCCAGTGTGAACAGGTCACAGGCCTGAAGTGACACGCATGACAAATGTCAGTCTAGAGTGACGTTAAAGTTCTGATATGTCTGTTCACACTGAGGTCAGATTGCAAAGAGTCAGACCTGAATCTGATTTGCACCACATATGAAAGTGGACCACATCAGAATGAAAAAGATGCGTGCTGTTCACACTGAATTGAGTCATGTATGGGCATATTTTTGATCACTTTGGCTTGCAATGTGATTTTTCTGCTTTTACCTTGAACAACTTCTTTGCTTCTTGGATCGTCTTCTCTTTGGTTTTCTGTATTTTCAGTTGTTTTTTCATTTCTTTCTTCTCTTTCTTAGATAGCATTTCTTTCCCTTTCATCTCCTCCGTGTTGATGGCTCCCTTTGGCTCCTGTTTATCACATCAAACTTATATTAAAGGCATAATTTTGGTAGCAAGTACAAACTTTACTCAGCCCAGCACTTACTGCCTGTTTCTCCTCTGTGAGTTTGTTGTGGTTTGTGTCCCCTTTCCCGCTCTTACTTTCTTGATTTTCTTTAGATTTCTCCCTTTTGAGAGATAAAAACCGATATAGTTTATATATACAAAACAATATTAGCTTTATTCCTGCCTGACTCTTACCATCTATCATCAAGGTTCTGGTACATGTCTTTAGTCAAATCTGCCTGTAGAGACAAACGAGATCAAACTGATGAAAACTAGCAGTCAACATGAATACTATTTCCTTACTGCACCTTGGGTTTCTACAGCAATCTAATAATGGCAGGATGAATGAATTACCTCTCTCCTCTTTGAAGGATGTTCTGTGAAGACAATGCAACAAGACATTCAGAAATCTTGCCCCGATTTTATTTGCTTGTGTGACCGATAAAAATAATGGTAGTTTAATTTAGTAAAATTATATAAAATGAGGCACAACCTTCACTGGGGAGTGGTGGTGGGTTCATGATGCCGACATCATCGTAGGGCTCATCTTCATCCATTTGTTGAAGCCTTGATTTTGGTCAGAAAGAGATCAATTCAAACATGTTATGGACAGTCTGGGATAGACTTTGTCTTTGCTGCTGTGCAGTGGTTTCCAACCTTTTTCCCATTTTCTATCATTAAATCAACTGAATTAGTGACATATTGTATGGATATTTCATATTAATGCATACCAATAACAGCACAGATAGTAACTGCAGGAAGTTTGTGGAAAATAAGCAATTTGGATGAATTTTATTGCGGCAGAGATTAGTTTTCCTGATATTTTTTAGAAACTTTTTCTACAATTCTCTCTCTTTATCATGTATAATACATTTTAATAACTCATATATACGTAATAGGCTTCTTTTTGACAAATTAAATGTTTTAAGTGGCCATTATTTTATTACTATTCAAAATGGTGATACATTTTTATTTGTCTAAGATACAGACAGTATGCAGAAGACTAACTTGTATACCATTGGACCAAAGGGCATTGTTGAGATCAGTGAGGATCAGACAAATAGCTTCCTGTGAGTAGCATCAGTGCTGCAACTGTGAATCTTCAGTAGATCAGTTTAATGATTACAACCAAGGCCTTCACATATACAGCCAGTGTATTCCTCCATGTCTCATTATGTTAGCAATAAGTTACCTGTGTTATAATTTGCTACAATACAGCAGTTCTACAATATGAACACTTACGAAGCAGCTGCATGGTTGGATGATTGGCACGGGCGTGGAGTTGGAGGGGTGGGTGGATGAGCAGGACGCGGTGTCATCCCCCTTAGTGCTGTCACATAAAAATCTTTGATTTAACTCAGTCAGCTACAGGCTACATGTTTTAAAAACATTATTGTAGTATTTGAAGAAACAATAAACAGATGTGTGAATTATCATTGTCTTAGAAAAACTGTTTCTCACCATCATTCAAAAACTTTATATTCCTTCTGAACTGATCAACGTCAACACCTGGAGGCCTGTTTGGCTTCTGGGGAGGCTTTCCCAGAGCAGGCACATCAGGAAGGCTCCTTTTGGCTTTACTCTGGCTTCCCCTTGTTCTGCTAGGTTTCGGCCTATCTGGAAGTCTGGGGGACTTAGTGCCTGTGATGCTTTCCACACCATATTCACCATCAGTGAAACTTTGCTCTTTGGTAACATTGCTTTGCTGTGACAGAGACAGTTTGGAGTGCTGGTGCACTCTGGATAAAGAGGACACATTGGATTCCTGGGTTTTTGATTTCATAATGGTTGTAGACTCCAGTCTTCTATTGTTTGTCCATACTGACTTGGTTGAAGTAAGAGAGACGCTGGTGTTGCTGTAGACACTACTATTGGTTTTCACTGTAGATTTCATCGTTACGTTTTTGGATTGAGAATGCACAGAGGATCCAGAGAAGTCCCTGTGTGTCTGTGTTTTAGTAGTTTTGAATGATGACGGTGGCTTTGCATATTGGGAGGCTGGGAGAGTAGCATCGGATCTTTTGTCAAAGACAGGCTGAGTGGTTGTGTTGGCAGAACCTGATAGTTGCTCCTCAAAGGCAGCTATTCTTTGTTGAACAGAGGATACAGCGCACAGCTTTTGTCGGACTGCTAATTTATAGGAAGCATCTGGCAAAGAGCTGCATCTTGTGCTGAACTGAGCCATTAGTCCCCAAGTGTATGACTATTCCTATATAGGAAAATGAAAGAGTTTCTTTAGTCTAGAAAGTCTCTGTCTTCACTTTTTAATGTTGCTGTATATTAGTGAAGCAAACAGTATAAATAATATTACATCCAGGAAGCAAAAAAAATAAAACTATGAGGGAAGATTTAAAGAAGAGCATCAATTTCTTGAAAAAATTAAGAGGAACCACTCACCTGATCTTTGATTCTGGTATGTAAGTGCTGTGTAAGTGAGCGTGTGTGGCCAGAGGCTGCGTTATACAGTTGTGATACCAAAAAAAAAAAGCAATGCTCCACCTATAAAGGAAGTATTGGACTCTGAGAGAACTGAGTGAAAAAAGGCAAGTGCCCTCTGTTCAGTGTGATTCAAAATCTGTAGCCATAAGAAAGACAAAATGTGCACAAGACACATTTTGAAAATGAATAATTCAATAGTTTAATATGACATAAACACTGACAGTTGCTGGGAGTTTGTTTGTGCATGCCTCTTGAAAATATACAAACCTTTGGCACTCAGTGAGAGCAACCGATCATCGTTAAAGATGTACTGTGACAGGAATGTTAAGCTCCAAATATAAAGAATAAAAATTACATAATATAAAATGATAAACTAAATAACTAAAACCCTGTTTCTTGTTTGCAATACAAAATATACATGCATAGAGGTACCATTACTGATTCCATACAGCAATTCTGTCCCAAGAGGAGGAAACTGAACATCAGCACACAAGTAGTTGTTTTACAGCTGTAATTTATTGAGAAATTAAAAAGACAAGATGGCATATAGTGTATATTTGCATATTTGTTTATCTTCTCTCATACATTTCATGTTCTTTTTTGTGCTTTTTGACTATGGAGGGTCCTTATGTCAATCAACACTCATGCCACTTAATGAAACCATGTACGGGCTGTCAACAATGCCCTGATAAACATATTGCACCAAAGGGATAAACTTAAACGCAAGTCTGCAGGTTGGTGGAGTAGCGACAAACATTTACAGTCATGCACTTGAGTTTATAATCCAGAAATAGTTTTTTTTTTTTTTAATCAGTGACATCTTGTGACAAGTTGTTGTGTGTAGGAAGAAACATCAAGGTGTTAAAATTAATTTTGCACCATTGCAAGTTCTTATCTGACAGGAAGGGACTGTGTCATGACAAAGAAATTGTAATTAGCAACTGGGACAACAATATTCATGTTGTTGGTATATTAGGTCATGCCAGAGTCCGGGGTTCAATACAACCTTCTACAATTAATACAAACTCCAAATCTAAGAGTTGAAACCCATGTGCCAGCATCGACATAAAGAAAAATCTTTATTTCAATCTCTACACACAGAGAAGTAAAAAGTTATATATATATATTCAAAGTCCCAACAGTCAAGCTTTCTTCTTTTTAAACTCTTCTCTTAATCGGGACTCTTTCACATCAGCGTGGCTGCAGATATGAGAGCATCAATGTCCTGTATGGCTTTGGATGTCTTTCGAAGAGCGTCAGCGATGCAGTTCTCAGTCACTGCCTCTTGAGTCACCTCTTCTGCAGAACTACCCTCCGGTTCTGCACATCGTCTCTCACTCCTTAGCAGGTGGTTGTTCTCCAGCAGAACTGGGCACAGGATGTTAAAGAGCATGCACCGTCTTCCTCAGCATTATTTATGTACAATGACAGTGCATGTGACCAAATATAACACTCACAGTATATTAATGTATACAGCCGCTTATTGCTGTCATCTTAATGTTAAAGGATACAGTTGAATCTTTTTATCTTCTCCAATTCTGCAGCTACCAGATCTGACCTAAATTGAATATAAAAGGTGGAAAGAAACATTATATACAAGCTGTTAACACATTACTTTCAGTAATAGAATACCAAAGGAGTGACCAAATATAACTCACCGACTTTCTGCTGTCCGCATGACATACATATGCTGCTCAACAGATACAGGATTGGACAGATTTTCTTCAATCTTTGCTGCTTTAGAAAATTGTTGGCCCTGGAAATCAAATCATAAGTTAGAAGCTTGAATACCGTAGACAACAGTTGTGGTAATATTTGCAGGGACTACTTTTTCGACCTCTTGCAAGCAGCTAGGTGTGACAGGGAGCTTCAGTGATTGCTTGGCCTCATTGTAGCACGTGAGGATCCTGTAAAACAGAGATGTGATAGTCAGGGACTGATAAAATAAAGTAGGACTCAGACTGTGATGAAGCAGTGACTTACCTGCTTGCACGACTAACAATAGAGCGTATAGAGTACAGCTGTCCGGGTACATCCGGTGGAAGGTTGTTCAGATGGTAAGTTACCTCTTTCACCTATGAGATAGACACAATAATCATAGGATAATTACATACATATATATATATATATATATATATATAAAAATAATAATAGGAAATTTACCCGCCCTGACAGGAGCTCAGGTTTGTGATGGGTGAAATAAGTGTTGAGGACACCGTTAGACCGGATGACAGATCCATCTCCCGGTGAAACCTCTACAACTGAGACAGCCCCGCTCAGTATCCTAAACAGGAAACACACAGGTAAACACAGTTACACTACAGTACACTAAAGGTTATACATATGTATGTGTATATATATATATATATATATATATATATATATATGGCAGCAAACAATTATTTTCTATGTAAAAATATAGTGAACATCACACTCATTTTGACTGTGTTGCTATCACAGCTTCTCTGTGCTCTGTTCAGAAAGCTGGAAAGGCCATGCATGCATGTTAGTGCATGTGAGTCCCTTTATTTCCAGCTGAGAAACCTTGACTTAAGGATTTATTTTGACCAAGCCAGAATTGGTGACTGTTGGAACAGTGGAAAAACTAACAAAGACAGTTTTTGTGAGTTTTATTTTGTTCCTGTTCTCATTTAATAAAGTTATGATGTTACAATGCTATGTGAGGTAAAATTGCTGTTTTTGTTTATGGAGTCTGGTGGCAAGCGCAATATTATGGCTGCTTCTGGTTAAACAAAAAGGCCTATCTCTGCAGGGATCCTCTCCATAATGTTTATAGACACTCTCAATCTCAGTCTGTCAGTGGCTTTAGTGGATGTGCTTTGACCGGCCCATTTGTTGCCGCTGCCATTACAGCCTGTTTCATGAATATTTTAATATATCAATAGTCAATTAAGGGTTTATTTAGACCAAACCAACTTGTGTAATTGTTGGAAAGACTGTGGAGGAACTAACAAAGACTGTGAGTATTATTTTGTTTAAAGTGTGTTTTATGATTATTTGCCAGGTAAAATTACTGGTTTTATCAATGGAGACTAGTCAGCCATAGTGCCCATTGTTTTTGGACTAAAATGCTGGTGCTCTAGTGCAACATCTAGTGGCAAGTGAATTTCATATATATAACCTTTACAAAGGTTAAGGCAGACAGGAAATGTGTCCTTTTCTTGTGAAATATCAATTTTTTTTTTTTATTTTGAGCATTAAATTTAAACAACCTTTGATGTTTCAATGTCCTTTTTAACCTTGGAAACCTGCAGACCTACCTGTAGGTGACTCCGTGACACCACATCACTTTTACCAGCTCTGTTGGAAGATCTTGGTCTGCATATTCTTTTTTATCCAGGGGGTCTTTAACCTTCCACCTAAAATACACGAGTAAGGAAGCTTAAATCAGTCAATGAACATTGTTAAATTGTGCTCCACATTATTCACTCGAGTCAACTGATCATTCAACCTGTGCCAGTGAGGCGATGGACATGTGAGAAACAGCGCCTGAGGAAGGTGAGACTTTCGTTCTTCAACGGATATGTCTGACACGTTTATTCTCTTGTATGCCTGGGTGAGATCGCTGTCTTCCTCTGCGCTGACATTTTCCGGTTTAGAGAGACGAGCCGTCCAGAGATGGTGAGCCAAGGACAGAGGGTAGCGCCAGAAGGGGGCGACAGCGCAGCAGGAGTGATGCTGGACCACTGCAGTGGATTGGTACATCTCCTCTGGCTGGGAAGGGAAGAGAGAGGAAGTAAAACATTTAATCAAAGCTGTGATATAAGCACAGTAATATTATTAAGAAGCATTACCTTTGACTGAGCAGCGCTGGTAATCCGAGGCGAGCAAGATCTTGATCTAACAGACTCATTCCTTCTGCTTCCTCTCCCCTGATGAACCTCTTTGGTCTCCTCATTGGTGGTCTGACAGATCAGATTGCTGTCAGAGTCTCTGCTGAGCCCCTGCAGGCTGTGGCGCTGATTCAGAGTCCGACTGAGGCTGCACGTGAACTCGACGGAGAATTCTTCACCCGAGGGCGACAGCATCAACACGGCTCGCCCCTCCTCAGACCTGATGAGGGTCTCGCCTCCTGGTCCGAGCTCAGCATCACCAGAAGACCACTCAGGCCACTGCACGTCTGAGTCAACGCTGAAAAAGGGCTGCAGGTGGAAATGCAAAAAAATGATAATAATAATCGTGATATCATTGCCAAAACATAATTAGAAGGACTGATAAGAGGCTGGGAAATATTTTTGGTACCGTCTTGTGGTCAGTGGGGATGAGTTCCTCTGGCAGATATGGTCGACTAGCATATTTATTCCTAAATGCCAACGCAGCCAGCATTAACTCCTGTAAAATGACATCATAAGTTTGAATATGAATGCACTTTGAATGCAGAGGACAACCAAACTGTGTACATTTATCAGAACAAACAACAGTCTTTAGGGAGTGGTGGACTACAGCTAAATACATTTACTCAAGTCCTGTACTTAAAGGAAACATATCCTCCTAAATGTTACACACTGGACCTTTAAGTCCAATTATTAAGTACTTTTACTTCCATTTTTATTTTAGGCTATAATTTGGAGGCAAATATTGTATTTTTTATTCTGCTATATATATTTCATAACTTTAGTTACAAGAGTTATAGTCAGATGCTTTATACAAAACATAATTAACTAACTAATAATGATAGATTGTTATAGATTAAGCAACCCTGCAGTATATAAAGTAGCCCCTTCTTTACCAGCTACATCAGTAATGATGCTTACACATTAATGCATCCCTAATTATAATCAAGTAACAAGATACATTTTTAAATATTTTCTGCATAAAGAATACTTTTACTTTATGCATATTAAGTATATTTTGATGCTGATATAGTTGTAGCCTGTCTTTACAGAGTTTTTAACTGGCTGTGAAACAGTACCGCTTGTGTCCACAGGGGTCGCCAGAATCAACACACACCGGTCCACCACTGACTGTAGGCCCAGTTTGAGCCTTTTTAAAATACACAGGAGGCTCAAAGCGGTCGTAAAGAAACTTCTATATTTAATATTGACACCTTATAAGTGCTGATGGTGAACCTCGTCCTCTGTCGGACTCTCTCCGGGGGCTGCACAGGGTGTCCGGACGGGTGTGCGCGTTTCACCAGCGTGAATTCACAGCCACACGGTGACAGTTGTAACCGGGTTCCGGTTCCGTACCGCACATCCACCGACTCGTCCTCGTACATGATCATCGAACTGACACTAGCGTCGGTTTCCATCGTTAAACTCCGGTAAACGGGAGCTTCCCGCGGATGACACTCAAAAACACGGCGACGCGTCATCCGGTGGGGGACGTTTGTTATTGGCGCGCTCAGCGAGAGGGAGCGAGCCGGACCGGAAGTTCAATTATTAGTTTTAACAACATTTTAAAATTATTATTATTATTGTGATTATTATTATTAAACTATTATTATTGTGATTATTATTAAAATATTATTATTTTGC